>NC_137882.1:15927454-16440051 GCF_963924005.1 Protomyctophum bolini | reverse complement strand
TGGGCTGCTGTGTGAATACTATGGTCAATAACAGAGCCTGCTGATCAGCCTGCCTTAGTGGTTCACGATGCTAAACACAGTTGTGAGAAGGGAGCAGAGAATGTCAGAGAGATGGAGAAACATTGACAAAAGGAAAGAAGCAAAGATTTAAAGAGGGTATAGAGCAGTCGTTCCCAACCTTTTCTGGATCAGGGGCCCAATTCAAAATACACTCGCAGAGATTCTGTGCATTTATTGTACGATGTTGTTATTAAAATTATTGTGTTTTGCCAATTATTTGGGGCCCCACTCACAGGTTGGGACTCGCTGGGGTTAGAGAAAGATTGTGAAAGCTGGAGAGAGAGAGGTCTGTTGCTCTTTGCACCAAGCAGTCCCCAGGGCCAGGGGTTTGACATTTCACTACCACAGCTGTAAACAGGCCTCCAGAATGCCATTAACATTCATTCTTTCTGGCATACTATAAGGTGCATTCTTTCTGTCTTCTGAGCAAAAGCCTCTGCCCGGGATCTGGACCCGATCACCCCTATATCTCCATCTATGGATCTGGCCTGTTCTGACATCACAACACCGACACCGCTCTAGTGTGATGTAACTTCTCCATTCATTGTCAATGGGAATTTCATGTTTGTGTAAGACGAAAATCTACACTATAGCTGAATATAGGAAGGGGCTAGCGCCCCTCAAAAAGAAAACCGAGCCCCATATTGACCGACCGCATCGCAAGACCCTGTGAATGTGGACGAGCGCATCAGTCACAGGGAAAACGCGCTCATTGTCATCTTCCTGCTGACATGCGGATACGTTTGCCATCAGAATAGGAGAACAAACATCAACCACATCCTCGCAGTTTATTATCACTTCATCACAAAGCAGTCTGTGAGAATGTCACACAAATCACCTACCAGCTCAGCTGTTTTTTTTTACACCTAAGTCCATCTTCAGCCTATAGATACTGCTGCATCCATATAATAAACACTGCTGACTATAACTGTATGCTGTCAGGCAAAAACCTTGTATTTCCATATTTCAACTTTTCATGTCCGTCCGTCCCCGTCCCCCGTCCCCCGCATAACTTAACCGTTGACTGCCAGAGTTAAAACATCATCTATAGCTACCCCTGCCAGCCATTCCAGGCGTTTTCACTAATATAACCTTTGAAAAGTCAGAGAATGTTATTATTCACAACGATCCACCCGCCCGCTTTTAAAGACGCAGTAGAGTGTTGTAGAGTCGTGGAGAACAAAAAAAATAAAAAAAACTGCCACTGAAAACCACTGAAAACACACCATAGCGAGAAATCTCGTCATACAGTGTCACACAAAAGTAGCCAAAGTAGATTGTTTTGATTTATTGATTTACTTTGATTGATTGAATAATTTAAACAAATTGCAAAGAGCGCAATTATGCAAGTAATAACTAAAGGATAACACAAAAATGCCCTGTGAGCTTGTAGATCTGCATTTTTTTCTTGCATTTTTTCTTTTATTTTAAGTGTAAGTGGTTAAGACATAGGTTAAGACTATCTGTCTTTATTATTATTATTATTAAAAAAAAATCTAGACAATTACAATGTCACGTCACCCCTGTGATCATGTAGGGGTGTGTGTGTGTGTGTGTGTGTGTGTGTGTGTGTGTGTGTGTGTGTGTGTGTGACTGTGTGTGTGCGCACGCGCCTGCATGTTCCCATGTTTTGTGTGAACGATTGCTCTTCAGCTGATCTGAACTGTTCCTCAGCTGGTTATTTATTCATTAATTCCACGATGAGTGACGGCACCGCCTCACCACCATGCATGTACAGTATGTATGCATGTATGTATGCACCATCCTCTGGTGATTAAATATATGCTGGTGGTGCTGCACTTTTCTTTTTACCTGGAGAGCTATTCAAGCTTTTCGCACGCGCGCACACACACACACACACACACACACACACACACACACACACACACACAGCTTGTGATGGATTCCATAGAAACCAGCATGTCAACCGAAAATAGCAGATCTATGGTTAACAACATGTCACAGTGTTGTAAGCTTGTAGATATCAGCCTTTTCGGTTATTCGTTGTTTTACGATTAAGGCCTATACAGAAGTGGTCAGACTAATGGAATACATGTTTAGAAGCATCTTCCATAAACATGAATGGTCTCATATATGTCATAAAAGTATAAAAAGGTTAAAGCTTCAATCCGTGTTCTTCAGCTGGAATGATTATGCCTATGACATGATCCTTATGATAAACATGATAAACCTTCAGTCATGAGATATTATTTTAGCTTTATTCCATGAATACACACACACACACACACACACACACACACACACACACACACACACACACACACACACACACACACACACACACACACACACTCATTTTGGAAGGCGGTGCATGGGTGGATGCCTCTCGGGGAGGCCGAGCCTGTGTTGTTAATTAGTGAGCTGAGTGGTTGTGTTGATTGCTTCATTATTTCTCCGGTAAGCATCCATGAGAGACATGGTGATGGATGATGCTGCACGTCTGACACTAATCCGCGCTAAAGCTCCTGACTAATGACAGCGCGGAGCTTGTCAACGCCACATGTGTGAAGGTGTGTAGGCTCACAGACCTAGCTGTGTATTATGATGAGGGGTGTAGTTTCCTAAAGCCTCTGGCTTGAGTTGAGTTGGTTGTAGCAGTGGAGTGCTACATGCCCCTCGAGAGAACGCCGGGGCACCGTGACCTTCATCAGGCATTGATGCTTGATGAAGGTCTGAACTCTGAACGACCGAAGCGTTGCTAAATAAAAAGGCTGTAAGTGAAGACAGTGTACAGGTTTCCATTTTTTCTTACTCTTCCAGTTCATTTATCCGACGCACCTGTCCCCTCGTAGGACTTTTTTCTTCTATATTAGGCTATATGTTTGCAAATAATTATGTAAATATTTCCCCCTAAGATATAGTATGTCCTGAGGAAAAATTTGTTTCCATTATAGGACAGATTGAAAATAATTGTCATACTTGCCGTTTAACCACCTTAATGAGCTGCAAATAATCCAGGGGGGGAAATGTGTTTTAAATAGAAATCGTTAATTAATGCACTTGGTTGAATGTGAGCAGAAGATCCAGAAATGAGTTTCAGCTAACTGCTAGTGTTTCCCTATCGGCTTACTGCTTTAAGGCGCTGTGCTGGATGCGGATGGGTGCGCCGCATGGGGCTAACGCCCAATTAACACTCTCAGCGCCAACTAGCGCCATAACCCGCGGCGAAAGATAAACATCGCCAGCTGCTAGACTACAATGTGCTTTCGGTTTCGTCTCTGTGAAGCGTGTGAAACACACACAGAAGCGGGGCTCATACAGTTGATTTCAAGCATGTAGTACCTAGACATGAACACCAGATGGCTGCTCTCAAAGTGTTAAATCACTTTAAAAGTATTATCAGCATTTTTTGGACGCGTTTTTTGGATAACCGACGGAAAAACGCAGTTAAAAATCCTAAAAACACAGCAGTGTGCAGTGACCTTAAAGTTGTAGTGAAATGAAAAATATGTTTTTCACACTTTTAGACCATATCAGCTGGCTTTTCCCCAAGTCTCTCTCTGTCACTTTGTTTACAAATGACACTGCACGTGAGAGACTTCCTCTCCCATAGCCCAGAGGGATGTGACGCTCTGATTGGTTCATAAACTTCAGAGCCAGCGTTTCCAGCTGAAGCCAGCTGAAACTTCAAAATAAAATGCCAACCATTTCCGTTTCACTATATATATATATATATATATATATATATATATATATATTATTCAAACACTGAATGAATTCAGTGGTCTGAATGAAGGCAAATTAGACAATTAACATTAATAAACATTAGCCTTGTGGAGCTCCCTCCACAGGCAACAGTACAGAGTGTTAATCAGGCTTAATTGGCAATTGGCATGAATTGTTTTAATCAAGCCAGCTCTTCAAAGATACAAGATTGCTTTATTTGTCATTTCTTTTCAACTGCAGCAGCATAAAAAAACTAAATTATGTTTCTCCTGCACAGACTCATACAAGAATAAATATATCAAATGCAAAACAAGTTCTAAAAACTACAGGAGTTCATAAAAAAGCATAATCAGATAAATAAAATAAAAATATTTAAAAACTGAACATAGCGTTCATGTCATCACTTCTCTAACATAGGATATGTATCTTCATACAGTGTGTGTGTGTGTGTGTGTGTGTGTGTGTGTGTGTGTGTGTGTGTGTATATATATACACACACACACACACACACACACACACACACACACACACACACACACACACACACACGCACAGTAGCCTAGTTAATTCTTCACAATTAATGATTTCAGCTCAGACTACGGCCCTGATCCCTGATAATCGCTGGCACTCTTTGTATCCATACTGGCATTTCATAACGGACTCTGTGCAGCATGAAACTATTGCATTTGCAATGGCTGTGGCCTGCAGTGCACCCCACAACCCCCGCCCTAGCTGCGCTGTTGCCCGTCTGTGGAAATCACTCCTAATTACCAGCGGGAATCAACTTGGAAGGTTTGGCGGCTGTGTCTCAGTTCTGAAATGCAATTACTAATTACGAGACACACTTGCTAAAACCTTCTAAGTTGACTCCCACTGGACTGCTACTCTGCGGGCCCTCCTTGCAAAATACCAACCCTGTATATGTTCTCGCCATGTGCCATCACATGTCTGTCACTGACAGGTTTATGGGGCTGAAAAAACAACAAAAATAAATACTCAAGGGTGAGGTGTCTCAGCTTTCATGTCATCACTGTCGGGCATATTTCATCTATTTAGTCTCTGTTTTTATATGGTAGACTTTAAGAAATGATGAGAAAAAAATGTATGGCCTCACAAAATATACTTTTTATGTTTACATTAATTGCCAGGTTAATTTATTCATTCTGAGATGCATTCATTTTCAGTGCCAGTTCCAGCTGCCTTTATCGACAGCATCAAGCACACGCAACGCGCTGCCAGGCGAAAGCCGTTGAATATACTGTAGCTTGTTTGGACCAAACACGTAATCTGGGAAAATAATCAGAGATAAATGTATTTTTCTGAATTTCATAACGTGGAGGCGGAGAGAGTAAAACAAATTAATCACTTCTGGTTCATTTCTGGTCGCATGCGGATGTATGCAACTTAGTAATCACTGGAGACATGCCATTGACGTTTGGGGACATCCATGACAGTCAATGTGTCAAAAAAAAGATTAGGGGAGTTAGGGTTACAATTAGGAATAGATTGGGGTTTGTATTAGGCATTTATTTAATTTAGTAGGTTTAGTATTTAGGGGGGTTAGAGTTATGTCTAAATTATACTTAGACTACTGTAGTTTCACGCACCTAATTAGTTGTTCACCGTCCCAATATGTAGGAATGTCCTAAAGTCTTTGCATTAATTGGTTCTGCAATGCCGTTAATTTTAATATTTTAATATTTCCTTAATTTAGATAGATGCCATAGACATATAGGTCGCTGGGTGAAGTGGGGCAGACCACAGACCAGATGGGAGGATTATATCTCCACACTGGCCTTGGAACGCCTCCGGATCCCCCAGCAGGCTAGTCTTGTCTCGAGAGGCTGCCGGGCTCGGGAATCAAACCCGCGACTCGCTGTCAGGCTGCATTAGAGCATATGTTCCTTGACCGTTGGCACCCCGTCCTGTGACTCTTCTGCAAGTCTGTATCATTATTATGAACCCTGCTGGTCGTGTGTGTGTGTGTGTGTGTGTGTGTGTGTGTGTGTGTGTGTGTGTGTGTGTGTGTGTGTGTGTGCGTGTGCGTGTGTGTGTGTTCCATTTGGAATCAGGATTTAGTCTAGTAAGTTAGAGAAGGAAAAAACAACCTTGCCTTCACTGCGTTTTTTCCTGTGTTTTCTAAATGCCAAGCAGCATTTGTGCATGTGCCAGGCAGACACGCTTTTTGGGGCAGGCAGCTCTCCTCCCGGACTTAATCCGTCCTACTAAATAGTGGGGGGATGGAATAGGGCAAAAGGGGGGGGTGGGGGGGCACGACAGCAACAATGAACAGTACACAATGTCTCTCTGGCTCTGACCACGTGGTCACTGGCAGGCGGGAATTAATCTGGACCCAGTTGGAAGCCATCTGTGTGTACAGTACGTACGTACGGATGTTGGTTCTCTCGCTCGGTTCGGTTCATCCACGGCTGCCTGAGTGAGTCAGTGGTCCCTGTTGCTGTCTCATAAGTGGGAGGAAGCGCGGTACAATACTGCCCCCCCCTCCCCCTAGCTCCCCCCAACCTGCCTCCAAAACATCCTTCCTCACTGCCCTCCATTCCTGCCATTGTCACAACCACACAGGAGACTGCGTCAAGAGGTAAAATTAGGTGTGTGTGTGTGTGTGTGTGTGTGTGTGCACAGTGTGTGTGTGTGTGTGTGTGTGTGTGTTTTGAGTGGTCCATTGCATAGCTACTGTATGTGTATCCGTTCCTCCCTATGTAGGCTATACGTGTCCCTATGGTGTCCCTGTGTCTGACCACGGAACACCTCACCAATGGATAGCACTGTTGTGCAGCGTCACACACACACACACACACACACACACACACACAGACAGACAGAGGTCAGGGAGGAGGGCAGTACAGCACCACTCACTTCAGACTGTTCTGATTTTGTTACACTTTAAGAGTCTCACACAGGTAAGGGTCCATTTGGTTCCATTTGTACACTCAGAGTTACGGTGTTGTAAGGGTCCATTTGGACACCCTTCGCCGCCTGGACCCTGCTTTGGGAATCACTGTCCAATTTATTTTTATTATTATGTTTTTCTATTCCACACTGGTATCGGATTGGTACTCGGTATCGACCGATACGAAGGTTGCAAGCATCGGAATTTGTAACGGGAAGGAACAAATGGTATCGGCCCTTTTGTTTCTATGGTATGTGCATCTGGAATGTGTGTGTTGTGTTTAGCATGCGTGTGTGAAGACCGGAAATCTAGAGACACGTCTCATTGTAGTCGTTTCCTTGTAATGCGGATACTTTTGTTATGAATGCATCACGCACAGGCCTCGCTCATGGAAAGCCCTGTGCATTCCACCGGGCTCCGTTTCCTGTCCACCAACCGGACACAGCAGCACCAGTGTTGGTCATAGATATATCGTCTGATGGACGTTACGCAAACCATACATAACATGTATAGAGTCCTCAATGCCATCACTCTTGTTTTTCTCAGACTGTTTGTGTTCCCATACTGTGTGTGTGTGTGTTAAGGCTGCAACAACGAATCGATTAAATCGATAAAAATCGATAATCAAATTCGTTGCAACGAATTATCTTAGCGATTATTATCGGCAACACATTGCGGGTGTTTTAACTGTTTTTTTTACAGCAGCTTGGCGCTGCTACGCTACGGGAGAGAAGCCACTCTCTCATACAGTGAGAGTTGCGCATGCGCACATCGCACAAGCAACCTAGCAGCATATAAACACAACAATGGCAGCCGCCATGGTACCCTCGTCTCGCGAACGGATGAAAACAAGTAAATGCTGGAAGCATTTCACACTCGACAAGCCAAATAATATCATTACCTGCAAATTTTGCAAGGTTGATTTTACTTGGCATGGCAGCACCAGCACCATGAACGAACACCTGAAGAGAAAACATCCGTTCACTGTGGAACATGATGAAGACACCCCTCGGTAAGTTGGCTTGTTAGCTTGCTGGCCTGATATAACTATAATTTCTCGTCACCAGACTTTCCACTGCGGAAAGCCTGCTTTCTTTTTACCGTTCAGTAATGGCCAGGCCCAGTCTAGTCCATCTGCTCTATATTTGTGCTATAATAGAAATATAAACGCTATCGTGAACGGGATCAATTCACATAGCAAGTTGCTGATCCGGTCTGAGGCGGAAACGCTACATGCGTGTGTGTGTCTGTTATTTGCCGGATAGAGTAGGTGGGCTCTAGACCGGAACCGAGCGCTGAGCAGTACATGGTAACCATGCAGGCTGCTGTGATGAAAATTAAAGCCAAGACATCACGTCAGGATTTTATAGAATTATAATAGCAACGCAGCACTGTATACTTATAGCCTACAGAATCAAGAACATGAAATTACTAGAATGTTTCTTATATGTAAAATAAAATGTTTATGAATAAATAAAAACGATTACAATATTTGAGAGAGATGCTTGCTAAAATGTATAGCTTATTGACAAGTGTCTTTTTTAAATCAATACAGTCACAAGAAGAAAACGGGTGCCATGGATTCATATGTGCAGCAGAGGTCTGTCCTCACTCCGCAGCAACAAAATGACCTCACCAAGTCAGTGTTAAACATGATTGTCGGAGACATGAGGCCAATCAACATAGTGGACGGTGAATGGTTTCAAAAAATGATAATGGACTTCAACCCATCATACAGCCTGCCATCCAGAACCCACTTCACAAAGTTGGTTGAGAAAAAATTCAAAACAACCCTTCTGGAGGTAAGTTTATAATACACACACACACACACACACACACACACACACACACACACACACACACACACACACACACACACACACACACACACACACAAACACACACACACACGATACATATTTAATGTAAGCAATTATATATTTGATAACATAATTAATTTAAATAAATGTTAGATTGCATTAACTTTAGCTATTGAAAAATAGCAGATCTACAAGGTCATAGCATGGCACCGAGTGCCGTGCTATAAGCTTGTAGATCTGCTTTTTTCTGCTTCTTGACATGAAATGAGACATTTTGTGCTCAGGTCTTGGCTCAATTTAGAATAATAAAACTAAAATCATATCTCCTGCTCTGTCTTTTAAGGTAAAGGAGATGTTGGAGGATGTAGACTCTCTTGCATTGACCGCGGATGCCTGGACCAGCCGTGCCACGGAGGCATATCTCGGCGTTTCCTGCCATTTCATCAACAAAGACTGGAAGTTGAAGACGCTTAACCTGGCCACCCTGCCCCTTGAGGAGAGGCATACTGCTGCAAACATTGCAACATGGATGGAGGAGGTGCTGCAGAGATTTGAAATCTCACCTACCAAAGTGAAAGCATTAGTTCACGATAACGCGTCCAACATGGTTGCAGCCATGAGAGATCTCCAAACGAAGCATGGATGGGCCTCTGTCCGCTGCGCTGGGCACACACTCCAGCTCATAGTGAACAGTGCCCTCAAAGACACGACCATCACCAGAGCTGTGGGTGCCTCAAGGTGCATAGCAGAGTACTTCCATAAAAGTGAGGCAGCCTGTACCAAACTTCAACAGAAACAGAAACAGTTTGATAAAGAAGAGCACAAGTTGATCCAGGATGTGGCGACAAGATGGAACAGCACATTCTACATGATGGAGAGGCTCCTTGAACAGCGCTGGCCGGTCGTTGCAGTGCTTTCAGATCCTGAAACACCACAGAACAAGAAATACTTGGACTTGAAGCCAGAGCAGTGGGTGTTGCTGGAAGAGCTGGTGAAAGGGCTTCAGCCATTTGAAACTGGTACAGTTTACCTAAGTGGGCAGGATTATGCCACAGTGTCCTGTCTCCCACAGTTGGTCAAAGGGCTGCAACGGTCCATGCAGCAAAGCCAACTCAAGACGGGCCCAGGTAAAAGTTTTGTCTCCGAAGCCAAAAAAGGCATCACCCAAAGATGGGGAAGTCTGCAGACAAACCCAGAGAAAAACCCAATTATGCTTGCAGCTTCCCTTGACCCAAGGTACCTGAAGTTGAAATTTCTGGGTGCTGAAGATGGCACTAGGGTGAAAGGGGCAGTTGAAGACCTTGCCATCAAGGAAGCAATGGAGAGTGCTGGTGACTCCACACAGCAGGACGTCGTCGTCAGAGCAGAAAGATCAGCCCTGGATGACCTCCTTAATTCTGACACAGACAGCCAGGGTGAGGACTCTGATGAAGAGGAAATCCTGGAAGGCCAAAAGATCCACAATGTGAGGAATGAAGTTCAGCGCTACTTCACACGGCCACCTCTAGGCAAAAAAGAAGACCCTCTCAAATGGTGGGGGGAAAATGAGAAGAGTTTCCCCACACTGTCAAAGGTGGCAAAATCCTTTCTGTGCATTCCTGCAACATCCACCCCGGCAGAAAGAATCTTCTCTGCAGCAGGGAATATCTGCTCTCAGAAGAGAGCCAGCCTCACACCAGAGCATGTGGAGATGCTAACTTTCCTGACATTGAACATGCGAATTTGAGCCTCATGTTGCAGGAGTTGTGTCATGTGTAGAGTACTAGAGAGAGGTCACACACTCAGCCTACAGACCAGTATTTTTTCATAATGTGCCACGTTTACAGAATGCACTTTTCTTTTAAGTATATTGCTGCTATACAAAAATGGTAATTTTGATACCTCAGTTTGTTTACATAATCAGAACCTTTCCTTTTATTTTTGATTTATATTCAACAGCACTTTTTTATTTTAATACTATTAGTCTGCTTTGTTAATGTTTACAGAGAGATGTTATGTACTTGCTATATTTAGCAGCACCTTGATTGATGTTAATGTTCTTATTGCACTTTAAGAAACCAGAGGTTCAGGTTTGTTTACTTTGTTGTGCAAGAAACTGTTGTGCAGTCAAATAAACATATTTTTGAAGGAAGTATTACTTTTTATTGTTTATATTGTATTGTTAGAACATGCCTATAAAGTTCACAGTACATTTTAAAGGTATTTGCAAAAAGGTGCCATTATCCGATTAATCGATTCATCGTTTAAATAATCGGCCGATGAACCGATTATGGAATTAATCGTTAGTTGCAGCCCTAGTGTGTGTGTGTGTGTGTGTTTTGTACTGCACTGCACTTTGCAGTACAGTACAAAGCCGTGTACTGACAGTTAGGGGGAATGAGCAGGGGTCATTGCCAAGTGTACACGGACACATTTGTCCGTGTACATGTTGATGACCCCTGGGAATGCGTTGAAGGGGATTTATTTCATGTCAAAGTAATCCACACTTAATTTGTAGCGATGATCGCTTGAGCTGCAATGTCGAGTTAAGTACTGCTGTCTTAAACCCTCTACATTATGTTGAAATTAGTGTCTGTTGGGTGGAGTTGAAAGGGATTAAGCTTGTTTGTTGTTTATTATGCCTTCTGCGCTGATGACATCAAGCCCTAAAACGCTTCTGATGAAATCAGGAAAGCCTCAGAGGACCATTGGTGGACTGACTGCATGCGCTGTGAAGCATGTGTTGAGCCTGTTCATATTACACATACCGCTGCATTATTCATATCTTACGCAGAAGTCCCTTTAGTGGAAGTCAAATTGATTCCGTGTTAATGTACGATACCTTCTTAAAAGACATGAATCATATGAATCATTTAGATCAGGAGTCTTCAACAGGGGGTCCAACTCAGTCACTACAGGGGGGTTGGCAAATCTTTGTGTGATAGGAAAGAACTGAAATAGTAATAACTAGATAAAGTGCCCCATTGCCCCTCGGGCCAAAGGTCTCCATCCGGATTATAGGAGTGTTTGTGATAGTGTATAGTATACCGATTTGTAAGATGTATGGATGAAATCTGTATGAGTAATGTCAAGCAATGGGTTTTGCAAAAATCTTTCTCATGGTGGCGCTATAACAGGCAGATGTGAAACATGCAGGGCAAAGTCTTTTCCTTGGACTCTAGGCAGTGCGCATACAAAGTTGTACACAGATCGGTGCAGTTATAGGTAAAACATGATCTGGCCTGTTGCGCCACCGTGAGGCTGATTTGAAATGTTTTAAGTGGCATTTCATCCTCGGCCTAGTGGGAATGTGTGTGTATAATTTCACGGAAATTGCACGCTGTGTTCATGATTTGTGGCATTTTGTTCGAAACGAACCAATCCTGCAAACTTTGGAAGGCAATCTTAGCCAATCTGGTTGGAATATGGGAAATGGGACAGATCTGTGTTGATCACATGACTATGCCAGTGTTGTTTTCGTCGACTAAAACTAAGACGACTACCTTTTTCCACTGACGAAAACTAAATGGAAACTAAATAAAAACTAAGCTCTGATGACTAAAACTAAGACTAAATATACTGACAATTTCATCAACAAATAAAAACTAGACTAAAATGTTAGGAAGGGTCTAGTGGACAAGAGATCCAGATGTTAGGAAGGGTGTAGTGGACAAGAGATCCAGATGTTAGGAAGGGTCTAGTAGACAAGAGATCCAGTATAAGTCATTTTACAATTAGTTGCATGCTGAAAATAGCCGATCTACAAGTCATATTTTTATAAACTTTTGATCTGACTTCATGTGCTTTTATTATGTTAGCCCTTGGTTGAGCCAAGTTTAAAGGGCTGTAACAATGCTAGAATCTGATTTGTTTAGTGGGAAACCATAAAGAACACAAAGAACTTGATCCTGATCAAATGAAGTTCTTTACTCAGGAATTGATAGTTTATTGATGTTGTAAAACAGTGATTTTGAAACAAAGACTGATTTGGACACCTGGCCTTTCAGGTCAGGTTTTTTGTGTCCTGAAAGTATTCCCTTCCATGGATGGTTCTGGTACCGGATGGTACCCAGACCTGGCGAGCCGACCCTAATAATAGTTTTTCAGTTAACCTTTAATCCCTCTTATCCAATCTTATTTACGTTTTGGGGTCTTAGAGGCTAAATATCATCACCGTGGCTCAAATAATGCCCAATAAATAATGGACCTCGATTGGATCAGTGGGTTGAAAACCACCTCTATTTTGGACGAGCGTATACGCTCCCAGAATGGGAATGCTATAGGGGTTGATGTGGATTCATGTGTGAACGGTGGATCCGGGACGCGGCTAGACTTGACAGAGATGCCATGTGACGTCTTCCATGGCTCCGGTGGCAGAGCCACCGCTGTGTCATCATGCTGCCAGCTCGCTGCACTGCCGGTGGCTGGGCTGTTTGTCTCCATTTAACATCTCTGGAGACATGTCTGATTTTATTGAACGTCGGTCTGGAGCTAAAAATACAGTATAGTGTCACGGAATGGGAGGGTGGGGAGGGGGGGCTCGACGCTCAAACACATTTTATTAACGCACATTTAAGGCTTATTGTGCTTTAAAACCTCCAAAATGTGTATGCAATTTGTTCATACAATTACAGCCTACAGTACTCATGTTGTAACCTGTACGTTGTTAAAGGAGCATTCAGTGATTTGGAAAAAAACCCGGTCCGCCCCGGTAACAAGATGTGCACATGCACGCACTACAGTGTGGGGACACGCAACAGGCCAACAGCACGCACACCAAGGCCCGCCCCCGCTCGATCATGATTGGCGGAAGGCCCCTCTCTATCCTGATTGGATGACGGCTGAGCCACCTAGCCAAAAACTAAACCTACGTTTTTTTTTTTTACCCCACGGGTTAAATGGGGACAGGGAGGAACTCCTTATATGGTCAGCACACACTATAGTAGGGAGGATTATCACAACAAAACAAAAAAAGTGATTATTTGAATTAAGTGAAATCACTGAATATACCTCTGTGTTTCATTAGTTATTATAATAATAATAATAATAATAATAAACCAGGCCATTCCGAGCTTTAAAAGTCAGTATTAAAATCTTAAAATCAATTCTAAAATGTACAGGGAGCCAGTGTAGTGAGGCCAGCACCGGGGTGATGTGTTCAGATTTTCTTGTTCCAGTGATGAGTCTTGCGTTCTGTACTAACTGTAGGCGGTGTACTGTATATGGATCCTTTGCTGAGTGATGAATAGAGGGTTGCTGAATACTTCAATACTTCATACAATCATTCTCATCATCAATAATTTGATAAATAAATTCTCATCTATCCTCCCATCTTCCCACATTAAGAATCAGTCATTCTTCCAGACTTCTTATTTCTCTCTCTTGCTCGAGAGTGGAAAAGATGAAAGACGATGGGCAGTCTATAGCAAACAGCCGTCTGCGTCAAGGCGGGGATGTGATGTGACGTTTGGCCCAAAAAAATGGAAACGCAGGGCAGATGAAGGGAGATTAAGATTAAGGGTATAAACACAGGTCTGTGGGATGTCAGAGCACCAAACTGCTATTCCACTGCAGGGAATCAGCAGCCAGGAGCTTTGTATACCACGTTCTATCACCGTCACTTTACTGACAATAGAAGCCCGGAGACTCAGTAGACTGTCTGTGACGCATGATGATGCACAGCAGCTTTTCTGTTTCAATGTAGCTTTTGTTTTTAATCCATTAAGAACTGAAGCCGATTCTAAAAATGCCTCCTCCTATAATTGCTAAAGGTTTTCTGAAAAACGCATGTTGCTGTATCCGTGGTTAGGGTTACAGGTAAAGAGTATAGTTGGTTAACACATAGCCATTAGCTTGTGGATGAAGGAGCGGTTTACATGCTCCCTCATTACGTGCTACGAATGTCTCATTGAGAGTCGGGGGCCCAGCGTTTCTTTTTTGTTTTTTCAGTCTGGTTTGAAAAATGGCTTGTTTTCTAAACCTGTGGTTCTCAAACATTTTCTTGTCAAGGACCCCCAAATGACCCCCCCCCCCCCCCCCCATGAGGGAGCCCCGTACCAGATTCTTGTTGTTTAAATAATTTTGAACAATATTCAACGGTCGCTTCGTTTGGGCTTGTTTTCATAGACCTGGTTGCTTATTTCTCTCGCAGAATCTGGGTAACACTGGCTGTGAGCTATAACGATCTGTCGCCCTGGGCTGCAACAGACAGCAGACAGAGGCGTAAGATAAGCTTTGATCAAAAAAATTGCCTAAAAATCTGGATGAGAGGGGGGGGGGGGGGGAGTGGAAGAAACGTTTTCTCTCATTTCGCCCCCCAAAATGATTTGATTGGTTAACTCAGGATAGACTTGTATCTTTTCTCTAATTATTTCAAGGTCATTCAACTCTTCAAACTAGTATTCATTATCCGCCCTCTCCTGCTTTCAATGAAAGACAGGTCCTCTCTCAGGAACATTAAAACGATGATGATAATAAGTGCATACACAATTCCATCCGAATCTATCATTCGAGTGGATGTCTGTGTTTTTATATTGATGAATCAAGATGACTGGGGGTGACTCATGGGAGCAGTGCCACCATGGTCAATTGATCTGCAGGTGTTTCCAAATGTCGTATCATGGTGTATCCAGGCAACTATTTTGTATTTTTTAATGCTTTCAGTTGATGTTGCACTACTGTTTTACATACTGTATACATTCCTAGATCAGTGGTCCTCAATCCTTTAATTGTTTGTTTATTTAGACGGAACAATGCATATTAATTTAGCAAAAATGCCAATGATTAATGTCAAGGACCTGTGAGAGTGTGCTGTACAAAATTAATGGTTCCATTTTCTACGCACATTTTGTCCACTTTGAGAACCACTGTCCAGGATTATTTTAAAATGACACAGTGGTGTTGGATCGGTACCTACCGATACGCAAGTCATGGGTATCGGAATTGGTAGGGAAGGAAAAACGGCCTACATCTGTAGTTGGGGCAAAATGTGTGTAGGCCTGAATATGGGGGTGTCGTCGTCCCCCCCCCCCTCTCTGTTTAGCAGTCACATAATACTTTACTCTGTAAGCATTCATGACAAGCGTAGCGGGAACGTGGCGCGCTGTTATATCTTATTACTATTTATCACCGACCATAGCAGCATTGTCACTGAGAGAGAGAGGGGGTCACGCAAGGACATGGAAGAAGTGTGTGTGTGTGTGTGTGTGTGTGTGTGTGTGTGTGTGTGTGTGTGTGTGTGTGTGTGTGTGTGTGTGTGTGTGTGTGTGTGTGTGTGTGTGTGTGTGTGTGTGCGTGTGTGCGTGTGTGTGTGTGTGTGCGTGTGTGCGTGTGTGTGGATAGCTAGAGAGAGAGAGAGAGATTTATGACTTCAGCCCATGGCGAAGATGAGGCGAGGCCCATTGTATACTTAGAAGTGTACCACTATGGCACACCAAAGATAGACGCATCGTGAGCTTGTAGGCCTACTTCTGCTGTTTTGCGACATGAATCACAACGCACGCACGATCGAGTATCAATCAGGCGTAAGGCTTCCAATCTGGCTGTGTCGTTCTGCTCCACGGGGGGAGAGAAGGCAACGCGTGCCTGGCGAGGAGAGCAGGATATCTATCGGCACATACAGTATCACACGGGTCTCTGTTGGCATGGAGGAAGGGCTCTGTTTTGACAGGGTGTTATATTTTGAATTGATTGCCATCCCACAACCTCAATGCCAAGCACATCGGATCGATGTGACACTGGTTGAGACTCTGTGTGTGTGTGTGTGTGTGTGTGTGTGTGTGTGTGTGTGTGTGTGTGCGTGTGCGCGTGCGCGCGCAAATCTGAACTAAACTAAGAAAAGTTTCAAACATGTTTATCTCTGTCTCTGTCATCTGACCAGCACTGTCTTCAACTCCAATCACATCTGTCCTGCCCGTTATTGTTATTTATAGTTTGACGTTTTGTTATTTAATCATGAGGTTTCCGGTTAACCACTTTTTAGTGTTGTAGTCGAGTCCACCTAAAGCGAGTCCAAGTCAAGATCAAGTCCAAGGAAAACACTGTGAGAGAGCAGGAACGTGTTTCAGCTGTGCTCCATTACTTAACGAGATAGCTGTCATAAGCGCCAGTCGCTCTCTTATGAAGTTAATATGAAATTATGGGCTCCTCATAATATGGATATAATAAAACAAAGTTTTGCATTGTAGTGACTCGAGTGGACTCCTGGGTTAAGAAGAGTCCTGAGTCCCTTGGTCCGAGACCGAGTCTAGTCCAAGTCAAATTAAGGGCGAGACGAGTAAATGAAAATGTGGACTCGAGACCGGACTCGGGATGAGTCAAGGACTGGAGTACTACAACACTACCGCTTTGAGGTTGTTCTCCATGTGTTGACCTGCTGATTATTATTATCAGTTAAATGATGATTATGGAAAACATAAGTTAGTTGGTTGGAGAGGCTTTGTTCTCTGTATCACAGGAGTCTACTCCCGTTACAATAATCAATAGGCTAGACTAGTGGTTGCCAAACTTTTCAACAGAGAATATAGACTTTGCCCGGGACCCAAATTAGTGAAAATAGCAGATCTACAAGCGCATAAGCATACGGTATAGTCTCATGTCATGTAGCGACTATTCCACAATCTCCGAATGCTACAGTATATAGAGTCTGGAACTACACCTCCCGAAATCCGAGCAAGGAAGCTGGCATTTCCGTTGAAAATATATTCATATTTTTTTAATATCCATTTCTGCTAAGCAGCAAGCTATATATGCTATATGCAGATATTTTTCTAGATGTGCAATATATCTTTTAATATATTTACATCAATATTTAGACTATTTGTTTTGTAAAACAGCTTGTAATTTGCATGGAATGGAAACATGGAATGAATTTTATTAACTAAATCTGTGATATTATTATACATTGCTTATTCAGTAGGCCTAACCTATTGGCCTACGATTAATAATTCATTTTTCCAAAATGGTATCTCTTTCTAAATGTTTAACTCGACCCAAGCTGTGTGTTCTACAATGCCGACACATGCATAAAGAGTTGTTCTGCCCACAGATAAGATGTGCCAAATGTGCCCCATGGTCTTCTCACCCTTGCTTTGACTACCCAGTGTAACTCAGAGGAATCATGGTCCATGACCCTTCTTCAATAAATGTTCTTAAACGGTTAGCTATATCGTTGTAGGCTGCTATCGGAGCTTTGTCATTGTTCTGTGTGCGTGCGTGCGTGCAGTGTCATTTACACACATTCAACATACTCTTATCCAGAGTCCAGACACACACATGCCTAATGTACACACACATGCACCGATGCATGAATGGGGCCTGATTTATGCTCAGTCGCACAACGGTGTAGCGCATCGAAAATAGCCGACCTACAAGCTCACGACACGCTGCATCCGCACACCGGCACTCAACATAGTATAAATGGGGCTTTGCGCTGTCGAGGGCCACGGCAGCCTCTCGTGTCGATGTGAGTAATGAAGAGGCAGACATGTGTTCAGTTCTACCCTCACTTGAACATGACAACTGCAGGTGCTCTGTGTTGCACTCTACTCAGTATAATAGGTGTGTGTGTGTGTGTGTGTGTGTGTGTGTGTGTGTGTGTGTGTGTGTGTGTGTGTGTGTGTGTGTGTGTGTGTGTGTGTGTGCACACGGGCGCATGGTGAGTGTCAAACTGTACGGTGAACATGAAATGTATGAAAGCATCAAATGTAGTGCGCTGGATTTCCTATAGGAATGCATTATTATTTGTGCATGGAGAGGAAGCAATTGCACGACTGGCGTGCCAGAAGAAGAGACGCGGATTTGCATGCTCAAAATAGCCGATCTGCGAGCTCACAACACATTGCTGTTGTGAGCTTGTAAATCTACTATTTTCAGAAGATAAAATGACTTGTCTTTCAGTTCTACCGGATCTCTTCTCCACTAGTTCCTCCCTAACAGTCTAGTTTGGATTTGTTGAGGAAATTGTCAGTATATTTAGTTATAGTTTATAGTCATAGATTTGTCTTTATTTAGTTTTCATCAGTGACAAACTTGTTTTGCCATCATTTTAGTTAAATCGTGTGAGTGCACTGCAGCTCACCACCAGTGTGAGATCCACAGTCCACCATGAAAATCGTTGTGACGCATGGGGGTCACGGGGTCAGGCACATGACACACACACACACACACACACACACACACACACACACACACATACACACACACTTATCTGGACATTGCAAACATGGACACGGACATGACAAGTAGGTGCCCACTCACATACTAATCCATGCTCCTGTCCTTTATAATTGACTATGAGCAATTGTATTATCTGTAACACACGCTTCTGCTTCTCCCAGAGTCCCCAGAAGTGAGTGGGTGGAAACGCGAATGTGAACTGACAGCCTACTGCTCACTGAGAATATAAAACATGTTCAGTACTGAGTGTCTGGCTGGCTTGAGATGAACTATATTTTCATAACGGGATGAATACCAGTAGTGCAGGGTTTCTCAAAGTGGGTGCCGTGGCACGCAAGTCCAGGGCTGCCGCAGAATAATTGTAAGATTTGGAATTTATCAATGTCACTTCAGTTTAACCACTTAAAAAAATATATATACTTAGTAAGACAAACCACCAAACATTGCCAAATATAGCCGATCTACAAGCTCACAACGGGTCTCGCAACATGAGGCGCTGTCCTCGCATCAAACTGCAACAGGTTGTGAGCTTGTAGATCTGCCATTTTTGTCAGCAATGTCTGACGGACCGTAAAAATGACAATGTGCTTCCTCAGCCAAATAAGTTTATTTATTTTAGTTTATGCCTTTTAGAAGGGACACAAAAACAGCTTTTGTGTGTTTTGTTCATAATGACCAACGCCCCTGGTAGTTATGTAACTGAGAGAGGCGTCTCGGCGCGCGGCTTTACTGCCCCTCCCTCCCACGGTCCACCCCACCACCGCTATACGGCGGAGGCAGCGGCGAGCGCCACGCTGGGAGTCTAATGTCCTTTTAATGGGCCGATATGTTTCTGTGTGAGGAGGACGGTGGGGGGTTGGTTAGACAGTGGGCATGGCAGACAGACAGTGGTGCTGATGGATGAGCCCGCTCAGCCCCGATGCGTGACTCAGCAGCAGTAAGTCATCCTGGCTGTTGGCCGGGAGGGTGTTAGCCTTCCAGGGGCCAGAGAGCACCGCCTCCCTCCCTCACACACAGCACGGTGGCACCGTGACTCAGCAAATATGGCCGACTTATTCTGATGATATAATTGAGAGTCACCCCGGTTTTTGAGAGAAACACTACATTCATATACTCCAGTTTTCGGTGATAAGGTGACCACATGACGTCACGCCGCGGTGATATATGCGACTCACCGCTCACCCAAACACGTCTCTTTTGTTTTTACTAAGTCACCGTATCACCGAAACCTAGAGTATGGAAAGGCCTTTACTGTTTTGTTTCCCTCACAGTGAATAAGTATTAGTAACGGTTTGGGCCACTACGTGGGCTCTCACACCTATGTCGATATAGCCGATCAATATGCCTGAGTCAGAGGGGCTTTGTCAGAGTAGAGTATACAGGTCTATTGTACTCGTTTGTCTATGTCGCTTTTGTGCCCATGTATGGAGATGTCTGCTTCTGTCTGCCTACAGTACAGTACCTGGCTGTGTCCTTTATGCTGTATATATATATACAGATATCTGTATCTGTCGGTCCTTGTCAGTATATGCCCATCCACCTGCCCGCTGCCCTCCCATTAACCCATTTTTAATATAGGACTCCCATTGGCATGATTGCTACACAGTTGCAACCATGTCATAGACTAGCCTCGGTCCCAGGCTTACTTATCTGCGAAAAGAAAAGCCTGGTCACAACGTACGGCAGAGAAGCTATTGGCGGATGTATCGTCCGGAACATCCGTCAGATGTATTTCCCCCGGATACTATATTTTCCCGACCAATCACAACACTTTTTTCATTCGCAGAGAATGTAAACTGATTTGTAAAGCATCAACGTCATTTCCTTGGGCGATACTTCCGCCAAAAAATCCCGCAACTTCCGCCCAAACAAATGATAGCCTCTACAGCGTAGGTCTTACCCAGGGTGGTCATAGACATGTCTGCTTAATGTGCTTATTATAAGAAACTTTGGGCTTGTTCTTACTGTATAGTCTCTAAATATTGGTGTGCTCAGCTGCGGGTTGCAGTTTTTTGGGCTCATTTCCTAATGTTGTTTAAACCAGTGGTTCTCAAACATTTCCGTGTAAAGGACTCCCAAATTAATTTGTAAATATTCTGAGAATGTTTTTTGCCAGGGGCGCTAGCCCCTCCTATGCCCAGCTTTGTGTGTTTGTGTGTATTGTATACCCCATAGCAATGATTTGATTGGCTGAGCACCCCATAGCAATGATTTGATTGGCTGATCATCCCATAGCGATGATTTGATTGGCTGAGCAATGTACGTATTGAGGATAAAAAGTGAGGACGCTAGCCCCTCCTATGCCCATGAGCTTTGTGTCCATAGCAAAGATTTGATTGGATGAGCTTAGAATGTGAGAACAGAAAAATGAGCACACCAAAAGTGTCATGATTGGTCGGAATGTGATGATTGGTCGGAATGTGATGATGTATGATGATAAGAGCGCCCCTCACTTCACACAGTTTAGGTATATCGTGGGAGTCAACAGCTTGAATGAGGAACAAAAGCAATGTCCAAGTATCTCAAAATATATTATATTTATTATGTATAATGTTATGTTATATTAGTATTTAATTGTCTATATAATTAAAATAGACAATTTTGATATGTATAATATGGATGTATGTGTGTAATTATATAGGATAGTATTAGGGTGTACATATGTATGTATATATATTACTTTTGAAGAGCACTTCTTAGAAGAGCAGCTTAATTAGCACAGAATCCATCGAGTAATTTCAGTTACAGAGGGGTGGGAGTTTATACGTTTTTACTTCTCACTCCTTTTCGGATATGCTTATATTCCATTCTTTTTTATTTATCCTTTTATTTCTTCTTGCTATATTTTAACTATTTATTAATAGTTTTACTTTGTGATGCGAAATACAAGGAATTGTTTCTGTTTTATTGGCATATTCGAAATAAACATGACAAACTAGACATTCACAGGGGCGTCTCCCTAAACAAAAGCACAGGATGGAAACACATTGAACAAAGCCAGAGCCAGCCAGAGCATGAGCCCCATGTGTTATCATTATCAACCTGATTCCTATCAAAGGGTGTGAATATAAGCTTCAAAGACAAAATGGACGCCCTCGCTGTGGGCATTTCCTGTGGGTCTTGGGTCTTTGCACTGCGAGGGTAAAGCCCAGAGAGTGAGATATGGCTCCAAACATATCAGAACAAATTACACTCCTTTGACACCAGGAAGGAACAACCCTGTATTGTTGTGCTCTGATCCCTGGTTTCATCTCTGTCATAAACATATAATACAAAAATAATTGCGACCATAGGTTGCATTTACTATGAAAACCTGCATCTCCTGTCCGTTAGTCACGCCTCCATATATGGTCACGCCTCGTGACATTACACCTCCATCCACCTGTCCTGACATTCCATATGTTGATCCCTCCCCACCCGTCCTTCCTGTTCTGACATGCCATACAGTATGTTGATCTGACCTCATCAAACCCTGTACACTCAAGATACGCTCCATATATGGCCAGTACAGAATTCATTCCATATTATGTTGATCTGCCCCCCCATGCCAAAGCGCTATAGCGCTCGCCCAGCAGTCTGCCGTCTGCCGTCACCCAGGCGGATGCGTGCACGTGCACTCGCCCTCAGGGTGTCTTACTGGTATATAAAGTATATTTTACTATCAGGGCAATGTTTCCCTTCAGTATAACAAACTGGCTGTCGTTGAAGAGAAGGCTCAACAAATGTGTGTTTTTCTGTCTGCCAACCTTTATTAGTCCTCCAACGGCTGTCCAATTCATTCAGAGACACAGCTTTCATATTTTGACCTCTCTGCAGTACCGTACTCTCATCTCCGAATGTGCATGGACACACGCATACGCACACACGCACGCTCACACATGCACACACACACACACACACACACACACACACACACACACACGCACACACACACACACACACACACACACACACACTTATACGGAGCTCTCGAGGAATTGATCCCGTAGCTGGACCTATTATTATTATGTTCACAAAATCAAGGCATAATGTCTTCATGATACAATAAGCGTGTCACTCAATAAGTAAAAGTAACATTGTCTGCTGCCAATTATAATAGAGACAGCACAGTATTTTTCACAGTAGTTTATGATGCTTATATAACTAATACATTTTTGGATGTGCTACCTTTTTGGAATTGTTTTAATTCCTATTATTTTGATGTATACTGGATTTGGGTTTACCATTGCTTATTTTTCTCATTTAGTTATGCTTATATAACTGTGTCGCCTGCTGAAAAATACAGATTTCATTGTAAAATCGGTTATATTTGATGAAATTCACAGATAGAAAATGGTCCTCTTCAGCGAAGACGTTTTTCGAAAAAATACCTGAAGGCGTGAGAACTTTTTATGTCTGTAAACACCAGCTGGCACTAAGAGAAGACACTTGTGATTAGACACCATGCATCCTTATCGGCTCTCATTGAGAGCACGACAACACCTTCCTCTTGACTCCCACACATCCCTCCTCTTCCTCCTGTTATGTTGTTATGGAGAACCTCTCTCTCTCTCTCTCTCTCTCTGCCACCTCTGTTGGGCAGAGTGCCAGCCTCCACCGTCAGCCGCCCCTCTTAAGCTCGGCAGTAAGAATAGAGGGAAGTCCAAATTTAATATAGCATTGTTGTTTCTCCCCCACTGGACCAGTGGCCACGGGGAGCACTGGAATGACAGCTTTATTTATTTCACTGTGCCGTCTCGGCTGACCTTGGCCTTCCGAACTACTGTATGTTTGTTTGTCCCTGTTTGTCCCTCCCTCCCTCCCCGTCACCATCCCCACCCTGCCCGCCCTCCAGACTACGCACCATCCTAAGGCTCAGTCTTAAGCAGCGTTGGCATGTCCACTTATCATAAGCGACTTTGAGCTTGTTTTTCTGTAAAGCCGCTTGTAAATATTCGTAGTTGCAGGTTGAGGTTTTTTGGGCTGGTTTCTAAAGTGTATATAGTTGCTTATTTGAGCTTGCTTCCTAAATGTTCTTTAAACCAGTGGCCCTCAAACATGTTCATGTCAAGGAGCCCCAATTAATATGTAAATGTAAACGTGCATGTATCCCCATCTGAACACATGTTGTGCCAGGGACTGCTGTATACCAGAAATGTGTGTTGTTAAATAGTTTTATCTTCTTTTCCCACGATTTGTTTGAAAATAGCAGATCTACAAGCCCACAACAAGTCACATCGTGACACGTTGTGAGTTTGTAGATGGAAAGCATATACTGTAGGTTTAAAGTGCTCATGTGGGCTTGTTTTCCTACTAGACGTATTTGGTTATTTCTCTCACAAAATGTGTCAACACCGGTCTTAAGTCAAAGCTGGCATCTTACTATCTTTAGCCTGGGTGTACTGAGGCCCTGTCAACAAACTCCCCCCCCG
Organism: Protomyctophum bolini; assembly: GCF_963924005.1. Classification (NCBI taxonomy): domain Eukaryota; kingdom Metazoa; phylum Chordata; class Actinopteri; order Myctophiformes; family Myctophidae; genus Protomyctophum; species Protomyctophum bolini. The sequence continues at coordinate 16,416,007 of NC_137882.1, read as the reverse complement.
TCCCCGTCACAAAGGGACTCCAGGGATACGCAGTATATTATTAGCTAAATTGCATATCCACACTCTGCTGTGCTTTGTTGACCCGTTGTTCCATCCCTCTCTCTATCTTCTTGTTTTGTGCTTTTCACTCTGTTGGAGAGACGACCCCTCCTGATCTCAAGAAGGGGTTTGAATGTAGTAATGTCCTATCTGAGTCGCCATGGTGACGCATGGCCCTGGTCTCTGTGTGTGGTCGTTGTGTGCTGCGCTGTGAGTGTTGCACCCTTGAAGACTTGTTTCCTCTTTAGTAGAGAAACATGGCTTTGAAAATCATGTATCTTTCTGTCGCTGCTACATGGAGTCACTGGTTTCTTCTTAGTTTGGCCAAAATGGCCGTGCGTGTGTGCGTGCGTGCGTGCATGCATGCGTATGTGTTTTCAAATAATCAAAGTACAGTGTTATATATAGGGTTGAAGTGGTTAATGTATGTTTTTTGATGAAAAAGTACAATAATTGCCTCTGAGGTGTAGTGGAGTAGAAGTAAAAGTATTGAAAATTGGAAAGGGCTCGAGCTTAGTAGCTCCTTAGAGTATATATGAATAGAGACGGCACCCAGAGGAAACCCTGAGGCGAAATGGACATAGTGGCCGAATTTGGTATTGCAGGGCTGGGCCAATTCTGGTCCGTTGACTATCATTGCGCACGTACATGATGACACGTGAACGCTGTTTCATACGTGAACGATTTGGCCCAATCCATCCCAGAATGCACTCTGTTCCTACTCGGAAGGAGGAGTGAAATCGCCTCATGCGCTTTTGAGCAACTTAATGCAAGTGGATGGGATGAGAAAACCGGTGCCGTCTCTATTCATATATACTCTAAGAGTAGCTCACTCTGACCTGCCCGATGGCTCTATGATGACTGCCTCCATCTTCTAAGATTGCTCCTCTTTCTCACTAGAGAACAAACAGAAGATATAGGAGCCTGCGGCTGATGGGAGATAACAGGCCCAAATGAATCGAGGATGAATCATAGTGTCCACTCCTCCCTTCCTTTCTCCGCTGTCACCTCCCTGTCTTTCCCCCTTTCCTCCTCTGCTCTACTGTATATGCCAGTGGTTATCAACCTTTTCAACCTAAATAATGAGGGGGTCCCATGCGTGCGTGAACCTGGCCTTGTTGTGTAATCACTGTGGAGTGGCTCTTATCTTGCCCTGCAGTGGAGCTCATTAGGGCCACGAAGAAGAACAAGATGATACTGAACCACAGTAAGGCGGGCAGGCAGGCAGAGTAAAGCCTGACTTTTAACATTGTGACAGAAAAAAAACGTAGGCTTCAGGTTCTGTGGAGTTGGTAATGGTATGGAGTCGTAGTGGTTCACCTGTTGAATAGTGGAACGGGCTGGTCAGGTTAGTTTATGCTTCATCTCATGACCAGTGTTGCCATGTCTGCTTATTATAAGGGACTTTGGGGTTGTTTTTGTAAAGTTGCTCGTAAATATTGTTAGTTGTGGGGTTTTGGGCTTGTTTTCAAAGTGGAGTTGCTTACATTTGGGCTTGTTCTCTAATGTTGTTTACCATTGATTCTATCCAAAGTGCAAAGGGCAAGACATTACCATTATCATCAAAATGTCATTATGCTTTAAGTAGCATGTGGCGCGTCAAACTAGCTTCAGTTGATGTTGCACTACTGTAATATTTACATTATTATTATTTTACTAACTTGGAGCTTCACTTTAATTCATGTACTTTTGATTTATTCCTAGATCAAGTGTGTTTTCCCCAGTTATGGGGGCATGACTCTGAGAGTGTACACATGGAACCAAATGGCCCCTTAAAGGTCCATTTGGTTCCATTTGTACACTCTCAGAGTTACAGACCTGTAAGGGTCCACTTTGAGAACCACTTTCCTAGATTTGTTTAAATTATACACTGGTATCCACCGATACGCACGTTGCGAGTATTGTAATCATGCGTGTGTGTGTGTGTGTGTGTGTGTGTGTGTGTGTGTGTGTGTGTGTGTGTGTGTGTGTGTGTGTGTGTGTGTGTGTGTGTGCGTGTGCGTGCATGTTTTCCAAGGGCATCATGATGTGAGACAAGTGAAAGATGTGACAGGAGTCTTTTCATTTAGCTGGCCACCAGTGTTGCCATGTCTGCTTAATGCTTATTATAAGCGACTTTTGGCTTCTGTTTCTGTAAAGACACTTGTAAATATTGGTAGTTGCGGGTTGCGTTCTTTGGGGGTAGTATAGTTGTTTATTAGGGCTTGCTTCCATTTTCTTTTTTTTAACCAGTGGTTAAAAGATAATAACTGATGGTAGGTTTAAAGTGCTCATGTGGCCTATAATAGCCGCTTGTTTTGGGCTTTATTTTCCTGGACCTGGTTTCTTTTTCTCTCACAGACTCTGGCAACAGTGCTGGCCACTATCTGTCTGTGACAGACACACTGAGCAGTGACTGTCCAGGTCCTTCACTGGTCAATGCTTAACGCTGTGTAATTGGTTTCACTGACCATGGCTGATCTGACACATGTCAATGATGATTTAAAGCCTACGGTGCAAGGCCATTTACCACAGACCATTGTTGAGACCCTAATTTGTTTGTTAACCACACAAACGAACCCTAGTAGTGTCCATATGCTGGAGGGATCTTTCAGCGAAAATAGCAGATCTACAAGCTTACAACATGTTGGAAAACTTGAGGGACCCCGGTCACAAAAGTATCTATGGTATAAGTCAGGGGGGTTTTCAGGCCAAGGAATCTAGCAGATCTACAACCTCATTTTCAGCATGCAACCCAGTGTAAAATCTGCCATCAAGCCCTGCCAATTGACTAAAATATGACTAAAACTTAATGGAAAAAATCAACACTGACTTAAACTGTGACTCATTAACTACCCTTGTTAACGTTAACCCAGTTTTGACCCTGGAGGACCTTAGCATGCCCTCACACAATCACAGCATGTGTGATAGCGATATCCCACTGCAAACAGGACTTGATTGTGATACCTGAGTACAGTTTCACCTGATCTCTCTCTCTCTCTCTCTCTCTCTGTCTCTCTCTCTCTCTCTCCCTCTCTCTCTCTTCAATTATTCAATTTAATTCAATTCAAAGCAATTAACCCATTAGGACCTGAGGCCGATTCTTCAAAATAGAAGAAGAGAATATTTGTGTCAAAATGACAGTACTAAGTCAAAAAGATACTTTTCCACCAGTGCATTCAGTTGGTATAAAACCTCTCTCTCTCTCTCTCACTTCCAGAGAGCCATGAGCACTGTGGAGGAGGATCCGGACCATATGATACCATGAAGACAAGCCTGCAGGCCCTGCGCTGTCAGCTGCTGAGTGAGTACTGCCCTGGTACAGGAGCACTGTTGATTTACTTTTAGTCAGGGTCTTTTGAATATTTCCTTTAGTTTTAGTCGCATTTTAGTCATCTGAAATTAGGGATGTCCGATGTTTTTTGTTGCCGATATCCCGATATAGTCCAACTCCTAATTTCCGATACCGATATCAACCAATATGCAGTTGTGAAATTGACACATTGTCACCTAATTATATTGTGATGCCCCACCAGATGCATTCATAAATGTAGGGGTTTCCAAATAAACACTATCATAAATTCGGGAGAAATTATTTTAAACCAATACATTTAAACCGATAAATCGATATTTTCAGAAATTATGCAAATATCATCCGATAATATCGGGAGCCCCATAATATCAGTAAAAGGTCATTTTTCGTCATAGCTTTAGTCGACGTAATCAACAGCGGTGCAGGAGGCCGATGATCAGCGACAGCGATCGTACCCCTCCCTGTTACAGCACCATCATTCCATTATGACTGAGTCTGGACATGGCTTTACATTCCGAGGCCAACAGAGTGTCACTCTGAGGAGCAGCACTCCACCTCTGAATGTCAGTTGAATAAATAACGGAACACGCCGGTGTGGGTCACACTGGGTGCTACACTAAACAGGCTGCTGATAACTGTGTCTCGTATGCAATGCCTCGAGGGGCCACTTGACAAATCATGACAATAAGCAATGTTTTTGGGCCGAACAAATAATTAGAAGGAAGAAAAAAAGGGGCACTACTACTTATTTGTTCGGCCGCTGCTATCTGACGGTTGAAACGAGGTTTCCCCAACTTGCGACCCGACATGACAGTCTACCCACCGCCTGCCTATTCAACACTTACCACCGCCAACCTCGGTGCGGCGGAGAGCTACCTTTAGAGCCTCTTTTGTTCTCTCCTTTGTAGGGAACCTATCCACCTTTAATGGTGTTTCCGTAGTATAGGCAAAAGCTGAGAGTGAGACAGCCTGTGGCTGTGGATTCAGTCCAAGCAGCAGCAGATTTCCACACGTGTCCTCAGGCCATGAGCTCCATCAGGTTGCCTTGTTCCCAGCGTGTGAAGCGTGAACTGATCGGTCCAGCTGAGATCTCTGGCCCTGTTGCCGGAGGCACACAGACATTTCACATTTCTCTCTCTCTCTCTCTCTCTCTCTCTCTGGGCCACTATAGTTGCAGCATACAGATGTGACCCTAACATGCTCAAGAAAAAAAACATGTTGCATATAGATCTATAGTCACCCTGCAGTTTTTGACTGTGTAGGCTACAGTTTGTGTGTATGTGATATTCTTGTGTATTCCCCGTTCTCAAAACGCCTGTAACCGTAGGGCGGACTCGCCATTTGTTTTTCGAGTAAATTGGGTTCCGCCTGGCTTGCGGTACACCGTCACCCTCTATGCAATTCCATAAGGCAATTGCCTCAAAGTATCTCCTGTGCAAATTACATTGTGAAGTGAGCTTAGTTGTAAGAATCTTATCTGAGAGACCATTTAGACGGCACCGGAAACGATTGCACGCCTCGAGAAATCTCCCTAATCTGAGAACACGGCTCAGGGAGCTTGCTGCAATGTGATTACGTTGTCACAATAGTGTGTTATGCTTGCAAGGCCCCATAACGCCAGCGCATAATGTTGAAATGTGTGAACGAGTTGAAACTCGGCCGGTGTCTTTGAAGTGGAACGGTATGATTATTATTATTTAAGCGCTGCGTCTGTGGCTGCATGTTCTCCCCTCCCGCTGCTCCCAGACAACTTCCTGTTTAATGTTTCCCGCTTCCTGTCAGAACCGGCCCCTGTGTGGCTGGCTGGGAGGGTGTCGCAGACAAGTCCCATGCAGATGAAGTCACTGAATCATTGTCCCAAAGTATTACAAATGCTTTTAGAAAGGTTTTTTTTAAGAGCTTAAATTGTCTTTGCCCGTTTTTGTCTTTCACTTTTCGTCTCTGCTTTTATAGCTTCTCTCTCTCAACCTTTGTTACTCTCGCTCCATCATTGATGCGCACCTATCTTTCTCTGTCTCACTCCACAAATCTCTCTCTCTCTCTCTCTCTCTCTCTCTCTCACCTCCCCCACACTAGTATACCAGGGCAGATAAACAAGTCAGCGTTCAAAGCCGCCGCAACGTGACAAACAGTCCGCATTCAAACAGGAAGCCATTATCCCAGGGTTCCGATTGCCTCTCCGCGCTCTTATCTGCGCTCTCACATCTGCAGCTCCCCCCCCCCCCCCCCCCCGCTCCCCTTCTCCTCTCCACCCTTTCCATACAGCCCCCCCCCCCCCCCTTACCACCCCTACTAGCCCTAGTAACTAGCAATACGTGTTCAGAAGCATCTTCCATAAACCCCAATGGTCTCGGATATTTCATGAAAGCAACGGATAAAGCCTCAATCGGTGGTTGGCTGTAAACAGCAGGAACAATATTACTAACACGTTATTTTACATAATATATTGTGCTAAACGGTGCTAGTGTGTACACTGTCTCACAAAAAAATCTTTCAATTGTGAGATTTTCTTTTTCTTTAATCCCCCCCCCCCCCCCATGGGATGGACACTCAGCCCTGATTGGCAGATAGATGGACACGCCCAGTAGCGAACCAGAGGAATGTGTCTGTTCTGTTGCCACCGTCGAAAAACCCCACCAACGTTCTATTTATACACACTAGAGGAATATCTGTCTTCGGTCCCTTTCCTGTTCTTTTACTTTAGTCTACAATAGCGTACAGCAAAACAAGCGATGGCAGGTTGAAAGTGGTCAGTGCTTGTCTCTACTTCATTATTTTATTGATATTGGCGATGAAAAATCTCAATCCCCATCTCTTCCTCCCTCCTTCCTGCCTACCTTCACTTGAAACTATCAATAAAGGCAGAATATTTGTGAGTCAATGACACACAGAACAGTGTGGGTAGAAATGGGTAGAAAAATAGGTAAAAAGCAACAACAAGAAGAGAAATAACTACAATATCCTGCTATACACATTCTCCCATGGGCAGGGCAATTATCAAATGATTTACATAATGCAAAGTTCTATTCTTGAATCATTCTTAAATCTATTCTTACTTTTCCATATTACTGCATAATATGCAGCTATCTGTATACTATATTTAGTAATAGACTTGTAATAATACATAATCTACAAAGTAACTAGTAACTAAAGTTTTCAAGTAATTTTAGTGGAGTAAAAGTACAATATGATGTAGTGGAACAGAAGTAAAAGTAATGAAAATTGGAAATACTCCAGTAAAGTATAAAGATACCTCAAAGTTGTACTTAAGTACAGTACTTGAGTACATGTACTTACACCAGTGCTGTTGGGCTTGTTGTCATAGACCTTGTTGACCACGACCCCCTGAACAGCAGTCACACACCAGTTCTCACCACCAAGTGTGGATGATGGATGATTTTGCAGCTCTATTTCTGGCTCTTTTGACTCCAGCATAGCGCCAACTGCATGTCCACTTCTCGCTCGTTGTGTTGACACAGCACAACCTGGCCAACTGCAACGCCTGCTTCACAGGCATATTCTCTACGGACTTTCCCGATCCCTGGATCGTTTCCCCAATTGTGCTCTATGTGAGGTGACCCCTTGGTAATTGATGAATACCTACCACCACTTAGCTCTTATCTCCATATTCTACCATTTTTGTGGGTTTTTTTCATAATTAAGCTTGAAACGCAGCACAAGTGACATTTTCAGGTATTTCTACTTTACTGGAGTGTTTCCAATGTTCAATACTTTTACTTCTACTCCATTAAATCTCAGAGGCAAATATTGTACTTGTACTCCACTACTATTATTATAGGCTACATTTAGTTACTATACTTACTTTGTAGATTTTGGTTATTGCAAAACACACATTAACCACCTCAGCACTATTTAAACTTTGGCTATTTGTCGCATCGCGTCACGTTGTGAGCTTGTTGATCAGCTATTTTAAACATATTTCTTTATACATTTTAGACATAATATATCTCCTTCAAATATTTTCCAATTTCATATGAAAGCTTACATTCTGTACTTGAATAATCTGTAAAAAACTGAAAAGTTACTCTGGTTGAGTTGAGGGCTTTTCTGCTAGACCTGGTCACATATTATGATAACTTGTGAAACAGTCAAACAAAGAAATAACGTACATCCTCCGTTTCTCTGTGCTGAGCCAAACAGCAAAAACAGAATCATGAAAAACTAGATGAGGGGCTATAGATACTATGTTGTATTTACGGCAAACATCAGCAGATGTGACTTTTCAACCCCTGTGGTCTTTTTCAAATATGAAACAGGACGTTATTGATGAAGAAATTGTAGGCCTACTTTTTCCACCACTGCTGAAAAATGACCTTTTTGGACATGAGGTTTCCACCCGACCGACCGAGACGACGATATCCTTTATCCCCTTGCCCTCCAACGAGAGGCCTCCGCTCCTTGACCACCATCTCCCTCTCTCTCGGGGATTGATCGCACCGCCAAAGACAAGAGGATAACCATTGATATCCTGCACACTAAGTGGATTCGGGGATGATTGATTAGGCCGGTGGATTCATGATACCGTGTATGTTGCCTCGACAATATTCTTGCTTCTCCGGGAAAGGAGACTTGAAGCTTAGCGCAGAGAAAGGGCACTGCGAATAATGGTTGTTTGCACGAGGCGTGTTTGTTAAATCAGCAGGATTACTACACAGCACGTTCCCATGTCCCAGCCAGTGTTGCCATGTCTGCTTACTATTATAAGTGGTCTTGGGCTTGTTTTTTCTGTAAAGTTGTTTGCGTTTTTTGCTTCTTCTTCTTTTTTGTCTTGTTTCTAAAGTGCAGTTGCTTATTTGGGCTTGTTTCCTAATGTTGTTTAAACCAGTGGTTCTCAAACATTTTCATGTCAATGACCCCCATGTCAATGACCCCCAAATGTAGGCCTATTCATCCACGACCACCCCATCTAAAAATATATTTTGTGCCAAACAATGACCCCGTACCAGATTTTGTGTTAAAAAAATGTTTTTTGTTAACTTTTTCAAGATTTGAAAATAGTGCTCACAACGTGTCGCACAATGCATCGTGTAGATTGGCTATTTTTGGTTACTATTTTCATATTTGAGCATTTAAAGCTTCAATCTGTGATTACTTCGGGTACAGGATCATAGTATTGACTGTCATTAGACTGACAGCCTACCTCAAACCCTAACCGCAAGCACAGGAGCAGTGCATGTCCGACCGTTGTTTCTGCATGTCGGTCCGTTGGTGTGTCAATAATCTGGGCTGGCGTGTGCATCCCATTAATTCACCTGGTTGGCACTACGTCGAACAGCAGGAACAATATTACTAGAACATTGTAATTTTACATTATTGTAGGCTATTTATATATTTCCTATTAAAAAGAAATCGTAGGGGCGCTCTAGCTACGTCATATGTATTCATATATATTTTACTTGTTCTTTATTCTTTTCACTTTGTCCATGTCACAGGGACTCATCTATACACCCATACCTTTGTACTGTCTGTCTCCTTTGTGAATGAAGGACATGAGGTCCTGTCTGTGTGTTTGCTCCCTTTCATGTTCATTCGGTCTTCATGTTCATTCTGACTTTGTCAGAGATGAAAAATTTATCGAATCCTTTGTGTGTGTGCGTGTGTGTGTGTGTGTGTGTGTGTGTGTGTGTGTGTGTGTGTGTGCGTGTGCGCGTGTGTGTGTGTGTGTGTGTGTGTGCGTGCCTTGCACAAATGCATTGGCAATGCATACTGTACACTCATCTTTGAATGAGTTTGAATGAGAGCAATAATGGATGCTCCTAAAAGCGCTGTTCTCTTCTCCGGCCCTTTCAATCATTTCTCTTCATTACACTGTTGACCACAAACCTTGTATCTCCATATTTAAACTTTTTTATGTTTGTTCTTTTGTAAATTAATGCCTTGCTTTGTACAACAGTGTCACATAAATGTACACTCTCAGAGTTACAGACCGTTAAGGTTCCGTCTAGACCCTGTGCCTGTGGTGGTCCCCGCACCTGACGTTGATTAACCCAACGGGCCACCAAAAGGCCCGGTTTGCTGACATTTTTACCATTAAGCTAATAGAGCCTGCCTGCTTGCTCAGGGGATAAATTTAATCTTGACCATCAGGTCAAAACTGTCAGCTCCTGTGTCTAGGTGAGATATGACCTTTGACACAATACAATTGTATACGTTTTATTGTATTAACTTACTCTACCATACAGATTGTACAAGTTATTATTGTGTTAACATACTCAGATTTAGACCTGAGGACGATTCTACAAAATGTCATGTCAAGGAGCCCCAGAATTATCTGTATTTGGCCACCGACCCCCATCAGAAAATATGTTGTTCCAGGAACCTCTTAGAAGCAAGTTAAAAATGTTAGATTTGCATCACATTTTCACGATTTTTCAAAAATAGCAGACCTACAAGCTCGTATCGTGGCACTCGGTGCTGCACTAAGAGCTTGTAGATCTGCTATTTTCGAATAGCTAAAAGTATAGCTAAAAGTACAACATAATGCTTCACCAAAAGGGATTCCCGCCCAGAATGAGTTAAATTAAAAAGCATTTTGTAGCCTTTATCATTTCCGATGATGAGTTAGTCAATAAAACATACGTACAGCTTCTTAATGTGTGAAGCCCCAGATGAATACTAATATGCTTGTTTATTAGTCATACATCAAACAGATTCCATGCTGGTCTCAGATCATACTGACTCATGTGCTGTGTGTGTGTGTGTGTGTGTGTGTGTGTGTGTGTGTGTGTGTGTGTGTGTGCGTGTGAGCGTGTGAGCGTGTGTGCGTGCGCCTCATGTTTTTTTCAGCAGCAGTACAGTGTTGTGTTGCCAGGTAGAGACAGCAGAGATTGGATATCAATTACATTAGCTACTGTAGAACAGTGGTACTCACAGTGTGGTCCGGGGACCCTCGGGGGTCCTTGGGGAGGTTCCAGGGGGTCCTTGGGGAGGTTCCAGGGGGTCCTTGGGGAGGTTTCAGGGGGTCCTTGGGGAGGTTCCAGGGGGTCCCCAGCCATCATACCACCATAGACGAATCCGTGGAGCAGGTCTCATCGCCATGCTGGCTTGTGGTGGACATCTTTCTCAAAATTATCTGACCTCATCGGACCTCATAGCAAACCCTGTACACTCACCCTTAGATCTCCATATATGGAGCTGACCTGTTCTGACATTCCATATGTTGATCTGACCTCATCAAACCCTGTACACTCAATACATACACGCTCCATATATGGCCAGTACAGAATTAATTCCATATGTTGATCTGACCCCCCCATGCCAAAGTGCCAGCGCTCGCCCAGCAGTCTGCCGTCACCCAGGCGGATGCGTGCACTCTCGAAACACTGCTCTCTCTCTCACACACACACACACACACACACACACACACACACACAACGCACACATGCACGCCCACACGTATATGCACGCACGTGCAGACACACTCCATTACTGCTGAATTAACTATACAGAAGCAACAAACATACACACTTCATGTGGAAATATAAAGCCATTGCCCAAAACTGTTACTTTTCAGGATTCAAATTCAGAAGCATCAAAAGCACTTACAGTATACAAGCTCAAAATGCGTCACTTCGTGGCTCGTTTAGAGCTTGTGGATCTGCTTCTTATAATACTTTTGTGTGACGCTGTAGTATGATCAAGTAGAAACCTCTTATCTCTCAACATATGGAATGTCAGAACAGCTCAGCTCCATATATGGAGATATAAGGGTGGCAGCAGGGGCAGTATCTTGAGTGTACATGATTTGATGAGGGCCCAGGTAGGGCGGGCCTTAATTTTGGGCCTGTTGAGAACTCTAGTTTTTGCCGGCTGCCGGACGCGGCTGCACTAATAACTTTGGGGCAGGCCGTCTAGAGTTTGAATAAGTCAAAAGGGAGACATCGAAGAGGAAGGATGGATGGGGGAGGATCAACATAATGGAATGTCAGAACAGGTTATGTCATACTGTATATCCATATATGGAGATCTAAGGGTTTGAGGTCAATGCTGGCCAATATTCCTACTTTTGGATAATTTTCTGAAAAAGGGGATATCTTCTCGCGATGCATGAAAATGTGTCCCCCGACCCCATTGTTTGTGAAACAGTGCTTTAGATCATTTCAGGAAGGACTAGTAGTCATAAATCACTGTGGCTGTGGGTGTTATCTCCTCCATGAGGACTGCAGTAGAGCTCCATGGATTATGAACGTGACAGGCCTGGTTAATGGAAGACACCCTCTTCGGTGGGGAGTCTGTGATTGAATTTCGAGGGAATATGATGAATGAGTTCACCTCAGTGCTTGTCCAACTTTACGTGCCAGAATCTCAAGGCGCACACACCTGTATTCGTAGTAGCGAATATAGCCGGCGATCTACAGTACAAACCATCGGACATCTCACAACACGTCATACAGTACGTGACATGTGGTGAGCGGATAGATCTGCTATTGTCAAAAATATGTTGCCTACAATGACATGCCCGAAATAGGGAGCCAGGTTGGAAGTGGTTAAAACAAAATTGAAGCATATAGAATAGAATTAGTATTGTACTACTGATGTAGTGAATTAAGAAATTATTGTATGGCAATCTGCAACACCAGTGAACACATGGCATGGCTCTTGAATAGTGTGTTTGGCATCCCACAACAGAAAAAGGATTTCAGCAAACAGTCTTGTAAAGTCAATAATCCAAGAAAGAGAGAGGGAGAGTGTGTTTGTGTGTGTGTGTGTGTGTGTGTGTGTGTGTGTGTGCGTGTGTGTGTGTGTGTGTGTGTGTGTGTGTGTGTGTGTGTGTGTGTGTGCAGCTCCATCGGCGCGTGCTGCTCTGCTTCGGTCAACGTCTTGGTCTTGTTGACATTGGGGGCGAGGAGGCTGTTCTCCTACAATCAAAGAAAAAGCATGATCGTGAATAAAATATATATTTTGGTATTTTCTGTCATTATTGAAAGTACACAAGAGAGAGAGACAGGAAACGGAGAGAGAGAGAGAGAGAGAGAGAGACGGGGAGTGACGTGCAGAAAAGGTCTCGCCTTATTGTAGATACGCCTCTGGTGCACAGATAGACACTAGGTAGTGCGAGAGCACCTGCCCTTTGCCCTCTGGACAGCAATGTGCCCTTTTGAAGAATATTTACAGTGTACACTGTACAGTATGTGGACCATGGTGATATGATCAATTCTTGATCTTCTTCTTCTTTCGTGTATCATCAGATGGCCAACTCAGTGTCATGCAGCCATGCCCTCGTCTCTGGTCCTAGGTCAATTCTTGATAAAAAGCTTGTACTATATTATTTATGTAAATAAATATATACTGTAGTAGTGAAGCAGAGAACCATGTGGCTCGACATGTTTTATTATTCAAGTTCAATTTGCGCTTATACAGTAGTTGTGTCCCCACAAATGTACTATAAACAACATTTATGATAATGGTGAGCACATGGGTGATGATCTGTGCATCATATAGTTGGGACTGGAAAAAACAATTGTGATTAACGATATTATCGTGATAATCAAAATATACTTTAAACATCAAATGGCACTTTTGTTAACCACTTGAACCCCCAGCATCCCTAGACCCTATTCTGGGGGGGACGTTCGGCACAGAAAGATCTATAAGCTCACAGCACGTCGCATTGTGAGCTTGTACATCTGCTATTTTTGGCAAATGGGTTTGTGTAGAGTGAAATAAGAGAGCACCAAATGCGCTACGTACTGTATGTGGTACATGCACAGAGGCCACCGGAACACATTTAGTGCGGTTAACATCCATCCATCCATCCATCCATCATCCATCCATCCACAAGGCGATGTGGTTAAAGCAGGCAAACTGACAAACACTGCAGTGCAGTTGAATACAGCCTGATGGGGTGTAATGGATGCAAGACGTGGCCGAGAGGGGAAGTAGTCAATTGTATTGTACCTACGTATTGCTAAGCGGTGAGCTTTGAGAGAAGGGGTGTTATGTATGGATGTAATTACTGTCCTGATGAAGGTCTAATCGACCGAAACGTCGACCCTATAAAGAGCAACATTTTGGCAACCTTTACTGACTGACTGCCCCATGTGCACACACACACGCACACGCACTCGCACACGTCACACATCACACAAAAACGCACTCGGACACGCATACGTGCGCGTGTTTAGATAGATCCACATTCACAAACAAAACTGCTATCTTGGAGTGGCTGATGTTCTCCTGATAGAAAATGCTGAAGTTGGTGCAGTGTGATGTCTCTCTCTCTCTCTCTCTCTCTCTCTCTCTCAATTCAATTCAAAGGAGCTTTGGTATGAGAAAACATGTTTACATTACCAAAGCAAACGTGGAACAAAACAATCAAGATAAAAAAATAAAATAAACATATACAGAGCTGTGTTACATTAACACTTTGAGTAATACTATCTTGTGAAACTATATAAAAAAAGATTGTGCATTTTCTGTCAGAGATACATCCATACAGGAGACGATAGCTTTATACTTTTGAAAGTTGACTGCAGTATTTCAATGTTTTAGCATTAATTTGGATGGATATATTTAACCCATTTTGGGCGGGAACCACTTTTGGTGTTCGCATCATGTCATGCTTTAACTATTGAAAAATAGCAGATCTACAAGCTCATAGCGCGCCACCGAGTGGCTCGCTACGAGCTTGTAGGTCTGCTATTTTTTGAAAAATTTAAGAAAGACTGACATAGAAACAGCTTTTTCAGCAAACTGTCAAAATGGGTTAAACATTTGCGTGATTTTCAAACTCTCCCTGGGTGATTGTCTCTCTCTCTCCCTCCATCTCTAGGTGTTCTAGCATTCCTAGCGCTGCTGCCAGCAGGGGTGGTGTTATCAGCACAGGACTCTGTCTCCATGGCAGCCCCCCTCCCTGTCCCCACCGTTGCCCCCAGACCCGACTGGCATCCGGAGGGCTCCGGCAGCGGCGGCGAGTGGCTCCTCCCCTTCTCCCACGGGGGGGAGGGGCGAGCGGCGGCTCCTCGTCCCCTCGCGGACACCGTCCTCACCACGGCGGCGCTCGGCGGCTCCCTCCACGACAGGTTTGGCGGCGTCGCCGCGGACCGCGACCGCGACCGTGACCGCGACACTGTGAGGCCTCATCCCGGCCCTCGGCTCCAGCAGCCGAGCACTCACGTCGTCGACGGCCGAAGCGACTCGGCCGCCGGGGTCGTCCAAGCCCCTACTGGCCCAGAAACCGTTGGTACAAACCGGGATGGGGGCGGCGGCCCTACCGTCGTCCCACGTAGAGAGGCGGAGTCTGCTACTACCAGGGGAGCCCCAAAAGGCTCCCTCGCTCGTCTTTCCCGGCCTGCCTTTGAAAGAGGAGACGTCCTGGATGGCCGGCTCGCCACCACGGCCCCGGCGCCCACACATCATCACTCGGAGCCCCAGAAGTTAACCATGGAGGAACCCACCGACCCCAGTGGGCTTCAGCACCGTGTCACCACTGAGCTCCAGCCTTCCTCCTCCTCCTCCTCGCTGGGTCAAGCTGACCGCGGCGCCCGAGGCCTGGCTCTCAGGGAGCGTGACCGGAACAAACCCCCCAAAAAGGTTGTAATGGTTTTGGATTTTTGAGCGGTGCCCGACCCGCTCCAATAACTGGCCGTGTGTGCATGTCTGTATGTCTGTCTGTCTGTCTGTGATACGACCCATTTACCCCTGCAGTTGATTGGTGTTGCATTCGGGTCACACACTGTTGAGCAGCCACACTGAGCACTATAACTGCAGCCAGCACCGCTCAGTTCACACAGGTGTGATTTTCATTTTAGTTTAGTTTTTGTTCGTTTTGAATATTATATTTTTTTGTAATTCAGTTAGTTTTAATTAGTTTTGAGAGCGGATTTTCTAGTTATTATTAGTAAAAAGAACTTAAGTGCTAATAGTTTTAGTGTTCGTTTTATTTAATTTTTTTATACTTTGGTTTATCTGTCAGGTGCAGGATTGCAAAGATAAGTATTATAAAAACATAGCATTTTAAAATGTATTCAGTTACAGATGAACCACCAAATATTCAAAAAGAAAACTAACGGTCTATAATTTCAGTTATTGTCTCCACCAGGCCGAAGGCATGGGAGAGAGTATGTTTTGCGGCTGTGTGTGTGTGTCCGTCCGTCTGTTGCATTTTCGGCCTGTTAGCGCCACCAGGAGGCCGAATTTTGTAAAACACATTACGCAAATCGTTACACACCTTTTCACATTGGCCTTTATAGAGCCACCAACAGGTGGATTTTTGCAAAACACATTTTTGGAACAAAATGCCTCAAATCATCCAATTGTCATCAAAGGCATAAGAACAAATGGCACCTTTTTCACATTGACCTATTATAGCACCACCAGGAGGCCACAATCTGACCTGCCCCGGTGGAGACCTGTGACCTTGTAAACACACAATACGGTTTCAGTTGGTTATCGTTTATACATTTTTCTATTGTAGTTTTTATTGAGTTCAGTTAACGAAAAATATAATAATAATCTTTTTTTTTCTTCTAATTGTAATTTGCAGCAGCAGGCCCCCCCGCCCCACACCATCACCGCCAGGGAGGTGCACGGCGTGGGCAGCGAGCCCCCCACCGAGGAGCTGGTGACCGAGCCCAAGGCCGCAGGGGGGTCCGTGGCTCCGGGTGAGAACGCCACCTCCCCGTCGTCGGCTCTGGAGCCCGGCGGCCCCGCCGCGACCCCGCCCCCGACCCCGGCCAACCGCACTGTCACTAACGACACCGCTGTCGAGGAGGAGGAGCCTCCTATGACGCCGCTCGCACCTCCAGGTGGTGGGGAAGGTAGGCTACTCACATTTATTTAGTTTTAGTAAAAGTGTTGATACTGAAATGTCTGTTACAGGTAAAAGTCCCGAATTAAAAATGTATACAATGTACTAATGTATTGGTATAAATTACTTTAAGTACCAAAAGAAGAAAGCATGTCCTGTTTCTAGTTTTTGAAAATGGCAGATCTACAAGTAGATTGGCTATTTCAAATGGCCGAAATGTATATACTGTAAGGCTGAAGTGGTCAATTTATTGTTTTGTAATGATAATCATCAAAGTAATTAGTAGTAACTAAAGTTTTAAAATAAGGAAGAAAGGAGGAAAGTACAATATTTGGATCGGAGTTGTAGTGGAGTAGAAGTAAATGTATTGGAAATGGGAAATACTCAAGTAAAGTACAAATACCTCAAAATTATACTTAAAGGACCACTTCATGATAAAATGCCACCATTGTTTTCTACTCTAATTTAATATATTAGCGCCCCTCACTTCACACGGGTGTGATTTTTATTATCGTGAGAATGATGGCTTCCATTTTCGCATTGCAACTTCTCAGGACTAGAACGCCTGCAGTTTCTATTAGCTTGGATTCCCCATCGATGATGTCACTGGTGGACAGGTTTCTGAACTGCCCACAGGCAGCCCTTCCATGAGACACAGACTGAGTAGAAAATCTATCATGATTATTAGTGAGGACCTATTATATGAAGCTGGGTTGAAACGTGGTGAAGTGGTCCTTTAAGCACAGTACTTTAAGTAAATGTACTAAGTTACTTTCCACCACTCACAGCAGGTAACGGCACAGACAACGCCCCCCCTCTCGGACCCCGCTCGTCGCTGCTGCCGGGGAACCTCACCGCCGACGGGGGACCGCTCTCTAACGGCAGTGCGGCCGACGGCGGCATCGGCGGCCCGGCCGCCAAGGGGAACGGCTCGTCCCCGTCGGAAGCGGCGTCCACAGCCAGCGGTAACTTCCTGAACCGGCTGGTGCCGGCCACCACCAGTGAGCCCTGGGAGCAGAGCAACAGCTCCGGCCCCGCGCTGGAGGAGCCCCCGGAGCACTCCACCATCTGCCTGAAGCGGATGGACATCGTGTGGATGGTGCTGGCCATCAGCGTGCCCGTGTCCTCGTGCTGTGAGTTACACTTCTCTGGAGCGGTGTCGGGACCCGTCCGTGGGTCGCGAGTTATTTAATCCCCCAAACAAATCGTATTATCGTATCTCATTATTTCGACAGTCTTTAGAACACGTTATTTCCCGGTGTACTCTTCTTCGGAAGTCCTAGGATCACTCACAGGTAGGCGCCCTCTATCGTAAACACTGAAAAACCAAATGATGAATGTATTCATCAATAGATTGAAATTACGTATTACGTATATGTATATGTGCCAATGGTGGTCAATGTTAAGGCTACACTTCATTCTTTGCTCCCTGTGTGCTCTGTGTCTACAGCTGTGCTGTTGACGGTGTGCTGCATGAGAAGGAAGAAGAAGTCGTCGAACCAGGAGAACAACCTGAGCTACTGGAACAACGCCATCACCATGGACTACTTCAACAGGCACGCTGTGGAGCTGCCCCGAGAGATACACTCCCTGGAGGCAGAGGTAAAAGAAACTAATGATTGTTTGTTTTTACTCGTCCACCGCCAGGAACGCTTTTTAGGTGTTTTCAATTCATTCCCAGGGCGGCAAAAATGTTTTCGGGCTTTTTTTTCCGTTCATAATCGTCTCGCTAATATTTACAGTAAAAGCGGCTGGCTCCCGGTCGCTAGGCAACGCTCAGCTCGCTGTGTTTTGCGCTCCCCAAGATGGCGGCCCGTACAATGCTATTGGGAGCGACGATCTTTAGAGGCCTTTTTCTCTGCAGATTGAGGTGGATTGAACAATGCGACGATGTTAGCTTTTAACATTGATCCAGTTGCTATGCAACACCTCCGTCACCACCAGCTATGGGACGTTAAAACTTATCTCTGTTTACCTCAATTCAAAGCAGGATTTTCAAACCTCCATAAGTCGGAATTTTGGAGAGCTGTCCTTAGTGGATCTTCTGCCATCCAAAGTTCGGATGTTATTTGTGACTTTGTACAGCATTAATTAATAATTATATGCACACAGTTTGTATATTTTAATTCATTACCGGTATCTAAAATGGAATAACTATATGAATAATATAATACATTGCAGGGACTTCCAAGGGGCCTATGGAGTCCAACCTTGTTGAAAAATAGCAGTGCAAAGTTTCCTTCCCTTCTACAGTAATTACCGCAGCGTGTTTTAGATGGCTTATACTGCCATCTGCTGTAGAAGGGACAGTATTGCAAGTATAGGGAAAAGCTTGAACTTACTTTAGTAACAACTATTTAAAAAAATAAATCACATTATTGTGATGTGCATTGCATTGCATTGTTCCATTTCATTCTTTTATTATTATTATTATTACTATTTTTTTTTTTACCCTTTGGCAACCATTTCACAGTGGTGGAAAGTAACTAAGTACATTTACTTAAGTACTGTACTACAATTTTGAGGTATTTCTTCTTGACCAATTCCCAATACTTGTACTTTTACTCCGTTAGATTTTGATTATTATTACAAAACATACATTAACCACTTCAGCCCTATATACTATATATTTGGGCCATTTGAAAATAGTCTATCTACAAGCTCACATTGCGTTTTGACGATCTGCTATTTTCAAAAGATTTGAAAACTATAAATGGGACATTCTGCACAATGACTATACTTACTATACGTACTTTTGGTACTTTGGGTACATTTGGTGCCAATACTTTTGTACTTTTGTACATTGTAACAGAGCATTTCCACATTTCCGACACATTATAGAGTATAGAAAATGTGAGCACTTCTTTTCCACCACTGCCGTTTCACAGAGTCTCTTTTTATTCCCTTTGTCTCCGTCTCATTTTGTTTCCCTCCTTCTCTTTGTCGTCTGTCTGTCTGTCTGTCTGTCTGTGCCCTGTGGGACAGGAGAGCCGTGCCCGCGTTGGCTCATGTTTAGGATGCTCCTCCTGGTGACATGACACCCAGGTGTTGTTATGCCCCGCTTCGCCGTCTCTCTAGAGCAAGCTAGCTGCCTGTTAGCTGCACACATCCCGTAGTGGTGGTTTTCAACCTTTTCACATATCGAGGTCCAGTATTTATTCGGCATTTGAACCACGGACTGCCGTTTGATGAGATTTGGCACCGCAGATTCAGAACGAAATATTATTTTGTTGCTTGGATTTGTCCACAAATCCATGCTGTATTGTATTGATGTGGTACCATAGGAGAAGGCGAACGTTGATCAAAATAACAATTATTTTACATTCTACAATAATTGTGTAGACTTTGTAATGCAGAATGTTTAACAAAGGTTACCAACTCTCCATCATTTAGCAGGGGACCACCTGGAACCTCTCGAGGGCCACTGGTGGTCCCCGGACCACTGTTTGAGAACCACTGCTCTAGAGCAGCTAGCTGCCTGTTAGCCGCAAATCCTGTAGTATTTCCACCCCCCCTCCAATTGTCACAGTTTTCCTGATATTAGCTACTATAACGTTGTTGTCAGGCAGAAACCTCTTATCTCCATATTCTAAACTCTTTCATGTTTTTTTTCTTAAACAAACGCCCTACTTGATCATCCTACGGCCTCATACACAAACGCATCAAAAGTAACAGATCGTGATTCGAGCTTTCGCTGACCTGCTACTTTTGCTGCTTTTGAATTTGAATCCTGAAAAGGAACAGCCTTTATTGGACATATGAGGTTTCCACCGACGATAAATTATACATCATAAGTGTGGAAGAACACGATGATTGCACAGCATATTTGACCATTGTACAAAGTCACGTTGTGTGGATTCTGTGTAGCGTTTTAACAGCCCCCTCATCCCTACTCGGACTGCTCCTGCAGATTGCAGAACAAATCGTTTTCTCTTTTCACACCTCCCTCCCAGTATTGCTGCTAACTGCTGACTCACCTCTGTCATCCTTACAGGACTCTCGCTCTCTCTCAGCGCTGTCAGTACATTTTTGTTTCTCTCTAGCTGTTGCCAGACTTGAGCGTCTAGGCGCTCAGAGCCGGCGTCTCTTCCGGGTTTTTAGACAGCTGGTGGATGGATTTTAAGCTCCACCCACGCGGCTGAATGCCGCAACGGCCAGATTCCCTGAAACGCTTGCCCCCGTGGCAAATGGACGCCGCGTTCCAGCTTCATTTTCCATCCACCAGCTGTCTAAAAACCGGAAGAGACGCCGGCCCTGAGCGGAAAACCACCGCGCCTAGAGTCTGGAAACAAACACTGACAAAATGCCTGAGCTGCACAACAAAGAAGCAACTTTTATAGGCCACATGAGCACTTTAAAGCTATAAGTGCTCATAAAGCTATAAGCTATTTCAAAATAGCCGATCACATCGTGACAACGTGTCACGATGCTATTTTCCAAAAACATCTTGGGGAAAAAAGTGAAAAAGAATGAAATATTTTTAAAACATTTCAACTGGTAAAGAGGGTTCCTGTCACAAAATGTTTTCAGGTGGAGATAGGCGGAAAATTACATATTAATTTGGGTGTCCTTGGCATGAAAATGTTCGAGAATTAAACAAGAGTGCCCAAAATAAGCAACTATACTTCAGAAACAAACCCCCAAAAAACCCAGCAACCACCAATATTTACAAGCGACTTTGCAGAAAAACAAGCCCAGGCATAAAGTTGCTTATAATAAGCACACATGGCAACACTGACTAAAACCCTCCGCTCTACTTTCTCATTCTCAACCACTTTTCTGTACTAGTGTCTTGACTCTTATAGTATAGATGTGTGTCTTGTAGTAGTGAGTGTTGAGCTGTCTAACATTGATTGATTGATGTATTCATTGATTGAATACTGTCAGAAATGTGAACAGCACATACATGTGAAGGCACATACATTAAAGCTAAAAGGACCTTTGTGGCTCTATGTATTCAATTTGTCAACATAGCATACACAATGATCTCGTCGACACCAAATACAAACACTATTACAGTATGTGCAAAAAAAAAATGCTCTAATATAACTGTGAGCTACTCGTGTTAATGTGTGTGTGTGTGTCGTGCGTGTCTGTGTGTGTTTATAGGACAATGAAACCTGTCTGCCCCCTAACGGAGACTACGGTGGCAGCAGCGTGGTGCTGGTCAACCCTTTTTGCCAGGAGACCTTGTTCATCAACAGAGACAAAGCCTCCCACATCTAAGAGAGACCCCACCAGAGACCAACAACCAACAGCACTATACTGGAGCACTCCACTGGTCTGCAGGTATTCATCATTTTTGCCTGGGGTGACTGACGTTTACACTATTGTCTTCCTGAGAGTAGGGACGGGACGATAATCGCTATTATCGTTTATCGCATGACATCATTGTACCCGGAAGTTATGCGGGAATGCCTACTGAGTGGGGAAAAAAACAACTACTTTATGGTCTTGACAGCTGATTGTATATTCAAAAACAGTAAACTCACCAACATTGCAGCTGTACAGAAAGCTTGGATTATCCTCTTTCTTTTGTTTCATAAAAGTCCACCGTAGACATGTTATGAGCTA
This sequence comes from Protomyctophum bolini, assembly GCF_963924005.1. Lineage (NCBI taxonomy): Eukaryota > Metazoa > Chordata > Actinopteri > Myctophiformes > Myctophidae > Protomyctophum > Protomyctophum bolini. The sequence continues at coordinate 16,394,333 of NC_137882.1, read as the reverse complement.
CTTTCCGTCAAGAAATGCCATGCCGGTGATTATTTTTTTAAGTGTCAGAGTTTGGAAGTGCTCGTTTTTAATAACTCAACATCCTGCTGCCTCCTGCATTGTGTGACATTTAGAAACAGGTGGTACGAGGATCGTTGAGTGATTTCCAACGAACTCTTCCAAACAATGCTTCCATGCTGCTCAATGAAATGCAACTCAGTCTAGAAGATGAGCGGGGCGTGCCCTGATGCATGTGCATACACTCTGTAATCGTGACATGAAATCTTCATATGGTCCCATCCTTACCTAAGAGTCAAACAGGAAGACGCAAGTCAACACGTCAGTCACCCCTGTAAAATGATAAATACGTGTTCTCCAGCATTTTATTTGGGTAAGGTCTCTCTTGAAGTGCCCAGGTATTATATTCTCTCTGGTCTGATTGAAGTTGCCCCTGTTGAGCACAGACGAGCCCTTCTACCTTCAACTGGCTGAAGACTTCACTTGTGAAGCCCCTTTTTCCACCCCACCACCCCCTGCTGTCATCATCTATTTTATATATGTGATCAATATTCAGAGAGACTCACCTTTATACTGTATATAAGAACAAGACCTAAGAGTGAAGGAACAGTGACGTCAAACAGGACACTATTTACAATGAGGATGCGCTCGCATATTTTTCTGATGTACATTTTATACAAAAAGCTTAATTGTGATAAGAGTTTTTATGTCTTTATAAAGAAAAGGAGAAAAAAAGCATATGTGGTTTTGTTTCCGTTGCAGTGGCTTGGTGAGTTCACTGTGGCTGTTTTACCACTTAAATTTCTGCTTTAGAGAGAAATGTGCTGTTAAAGTATTTTAGCATTTATTTGTATTTTTTAAATCAAGCCCAAAATACTTAGCCTGTTGAACTTGAATTCTGCACCTACGTAGTAGGAGACCAGGGGTTTAATGATGGCTTCTGGCAAAAAGTTTGAAACCCAGATATTAGTAAAGGAGGATATTGTCTGTTTTGTTTTAAACTGCAATGGCGATAGTTAGAGAGAGGCTTAGTCTTGCGTAGCCAGACAACTATTCCACGATCTCCGAATGCTGAATTCTGAAACTACACCTCCTGAATACTTTATAGTGTCTGGAACTACACTTTATAGTGTCTGGAACTACACTTCCTGAATGATAGAGACGCGGAACGCGTTACTCCTCCCGAAAGACAGAAAGCTGTCACCTGTTCGTCATTTCCGTTCATGAAAATATATCATCAAAATATACATTTTACTTTTGAATTTCCATTTCTGCTAAGCAGCAAGCTATATAATATATAGCATATTATGCTTAGATGATTCTGACTGTGAAGACGAAATGGAAGGAGGAGGCGTCGCATCGGCCTTATCCTTATCCTCCTGTATGATGGAAGCATTTGGAAATCGTGGTAGGCACCAGTCTGGCACGCGAGACTATAGTGAGCGGTCAACAGCATGCAGGGAAAGGTTTATCTGTCAACCAAATGGACTTTGAGACTTGAGTGTAACCTATACTTTGTCATAGGATGGTGTCACATGACCAAAAATAACTGATACTCAAGAGAAAATACATGGCTTATTGTCACGTTTTTTATGTATGTGTCGCTTTTCTTTTCTTGGAAATCTGTTATTTTTTTGGATGAACAAAGTATAGATTAGGCTTTGAAATGGCTTCCCTCAAGTGTCACCAGCCTCTCCACCGAGGGACCACATAGATGTCTTAATTCTTTGTTTTGTTGGTATGGCTTGTCACGGTTGCATGAATGGCGTACCTGTGTGTATGTATATGTATCTGTGTGCACACAAATGTGAGAGTGTTTGTCTCTGTGTTCGTGTGTGTCTCTAGACCAGGGGTCATCAATAGGGGGTCCAGGACCCCTAGGGTAGTGCTTCGCAAAGTTATTTATGTCAAGGAAAATCAAAATTATATTGGCTGCAGCTAGGTCAGTAAGGTCACCCATCTCAAAAACATTTTGTGCCAGGGACCGTCAGAAGCAAAGATTTAAGTTTAAAATGTCCGCTTTAAAAACGATACAGTATGTTATATTCAAAGACTTTCATGTTTTTTCCAAAATAGATGATCTACAAGCTTAAAGTGACACACTATGTATGACCTTGTATACCGGTATCTACTATTTTTGAAGAGCCAACGTATAAAATATGGTTAAAGTGGTTAAAATGTGTGTGATATGGTCATCCTCATTCTGGGACAAAGTGTTTGTAGATCGCTTATTTTTGAGGTTCGTGAAAACATTAATTTATAAAGACACTGATCAAGTGTCTATAAGTCTATAAAGCTATCTATGAAAAAGGTTTAATCTGCAACATAATGTTTTACTCTGCTGCATCTCTTTCTCAGCTAAAGGGTCCTTGGTCTGAAAAACATGAAGACCCCTGCTCTAGTTCTCAAACTTCTTCATGTCAAGGACCCCCAAATGTATTTGGCTGCAGACCCCCATTTAAAAAAAACTAATAAAAACGTGCCCGGGAACTCCAGATTCAAGCAAAGATGTGAGTTAAAATGTTCTCTTAGAAAATATATAGGCCTATATATTCAAAGATTTGCACAAATTTGCAAGATCTTTCAAAAATAGGTCTGTATACAGTATCTGCTATTTTATTTTTTAATTTTTTAATATGGTTAAAATGATTGTAAGCTATACTGACAAATTTTACTGGGGTGGGGACCCCCTGGGACCTTAATGCTAGACTGTGTGTGTGTGTGTGTGTGTGTGTGTGTGCCGTGTGTGTGCGCGCGCTTGCACGCTCTCCCGTCTGTCTGTCTGTCTACCATCCTTGGGGTGGTCAATTGTTTTGGTCCAGCATGTGAAAATGTCGGAGGGTACCATTAGATCAAACCTGTCACCTCTCTCCCTCCATAAAGTAGTAAGTACAAACTGTGTTCATTACTTCAGTGGTTCTCAACCTTTTCAGGCTGTGAGCTCCCAAAATAATCATAGTTGAACTGGACCCCCCTCACCCTGACAAGCACTTGGAATTGTAGGAGTTTGAGGAATTACATTTTGTTTGATTCGGTTCCACAGATAAATATTTTGAAAATAGCAGATGTACATCTAAGCTAACAACAGTGTTGTGAGCTTGATCGGCTATTTTCACAATTGTTGCCTCCTCCTTATATTATTTGACAATTGTTTGACCAGTTTTTATAGTATAGTTTGTTAATTATTTTTGATGCAGTAAATTATCTTTTTCTTTTCTCTTTTTTTTTGTTGAGGTATTCAAAAAGTATTAAAAGTCCTTAAATGGGCCCGGGCGGTTAGCTCAACCGTCTGGGCACCTATAGGCTGCTGAGCCAGCCTGACGGCGTGCCGCCCGCGGGTTCCACTCCCGATCCCGACAGCCTTTACCACGTGTCTTTCCCCCATCTCTCTCCCCATTTCCTGTCAGACTACTTTCATCCTATCAATAAAGGAAAAATAAAAATCCTTAAAGGACAACTTTAGTTTTTTTCAACCAAGGTTTTAGGTTGTTATAGAGAAAGTAAAACGTGAGTGTAATGTTTTTTTCATTTGCTGCTTTCGAGCATAGGGCTAAATATGTATTTCTTTACAAAATTTTATAGGGATTTATTTTTGTATTAATTACTATAGTCCTACTAGACCCCAAGAAATTACATGTGGCCACAAAAGATCACAGGATCTACTGAATGTGAACTGACATATTGAGCCTATGACACACAGTGTTGCTTCCCCCCAGTAGGCTACCTTCACATTCAGTAGATCCTGTGATCTTTTGTGGCCAGATGTAATTTCTTGCGGTCTAGTAGGACTATAGTAAATAATAAAAAAAGAAATCGCTATAAAATGTTGCAAAAAAAGACATATTTAGCCCCATGCTCGAATGCCCCCGCCCCCCTGTCAAAAACAGCTAAAATCCCTACAACGAAAGAAAGCAGCAAATGAAAAAGAATTAACACTCATCTTTTACTTTCTCTAATAACAACCTAAAACATGAACCGTGGTTGAAAAAAACTAAAGTTGTCCTTTAAATCGTCAATTCACTGTCATGTGGGGACCCCTCTAAAATCACGTGAGGTTGAGAACCACTGCATGACTTAAACGTTCAAGACTCTGAATGATTCGAGTTAAGTTCACTGTGCCTAGAAAAGGCTGTAACAATTCTTGACCAGTTAGAATTCTCAACGTATTCTGAATATTTACTGTGAGCACATTACAGAGGCAGTTCAAACAAAACACGCACTTCAATAATAGTTTAGTTATTGAACCTGTGGTCCTGATTTTATTAATGTTTATGTTGCATTGTCGCCGTTTTTATTCTGGAATCAATGCTGCCTGGCTGCCTCTGTCATTGAATAAATACATTAAAAAGAATGCTACGTTGATGTTATTAATTTCACTGGGTTGGAAAGTATTGTTGAATCCGTGTCTTGTTCATCAATAATGTTGGTATCTATTGAATTTCAATTTTGAGCTAGTGGTCTCTAGGGATGGGACGATAATTATCGTTTATCGTGATAAAAAGCTTTAAAAAAAAAAATCATATCGCAGAGATTAAAATGTCTCCCTCCATCATACACTATAAGGATGAATTAGCTTTTGTTGAGCTGCAAATTCAGATCCACTTAAACCCTCTACTGTATACTTGATCAAACTGACCTGTAAAGGTCACAATTGGTAGCCTATGCTCTTATTTCACTAAATCCACTCTACACAAATCCATTCGCCTAAAATAGCAGATCTACAAACGGCTATTTTTGGGTAACGTTCATCCCCAGAATAGGGATGCTGGGGGGGGGGGGGTTTCAAGTGGTTAACAAAAGTGGCATTTTACGTTTTCAGCATATTTTGATTATCGTGGAAATATCGTTATTAAATCTCTATTATTTTTGCCACAGTAATCATGACGTGTGATTTTCATATCGTCACCGTCCCACATGGTCTCATCGCTCAAAGTGCATCTTTCACAAAATGTTCAACAGGAAAGGCATGGCCGTGTTCAACATCATGTATCTTTTGCACTGTAGCATACACTGTACATTTTACTGCTGAGCAATAAAATGGGAAAAACTTGTTGTGAACTTGTTATTTATGACCTGAGCACTCAGTGCATGCAGTGTCCAGGGGTGCCACAGAATACCAGTGGTGTAAAGTAACTAAGTACAGTACTATTTGACTATTTGTACTTAATTTCCAATTTCCAATACGTTTACTTCTACTCCACAGTCCCCACTACATCTCAGATCCAAATATTGTATAGGCCTACTTTTACTTCACTACGATTATTAGTTGATTATTATTTTTATTAGTTTATTTTTTCAGTCTACAGCAAATCTCTTCGCCAAAAATAGCAGATTGTAGGTCACAACGTGTCAGGTTGTGATGCGTTGTCAGCTTGTAGATCGTCTATTTTTGTGTGGCTTTTGAATCTTAGGGGGATTTACATACTTATATACCGTAATATGACATCAAATGTAAGGTACTATACAGAAACAATGTAATTCTGGGGTGTCCTGGATGAAGAACTTGTTCAGGGTGACCTGAGCCAAACATGTTTGAGAATCACTGAGCTCAGTGTTTCTCAAATATGTCCCCAGTTAATTGATGGAGAGTTGGTAACTAAATGGACCCTTATTAGATCTTTAACTCTTGAGAGCATAAAATGAAACCAAATTTACCCATAGGGGTCAATTTGGTTTAATTGTACGCGATCAAGAGTTACATTATTATTATTATCTGCATCCCATTGCTTAATTTACAACTAGTCTATAGTACACAACTAGAGAATGTAAAATAATTGTTATTTTGATCATACGCCTGTTATCTCTCCTAATGGTATACCAAATCAATACAGCATGGAATTGTGGACAAAATGTTATCCAACGATAACATATTCTTTAGTTTTGTATCTTGAGACACTAAATGTCATCAAAATGGTTGTCCGTGGCTCAAATGCCAAATAAATAATGGGCCTTGATGTGAAAAGGGTTTAAAACCACTGCTCCAGAGATCATCAATATTTGCTGGACTTCTATCACTGTACAAATTCCAATTATATTTGTTCATGCCTAATACATTTGGACAGTCCATAAAAAAATCAAAAACAAAGCTGACTATTGAGACCTGTGCTTGAATTAGGTTACAAGGCCATGGGTGAATTATATAACAATGCCTTGTGTAAATGCTTTGCTGACCACAGCATATCCATTCATTCAGTGGGAGTGGGGTGGAGTTTTCTCTTTGTTCACCCATGACCGGTCACACTAGATCCAATGACGGGCTTAAGGCCTATTCATACTCCAGTTTTAAATGATAAGGTGACCACCGCTGATTGGGAAAACTACAACATGACGTCACGCTGCAGTGATAAGCGAGAAAGCGACTCACCGCTCACCCGAACGCATCTCAGCATTTTTACTAACCACCGTTTGGTGGTCACCTTACCTAAAACTGGAGTATGAATAGGTCCAGTATGCAGCTTTGGAGAGGTCCAATTCTGTTGCTACACAACAACAGTCAATGTGAATGTCATTATAAGGACTTAATTAGTGCGGCAGCCTGGGGAGTGTGAAAGTTTTTATTGGCCTAAGATATTGTCTATATACGTTTCTACAGTCTATGCTATATACATACATTCATGAATCCACTTGCTGACTGGCTGTTATTGAGCCATTTTTATAGGGGTTTATATGTGACCAGACCATATACCATTAACAACCTATAATTATAAGGCCAAAATGTCACTATGTTTTAAGTAGCATGTGACGTGTCAAACTTGGTTATTTTTGATGGGTGCCTCCTATATACATATTTTTGCCCTTAACTCGTGTCGCATTTGCCATTGACAATGAAAGGAGAATTTACGTCATATGTGTCTGAACAAATCTGCTTTTTGTGGCAACACAAAAATTAAATGCCATTGACAATGAATGGAGAATTTATGTGGACAAGCAAATTTCTTTTCTAAACAGTGCAACTGTTTTAATTCAGCTCGGGGCTATTATATAATACTGTAAATATCACATCAATTCAGTTGTCATCTTACAAGATCATGGTGAAAAGCTGAGTTTTCACATTGTATCATGCAGTTAAAAGATAATATAAGTTGACAAATTAATTCATGAAGAATATTATTTTTTTATTGAATGATGTACGACAAAAAGAGCGCCCCTCACTTCACACGGGTGTGATTTTCATAATTCTGAATCCATTCCAAGCACAACACTCCTTGGGCTAAGTCCCCCCTTTGCCCCTCACTGTATATTTTTCTTTTCCCTTTTTACCTCCCTTTAGGATGATTTCGTTTTTTTGTTATATAGAAGTGTATATTTGTAGGCCTCTCTAAATGTTCTGATTAATTGAAAATGGTGGACCCTATTGTAAACAAGTGTAATTCTTTATTTATGGTGTTGTCCACAGTTTTTGTATTGAGTTGTGCTTGCCTTGAAATGTAGGTTACCGGCTATTCGCAATACTGTTAATAAAATCAATCAATCAATCAATCAATCAATCAATCAATCAATCAATCAATCAATCAATCAATCAATCAATCAAGGGACTAAATTAATTTCGCTCCTATGCCACCAAAATGTGGAACGCCCTACCAACAGTCATTATTATTTGACTACTTCAAAACCGCTCTCAAAGGGCACCTACGGACGGCTGCAATTCGAAACTGGCCCCGTAAATCCTGAATCCCCCACCCACCACCTTTCCCCCTCACTGTATGTTTTTCCCCCCCTTTTTACCTCCTCCTCCTCTATGATGATGGCCTGTTTTTGGCTATATAGAAGTGTATGTCATCAATTATCAAAACAATTAATTCATCAATCAAAATATCAAAATAACAATTTAAAAGCCTTAATGAGTGATGTATGAACTCTGGTTTTGGGCTCATCAATCATGCGAGATTTCGGAACGTTTTTATCCATTCGGAATGATTCGGAACGTTTCGTATCCATTCGGGGATTTGCGTTTCGCATCCGGGGCAAGCTCGAGAACCAACGAGTACTTCCGGAGACAGAGCTGGGTAGATTTGTCAAACAGCTCATCGCATGGCTGATAGCAGCGACAGCTAGCATAGCATTCCAAGCTAGTAAGTATTAAACACCGGGACACGGGCAGACGAAGACATTTCCCCCCTCCGTCTCTTGACGACCGTCGAACCACCGAGATAAAAACCAGGCCTGTCCCTTCGTGTCGGTCCGAACAGCTGTCTTTGTCCCCCCGAAGTGGACATTTTGTCCTTCGCTCGCGCGGTTAGCATTTAACTTTTAGCGGTTCGTAGCGACGTTGCTCATCGAGGAGGGTTGGAAAAAACATGGCGGACGTCACGGAGAAGAGCCTGGACGATTTCTTCGCCAAACGGGATAAAAAGAAGAAGAAAGAGAGCAAGGGGAAGGGCGGCAAGGAGGCGCCGCAGTCCGCCGCACCGCAGTCCGCCGCCATGAAGCTGAAGATGAAGGATAAGAAAGAGAAGACCGGCGAGAACCAGGACGGTGCTAAGATAGAGAAGGTGAGGTAGGGATTGGGGGGGGAAGAGAGCCGACACACCGGGCCGGTGTCACGCCGGCCCCCGGGGCGGTGGGGTGGTGGCCAGACGCCTTGTACCGGGGAGTTAGCGCACAGTCACGGGGCTCAGGGGGGGTAGAACCCGGTGGTTTTTAAGAGGTTTTATCCTCCGTTATATCAGCCTTGGATACACCCAATAGCCCTGAAACATCACTGTCATGTCGTGACGGATAGTCATGGAGCAACTGCAACCTGTTTTGCATGCTTCCTCCATTTTAACGCGTACATCTCCCGTAGACGTTCTGATTTCAAATATAAAATGCTCACCCCATGACCAGGGATGTTGCATAAGTCCTCGGATGCGTTTAAGTACCCGTTTCGTCCTTATTGTTAATACAAAAAGCATTTAAATCCTATCTGTGGACGTTTTCTCAGTTCTTTGCCACATGTTTTCAACTACGCGTCCCTATCGGCTGGGAGGTGTACAGCACTCTGATACATATGAGAAAATAGCCACCGATCCAATTAAAATACCGTTTTATTGAACAATACGGAAGATACGGGTACTTGTACCCGCACGTGGAGAATTGTAACACCCGTGGCCCTGGGGTGAGCACTTTATATTTGAAATCTGTACGTTTGTGTAGCTGTGTGGGTTGTAAATGGAGGGAAGGGCACACAGTACGGGTTGAAGTTCCGCCATGATGATGGCTACATCCATGTGAACCACACAAGCTGCTGTGCTAGCGCCGGGGTCTAGCTGACTGGGAGAGAGACGTGGCTTTTTCTAAAGCTTCATCTAATGCACGACATCGTATGAGGATGCGTTGCTTAATGCCAGTCCACTACTAGTGTTAACTTTAAAATCATCTTGCTTGTCGGGGGAGGGGAGAGCTTGAAGATCAGCTTCCGAAGATCAGCTTCCTCCGTACACCACGGAGGAGTGTAGATTAAACTTGGGGCCGGCGGGCTAACTAGGCTAGGCCTAGGCCCCGGCGCCGCCGCCATTCCAACTTGTCACGTCTTTTGGAAGACCTGACATCCTTGGCACGGTTGTCATGCCCCCCCTCTCCCCCTCCATGACAACCATGCCAAGACTGGCATGAACTGAGCTGGAATGCTGTGTTGTTAGACAAAATGTTGCCCGTTTTCTTTTAAAACCTCCCAGACACTGCAGGACATGCTTCCAGCTGTTTGGCTATTAAAAAACCCTAGGGTCTTTTTGTCCCCAACACTCCTTGAGTTTTGCACAGTCATCATGTCACAATTAAAGCTATAGTTCCGTCAGTGCATTTCAACCAGTGCCTTGGGGACCACCAGTGGTCCTTGAGGGGTTCCAGGTGGTCCCATGCTAAATTATTGAGAGTTGGTTGAGAGCATAAAATGAAATTCATTAAAGGGGAATAACACTCATTTTCAACATTTGACTATGTCATTAATATACCTTTGTGAGTTGTTGTGTGGAAATAATAAAGTCCCCCCCATTCTGTGTTGCCTAGAACTGGAGGTCTGAAACGTGATCAGTAACATTATGAAGTACATCTCAGTGACATCACAAATATGTACTTCATAATGTTGCCTCCAGTTCTAGGCAACACGGAATGGGGGGGACTTTATTATTATTTCCACAATTAAATGTTACGCTCGAGTAAAATTCTTGCATTAGACTACTTAATTTACAAGAAGACTACACAATTAGAGAATGTAGAAGAATTGTTACTTTGATAAACGTTTTGCCTGTTATCTCTCTCCTATGTCACCAACATCAATACACCATGGAATTGTGGACAAAATCGTATCCAACATTAACAAACGTCAAACGTTTTGGGTCTGAGAGGCTAAATCTGAAATGGTGCACCGTGGCTCAAATGCCAAATGAATAATGGACCTTTATATGGAAAAGGTTGAAAACCACGCCTAATATTTCACTATTAATGACTGCTGAATGTACGTGTGTTGTCAACAATAACTGAGCTTTCTGTTTGTCTTAAGGAGGATGAGGAGTGGAAGGAGTTTGAGGCGAAGGAAGTGGACTACAGTGGCCTTCGTCTTCAAGCCCTACAGATAACGTAAGATCAGAATGTTTATTATTTATTTATTGTTTATTATTTGGTCATACTGTATATCATGCTTAGCGATGCGACGATATGAAAATCGTGTGTCTCGTGTGTGAAAAGTATTTGCGATCAATGATATTTGTATTTATTTTATCACGATAATCAAAATATGGGGGAACATTCGCCAAAAATAGCCGATCTATGAGCTTGTAGATCAGCTATTTTTGGCCAATCGATTAAATGAGAGCATACCAATATGTGTTCTTTACAGGTCCATTTGATCAAGTATAGAGGGTTTAGGTGGTGCTGAATTTGCAGCTCAGCAAAAGCTAATTATTCCTAGTGTATGAGGACAATTTAATGATAATTAAAATCTCTGCTATACGATTATTGTGAGCTGTGTTTTATCATGATTAACAATTATCTTCCCAGCCCGGAACCGTGGGTTTGTTTACTTGATGAGAAGTTGTCTCTTAACTCGGTTGTTTTGTAAATGTCTCTTCTTGACATGCCTCTCGGTTTTGTTTTTGCAGCGACGAGAGGGAGGAGTCGGACTATGAGAAGGAGGAGGTGGATGAGCACGGAGACATCATCCTGGTCAGTGGAAACAAGGAGTCCGGGCCCTGGAACAAGTCTGGGGGTGGCCCTGCGCCCCCCGCCCCTGTGGGTGAGTTGAGCAGACTTCATCAGCCTCCTATATACAGGTTTAATGTTTGTTTTTTAGTTATGTTTTGAAAATGCCATTGACAATGAAGGGAAATTTTACGTCATATTGTCCCTCATTACGTCATATTGTCTCTTTATTGTTAATGGCATTCAATGTTTGTGTTGGCACCGTTTGTTTTACATCACCATTACATCACCTAATCAACATGAGTTAGGCTAATATATTTGCGCCCCTCACTTCACACGGGTGTGATTTCTTTCTTTTTTACCTTTCTCTGCTCTTTGACAGCCACACGGTCAAGTGATTAGGTTCCGACTGCCTCCGGTGCCAACTAAGACACTTTAACGCATTTCATCCGGGAAAGCATCTGCGTCATTTTAGATTTTGGCTTTATATCGTTGCTGTTGGGCAGAAACCTTATCTCCATATTCGATAGTGGTGCATTCAATTCATCGATATGGGAATATATCGACCGAGAATCCGGATGATAGGTGAATTGATGGAGAGGCTGTCGTATCGATACGGCAATAAAACAGCGTCTGGGTGACGCAGTGTTGACAAATGCGCATCTATTTAACCCCCTTGTATTGCACTCCCTTCCCAGACCCCTTGTTAGGATGTTTAGACCAGTGGAGTAATATCTAGTAATACCAGTAAGACGCCTAAGGGCAAGAAGGGACCTCACCCTAAAGACGAGGTCGCGTGCACGCAAACATCTCGTTGATGGCAGACTGCTGGGCGAGCGCTGGCGCTTTGGCATGGGGGGTCAGATCAACATGGAATGAATTCTGTACTGGCCATATAAGGAGCATGTCTTGAGTGTACAAGGTTTGATGAGGTCAGATCAACATATGGAATGTCAGAACAGGTCAGCTCCATATATGGATGTCTAAGGTTCGTAGCAGTGAGATTCTCTTGAGTGTACAGGGTTTGATGAGGGCCCGGCCTTAATTTTCGGGCCTGTTGAGAACTCTAGTTTTCGCCGGCTGCCGGGCGTGGCTGCACTAATAACTTTGGGGCAGGCCCATCTAGAGTTTCAATGGACTGGTATCAGTCAAAAGAGAGACATCGAAGAGGAAGGATGGGTGGGGAAGGATCAACATAATGGAATGTCAGAACAGGTTCTGACATATCCATATATGAAGATCTAAAGGTTTGAGGTCAGATGTAGAGTTGCTGGCCAATATTGATGACAACTACAGGGCAGCGCTCTGTGGATTTGTCTATATAGTCTACTCAACATTTCTAACAAACACTTTAGGGCAGGGGTTCCCAAACTTTTTTGGACCAGGTACCCCTTTTGGGGTAGATATTTTTCCAGGTACCCCCTCATCCTCGCAACACGGATAACAAATAAATGTATACGTCTAAATGTAGTCGTTTAAATGTAGACGTCTAAATGTAGACGTCTAAATGTATACAGACGTCTAAATGTGTACGTCTAAATGTGTACGTCTAAATGTAGATGCTAAATGTAGACGTCTAAATGTAGACGTCTAAATGTAGACGTCTAAATGTGTACGTCTTCTCTTATGGGGGTCCCTGGCATATCTTTTCAAATGAGGGTCCACGGGCTAAGTAGTGTCAATTTGGGGGTCCTTGACATGAAAAAGTTTGGGAACCACTGCTTTAAACACTTTAGCACTTTATGAACATGAACAAAATAGATGGGTCCCCCCTGGAACTCCCTCAGGTACCCCTGGGGGTCCCCGGACCCCACTTTGGGAACCACTGCTTTAGGGTACTCAAAACCGTGGTTCGTTTGGAGTCCGGCCTTTTTTAGCGGACCATGGTTAGTTTCTTTGATCCGCACCAGAGTTTGGATGCACGTTCACACCAACCGAACCAAAGGGGTAAGCGGACCATGGTTTGTTTTAAACGAACCAAACATGTCCGGTGTGAAAGTGCCCTTAGTGTAACAGAAAGTTCTATCCAGACTATCCACAGTCCAAAGGCGCCTGACAGCATGTCGCGTGTTCGAGTCCTGTTCATGACGACCTTGGCTGCATTTCTCTCCCCGTCTCTCTCTCCCTCTTTCCTGTCTTGGAAAGAGTTGTTGTTATGAAGCCAAAAACAAATCTTAAAAAAAGACAAGCCGTGTGTATGCTATTCCAACTGTTGCGAATCATTTTCTTAAATCTACAGAGAAATCTGGAAGTATAAACTGAAAATGTAATTCTGAAACGGGAAAATGTGTCGAATCTCTGATGTAATGTCTGCCATTTGTCTATACAGAAGAAGAAGAGGTTCCTGAGGCCAAGCCTACTGGTGTATATCGCCCCCCTGGGGCTCGGCTGACCACCACCAAACGAGGCCCCGCCCAGGGCCCTCCGGAGATTAACAGTGACACACAATTCCCCTCTCTCTCTTCTAGTTCCAAGCATGTGGAGACACGCAAGTAAGTACCACTTTATTAAAGGGAGGTTTTTCTTTAGATATTGATATTCAGAAAATTTGTTTGTTACACTTAACCCATTTAGACCTGTCGAAATTAAAAAAATGTCTTCTAAATCCTGACAGTTTTCTGAAAAACCTTTCTATATCAGTGGTGCTCAATATTTCATGTCAAGGACCAATGTAATTGGCCGCTGACCCCCCCCATCTGAAAATATGTTATACCAGGAACCCCTCAGAAGCAAGGATTTGAGTTAAACGTTCACTCTGAACGAATATATATACGAACATTTGGGCCACATTTTCACGATTTAAAAGAAATGGCAGACCTACAAGCTTGTAGCGCGGCACCGAGTGCATATCTGGTGTTGTGTTTATAGCCAACTAATGACAGTTGTGTCCTCAGACTCCTCACTTTGGGCAACTCGAAAGCAAGCTCCACATGCCCAAACGTTTTATTTAATTGTGTCAACCCCTGATTCGGATCGGTGGTCAGACTGCCGTACTCGCCGATATGACCGAATAAGGAACCGGAATCAGTACCTGACTCACACAAATCCTAACGATACCCATCCCTAATTCCCGATACCGGTATGGGGAAATCTCTACTGATATGCTCGTATCATGGGTTTTCTTTGAGTTATCGTAAATGGAACCAATAGGTGTGTTGTTGTTCTTGTGTTGTGTTGTTAGGGACAGGGAGGTGGAGAGGACCTTTGAAGTAGTGAAGCACAAGACCCGCGGCAGAGAAGAAGGAGGATACGGCGGAGGCAACGGCGGAGGCGGCAGCACCGCCGCCAACCAGCAGCTGCAGCTCGACAACCAGTATGCCTGCTTGGAGGATAAGTAAAGTACCTGGCCCTGTCCACCCCTATGTCCACTACAACCCCCCACACCCCCTACCACCCCCCCCCCCCCCCCCCCCCCAAATATCCCCGGCCCCTCCAGCGCGGTCTTGCCGAGCCCCCCCCCCCCCCCCCCCAGAGGGAAGCTGAACTCCCAGCTGTGTGGACTGGACAGAAGTCCTGACAAAACTTCTGGTGCTGCTGCCACCATGACACCACACTGGTTATGTTGCTTTCTGGTTACCGCACACACACACACTTACATATCACCTACAGATATATTATATACATATACACTGCTACATTACTACCAGTGACACTCCAATTAAATAGATTAAATAACGATAACGGTAGTGTGTTCGCCTAAGCGAGCCCGCAACTAATCAGTTTCTCACTCATACTCCTGTCTCTCACACACACACACACACACACACACACACACACACACACACACACACACACAGCGTTTTTGGTTGGCAAACCAAAAGGACTGTATCTGAAGGGGCTGTGGCGACAGGGAATTAATGGAACCACAACTGATGATGAAAATCTATGCGATACACCCATATGTACGACACTGCAGCAGCAATGACAAACAAAACATAATTGTTGTCCCTCTTGTGGATTGTACTCGGAGCTGCGGTTGTTGTGTGACTTCACAACTTCTCCTGGACTTCAACTTGCTTCGAAATAAAGACACAGAGGATCCAAAGTGACTTTTAGGCAAGATCATTTTATGAACTTCTGTTTGAAATATATATATATATATATATTTTCCTTTTGCAAGATCATTATAAAGCCTGATCGCTCATGATGATATCCGGGGTGGGGTGTTGGGGGTTGGAAAAAAAGCGGTTTCAGCCAGGCACAAGAACGAAAGCGCTGGTGGCTTACCTCCGCTGCAAAGCCCGCTGTGACCATGAAGATTGAGCTTTTCAGTCTGATGGTAAAATGGGGGGGGGGGGGGGGGGGGCGAATAATAACTCCTGTGCCACTCCCTAACCCCCATATAAAGATTGGCACCGGGCTCTTTAATTTAGAAACTTGAAGCTTTGTTTTTCCTTTAACGACGACCGACGAGACTCTGCAGAGATCTCTGGAACGAGGAGTATAAAAGGTTTGCGGTCCTCATTTAGTAATACTATTTAAAAAGTGGCCTTACTGTAAGAGAGGGGGATAGAAAACTGCTTTGTCATCACGCAGAGGAGAACACTCGCTTGTCTCATGGGCCGTTGCCTGCTTCTGGATTTCACCACTTTGTGAGGGATAAAAAGAAAACCTTATGTTCAAGAATGTAGTGTTGTTGTTTGCTTGGCAATTACATTACTTTCTATCCTTTGTTTTTTCACCCCCTCTCATTTTATTTTGTTTTCCTTAAATTGGTAAAGTCATGATTAAAAGCTTACTTATCTGAGGTAATTTGTTTTGGGGGAACTGACGTTTTTGCATATAATGCTGGTAATTTGAAACATCTTTTGCCCTTAACCTGCTTAGATCTGATGCAGACGACACCTTCCAAATCCTAACCTGGAAAGCTTCAGTTTTGTATTAACCCATTAAGACCTGAGGACGAACAGTTTTCTGAAAACCCTATGTTGCTTAAATATCGTTGCTGTCGGCAGAAACCTCATCTTCATATTTTAACTTTTAGTTTTTTCGTAAATTAACGCCTTACTCGATCATACTACAGTGTTACACAAAAGGATCAAAAGTACCAGATCTGCAAGCTCAAAACGTGCCGCAAAGCGACGGTTTTGAGCTTGTGGATAATGTGGTATATTTGCTACTTTTAAAATTTAAATCAGTTTTTGACATATTCCTTTTGACATGTCCAAAACCGACCGAATCTATAATGATGTATAATATATGCTTTCCAGGTCTAAATAGGTTGCATAAAGTGATCGTGGTTTCACGCCACATGGTCACACAGGTGTTACAAAGGTTAAGAATTTAGCAAATCTACCACATGACGCCGCTTCATGCCAATGGTGCTTGTTCCACCAAAATGTTCATATCTGTTTTGTGCTACTCCCCTCCCCCCAATTACATTGCTACTTTAAAAAAAAGCCAAGATATAATTCAGTCTTGTCATTTCTCGAGTGGAATTTATGCCTCTTTTTTTCGAAGATTAACTTTTTTTATTTATCATTTAGGCTATTTTCTCCCCTTTTATACAGAATTTCATTGTCTGCACATGTTAAACGTCTTTCTCCCCCCCCCCCCCCTTTTTGCACCAGTTCCTCGTGCATAACTGGTTCGTGGGAGCTGGGAGGCTTAGTGTATTGTTTTTTGTTTTTCTTTCTTCTTTTGTATGACGACAGACCAACTGGCTACTCATGAAAACCAGGCTTTGATATAACTAGTCAAAGATTATACGATATACAGTATATGGGCTGTTACAACCATAGTTATACACACATGGGTAAAAAGAAATAGAATGAAGAAAAACCTTGGTGTTGTGTTCCATTTCTGTCACAGCCATAATGTTAGGGGAAGCTGCCTGATCCGTGCCAGATCCACTGTGCAAGGAAGTAGTTATGTCTCAGATCAGTTAATGGAATAGAATGGTCTAACACAAAGTACAATAAAATGATCCTTGTGAGTGATGTCTGGTCTGAGTTCTTAACAATGAAAGTGGTGATTTGTGTACAATAGACCTACTGCCAGTGTAACTGGTCTTTACATGCAGGACCAGTTACACTGGTACATTTACCATCTTATAGTTGACAAGGTTACATGGTTTGGGGACATTCAAATTGCAGAGAAAAGTGAGGGCTTTATCTCTGCAAGGAAATTTGAATTGGCTTCCACAAAGTCTTATGGATGTTGCAATGAAATTATGTTAAACTCACTTTGCCTGTTGCTTTGCCACTCGATTTGCCAATGAGTCATTAACTTTAAGCATGCGCGAGTTTCTACGTGAAAGTGTTTTTTTACGTGCGACTATCTGCCTATAAATGTCTCAGTTTTGAAAGCACTATATTTCTAAAACTATGAAACATTTCAAAGACTCCTTTTGTCCACCGTAAGATGAACCTAAATAGGTTTGAATGGGGTTTCTAGGTGTAAGTATGTATTTTTCAATTTCTCAAATTTAAAAGCACTATTTCTAAAACTATGAAACATTTCAAAGATTCCTTTTCAGGCACAGTCCACAGTGAGTTGAACCTAAATAGGTTTGAATGGGGTTTCTAGGTGTAAGTATGTAGGACTAGTAGCATGCCAAAGTTTGTGCTATTGTCATTGAGAATGCATTGGGCGTCATTTCGTCATTTTTTTCAAATCCTCAAAAATGATGAAAAACGGCGCGCTATAGTATGCCGTACGATATGGGCTATAGCCCACGGTCCAAAATGATGAGAAACGAGGCTAACTTTTTTTTTCGAAATTTAAAAAAACATGGGCTATAACCCATCGTTTTTGTCATTTCGTCATTTTTTTCAAATCTTCAAAAATGATGAAAAACGGCACGCTATAGTATGCCGTACGATATGGGCTATAGCCCACGGTCCAAAATGATGAGAAACGAGGCTAACTTTTTTTTTCAAAATTTAAATAACATGGGCTATAACCCATCGTTTTTGTCATTTCGTCATTTTTTTCAAATCTTCAAAAATGATGAAAAACTGCGCGCTATAGTATGCCGTACGATATGGGCTATAGCCCACGGTCCAAAATGATGAGAAACGAGGCTAACTTTTTTTTCCAAAATTTAAAAAAACATGGGCTATAACCCATCGTTTTTGTCATTTCGTCATTTTTTTCAAATCTTCAAAAATGATGAAAAACTGCGCGCTATAGTATGCCGTACGATATGGGCTATAGTCCACGGTCCAAAATGATGAGAAACGAGGCTAACTTTTTTTTTCAAAATTTCAAAAAACATGGGCTATAACCCATCGTTTTTGTCATTTCGTCATTTTTTTCAAATCCTCAAAAAGGATGAAAAACGGTGCGCTATAGTATGCCGTACGATATGGGCTATAGCCCATGGTCCAAAATGATGAGAAACGAGGATAACTTTTTTTTTCAAAATTTCAAAAAACATGGGCTATAACCCATCGTTTTTGTCATTTTGTCATTTTTTTCAAATCTTCAAAAATGATGAAAAACTGCGCGCTATAGTATGCCGTACGATATGGGCTATAGCCCACGGTCCAAAATGATGAGAAACGAGGCTAACTTTTTTTTTCAAAATTTCAAAAAACATGGGCTATAACCCATCGTTTTTGTCATTTCGTCATTTTTTTGAAATCCTCAAAAAGGATGAAAAACGGTGCGCTATAGTATGCCGTACGAT
The DNA here is from genome assembly GCF_963924005.1 of Protomyctophum bolini. Classification (NCBI taxonomy): domain Eukaryota; kingdom Metazoa; phylum Chordata; class Actinopteri; order Myctophiformes; family Myctophidae; genus Protomyctophum; species Protomyctophum bolini. The sequence continues at coordinate 16,375,585 of NC_137882.1, read as the reverse complement.
ATGGGCTATAGCCCATGGTCCAAAATGATGAGAAACGAGGATAACTTTTTTTTTCAAAATTTCAAAAAACATGGGCTATAACCCATCGTTTTTGTCATTTCGTCATTTTTTTCAAATCTTCAAAAATGATGAAAAACTGCGCGCTATAGTATGCCGTACGATATGGGCTATAGCCCACGGTCCAAATTGATGAGAAACGAGGATAACCTTTTTTTTCAAAATTTCAAAAATCATGGGCTATAACCCATCGTTTTTGTCATTTCGTCATTTTTTTCAAATCCTCAAAAAGGATGAAAAACGGTGCGCTATAGTATGCCGTACGATATGGGCTATAGCCCATGGTCCAAAATGATGAGAAACGAGGATAACTTTTTTTTTCAAAATTTCAAAAAACATGGGCTATAACCCATCGTTTTTGTCATATTTTCATTTTTTTCAAATCTTCAAAAATGATGAAAAACTGCGCGCTATAGTATGCCGTATGATATGGGCTATAGCCCACGGTCCAAAATGATGAGAAACGAGGCTAACTTTTTTTTTCAAAATTTCAAAAAACATGGGCTATAACCCATCGTTTTTGTCATTTCGTCATTTTTTTCAAATCCTCAAAAAGGATGAAAAACGGTGCGCTATAGTATGCCGTACGATATGGGCTATAGCCCATGGTCCAAAATGATGAGAAACGAGGATAATTTTTTTTTTCAAAATTTCAAAAAACATGGGCTATAACCCATCGTTTTTGTCATATTTTCATTATTTTCTCCTCAAAAATGATGAAAAACGGCGTGCTATAGTATGCCGTACGATATGGGCTATAGCCCATGGTCCAAAATGATGAGAAACGAGGATAACTCTAATTGTAGTAGTGGTTAAGATGTTGGCTTTCCACGTGGGAGACCAGGGTTCGATTCCTGGCTGTTACACTATCATACAAAAGAAGACCCCAACAGCGCTAAGAAAGATCTGATTAATATGATGCTGTGTTATTTAAACTTTACTAACTGATGGCTAACGAACAAAAGATCACTTCAAAATTACCAGGAGACTTTGCCTGAGAGTGTCTGACTGATGGTGCAGTGGTCTAATCATCAGGGTTTCAGTACAGACATTCCATGTTCAAGGCCTGTTCCTCCTACAGCTCAATGCTGCAAGTCCCATGTCATGACATCAAGGTGCTGGAGGACCATCGGGAGTTCCTCCTACAGCTCAATGCTGCAGTAATTTGAACTTTTCAAGGCTAGAATAAAAAATAAAAACTCAAAAGCACCCGGAGACATCTGCTAAATGCCCAAAGGTGCCGTGGCGTAATTGGGTGGAGCGCTTGGCCCGATGCCTCTGCTACAGTCAGTTGGCTGGTTCAAGTCCCATGTCATGACATCAAGGTGCTGGAGGACCATCGGGAGTTCCTCCTACAGCCTAATGCTGCAGTAATTTGAACTTTTCAAGGCTAGAATAAAAAATAAAAACTCAAAAGCACCCGGAGACATCTGCTGAATGCCCAAAGGTGCCGTGGCGTAATGGTGTGGAGCGCTTGGCCCGTTGCCTCTGCTACAGTCAGTTGGCCGGTTCAAGTCCCATGTCATGACATCAAGGTGCTGGAGGACCATCGGGAGACGGTGCTCTCTCCCCCTGTTTCCTGAAAAGTAGCATTTGGGGGTTATGTTTGAAAGAACCCTGTCCACCTAAAGTTTTACAGATAAGAATTAGGTCAAACTTTTAAAAAGAAATAGCAATGCATTTTGGCCCATCATCTGACAGAATAGTCTGTGACTATATGAATTTGACAATGAAAAACTGCAAATTGCGGAAATTGAAAATTGCGGAAATTGCGGAAATTGCAAATTTGGGAAATTGGAAATTGCGGAAATTGAGGAAATTGCAAATTGCGGAAATTGCAAATTGCAAATTGGGAAATTGAAAATTGCGGAAATTGCGGAAATTGCCAATTGCGGAAATTGCCAATTTGAGAAATTGGAAATTGCGGAAATTGAGGATATTGCAAATTGCGGAAATTGGAAATTGCAAAATGCGGAAATTGCAAATTTGGGAAATTGAGGTGGCCCAAAACTTGGTTGGAAAGTCCCTCTTTTATGTCTGGCTTCCAGGCCAGTTGAAAAATGGCACACTGAGAGGTGGTAAGAGTATGTTAAATTGGACATTTTCATGGTAAAAGATTAGCTGGACAGGGTTCTTTCAGACATAAGCCCCAACCGTTACATCTCAGGAAACAGGGGGAGAGAGCACCGTCTCCCGATGGTCCTCCAGCACCTTGATGTCATGACATGGGACTTGAACCGGCCAACTGACTGTAGCAGAGGCAACGGGCCAAGCGCTCCACACCATTACACCACGGCACCTTTGGGCATTCAGCAGATGTCTCCGGGTGCTTTTGAGTTTTTATTTTTTATTCTAGCCTTGAAAAGTTCAAATTACTGCAGCATTGAGCTGTAGGAGGAACTCCCGATGGTCCTCCAGCACCTTGATGTCATGACATGGGACTTGAACCGGCCAACTGACTGTAGCAGAGGCATCGGGCCAAGCGCTCCACACCATTACGCCACGGCACCTTTGGGCATTCAGCAGATGTCTCCGGGTGCTTTTGAGTTTTTATTTTTTATTCTAGCCTTGAAAGGTTCAAATTACTGCAGCATTGAGCTGTAGGAGGAACAGGCCTTGAACATGGAATGTCTGTACTGAAACCCTGATGATTAGACCACTGCACCATCAGTCAGACACTCTCAGGCAAAGTCTCCTGGTAATTTTGAAGTGATCTTTTGTTCGTTAGCCTTCAGTTAGTAAAGTTTAAATAACACAGCATCATATTAATCAGATCTTTCTTAGCGCTGTTGAGGTCTTCTTTTGTATGATAGTGTAACAGCCGGGAATCGAACCCTGGTCTCCCACGTGGAAAGCCAACATCTTAACCACTACGACAATTTCAGTTATCCTAATTTCTCATCATTTTGGACCATGGGCTATAGCCCATATCGTACGGCATACTATAGCACGCCGCTTTTCATCGTTTTTGAGGATTTGAAAATAATGAAAATATGAAAAAAACGATGGGTTAAAGCCCATGTCTCATTTAACCAGCCTTTTAGAATTTAGATGGACAGTGAAAATGTTCTTCAGGAGACTAGAACCCTGACTAGAACGATATGGGCTATAGCCCATGGTCCAAAATGATGAGAAACGAGGATAACTATTTTTTTCAAAATTTCAAAAAACATGGGCTATAAGCCATCGTTTTTTTCATATTTTCATTATTTTCTCCTCAAAAATGATGAAAAACGGCGTGCTATAGTATGCCGTACGATATGGGCTATAGCCCATGGTCCAAAATGATGAGAAACGAGGATAACTTTTTTTTTCAAAATTTCAAAAAACATGGGCTATAACCCATCGTTTTTGTCATTTCGTCATTTTTTTCAAATCTTCAAAAATGATGAAAAACTGCGCGCTATAGTTTGCCGTACGATATGGGCTATAGCCCACGGTCCAAAATGATGAGAAACGAGGCTAACTTTTTATTTCAAAATTTCAAAAAACATGGGCTATAACCCATCGTTTTTGTCATTTCGTCATTTTTTTCAAATCCTCAAAAAGGATGAAAAACGGTGCGTTATAGTATGCCGTACGATATGGGCTATAGCCCATGGTCCAAAATGATGAGAAACGAGGATAACTTTTTTTTTCAAAATTTCAAAAAACATGGGCTATAACCCATCGTTTTTGTCATTTCGTCATTTTTTTCAAATCTTCAAAAATGATGAAAAACTGCGCGCTATAGTTTGCCGTACGATATGGGCTATAGCCCACGGTCCAAAATGATGAGAAACGAGGCTAACTTTTTTTTTCAAAATTTCAAAAAACATGGGCTATAACCCATCGTTTTTGTCATTTCGTCATTTTTTTCAAATCCTCAAAAATGATGAAAAACGGCGTGCTATAGTATGCCGTACGATATGGGCTATAGCCCATGGTCCAAAATGATGAGAAACGAGGGTAACAATTTTTTTCAAAATTTCAAAAAACATGGGCTATAACCCATCGTTTTTTTCATATTTTCATTATTTTCTCCTCAAAAATGATGAAAAACGGCGTGCTATAGTATGCCGTACGATATGGGCTATAGCCCATGGTCCAAAATGATGAGAAACGAGGATAACTTTTTTTTTCAAAATTTCAAAAAACATGGGCTATAACCCATCGTTTTTGTCATTTCGTCATTTTTTTCAAATCTTCAAAAATGATGAAAAACTGCGCGCTATAGTTTGCCGTACGATATGGGCTATAGCCCACGGTCCAAAATGATGAGAAACGAGGCTAACTTTTTATTTCAAAATTTCAAAAAACATGGGCTATAACCCATCGTTTTTGTCATTTCGTCATTTTTTTCAAATCCTCAAAAAGGATGAAAAACGGTGCGTTATAGTATGCCGTACGATATGGGCTATAGCCCATGGTCCAAAATGATGAGAAACGAGGATAACTTTTTTTTTCAAAATTTCAAAAAACATGGGCTATAACCCATCGTTTTTGTCATTTCGTCATTTTTTTCAAATCTTCAAAAATGATGAAAAACTGCGCGCTATAGTTTGCCGTACGATATGGGCTATAGCCCACGGTCCAAAATGATGAGAAACGAGGCTAACTTTTTTTTTCAAAATTTCAAAAAACATGGGCTATAACCCATCGTTTTTGTCATTTCGTCATTTTTTTCAAATCCTCAAAAATGATGAAAAACGGCGTGCTATAGTATGCCGTACGATATGGGCTATAGCCCATGGTCCAAAATGATGAGAAACGAGGGTAACAATTTTTTTCAAAATTTCAAAAAACATGGGCTATAACCCATCGTTTTTTTCATATTTTCATTATTTTCTCCTCAAAAATGATGAAAAACGGCGTGCTATAGTATGCCGTACGATATGGGCTATAGCCCATGGTCCAAAATGATGAGAAACGAGGATAACTTTTTTTTTCAAAATTTCAAAAAACATGGGCTATAACCCATCGTTTTTGTCATTTCGTCATTTTTTTCAAATCTTCAAAAATGATGAAAAACTGCGCGCTATAGTATGCCGTACGATATGGGCTATAGCCCACGGTCCAAAATGATGAGAAACGAGGCTAACTTTTTTTTTCAAAATTTCAAAAAACATGGGCTATAACCCATCGTTTTTGTCATTTCGTCATTTTTTTCAAATCCTCAAAAAGGATGAAAAACGGTGCGCTATAGTATGCCGTACGATACGGTGTCATGGTCTGTCGCTCTACAGACCATGTCTCCACATCAGCCACTCCCACTCTCCATTCCCCCTGTCAGTCCCTGTCACACACCTATTTCCATCCCCTCTTCAGCCCAACAGTGCCATGCCCCTTTCACACCTGAGAACACTTCTGCAATCACCCTGCTCCCTATAAAACTGGACTCATTACACAAACACACTGTCAGGACATACATTGTTGTTCCAGTGATCTCCCTTGGACTTCTGGTTGCTATGTTTGGTCTCCTAAAAGGTATCTTGGATTGCATATGCTTTGTGTGACTTCTGGTTTATGCAGTTATGCTTTGAAAGTATGCATTTTTGGACTTCTGTGTTTTTGCATTTTTGCTACTGAAGTTTTGCCTTTTTTGGAATTACATTTTTGCATTGACTATTTACTTTGGCTGTATGCTTCTCTGCTTTAATAAATACTTTAACTTAAGACTATTCTGTGTTTGGCTCTGCACTTGGGTTCAGTCCTTCACTGCGAATCGTGACAGTATGTCCTGACCATAATGAACCCAGCAGAGCTAAAACTTTTTCATAGAAAGGTGGCTGAATTAGAAAATGTGGTTTCTCGTCTCTTGGCCTCTCCACCTAAACTGCGTACTGAACTCCAAGTGGAGATATCAATACAGCAGCATTGGTTCAAGGAGAGACCATGGGTAAGCCATTTTGTCCCCCACCTGGATGTGGTGCGGGGGAGGCTTAAGGACTTTGAAGACGCCTCAATACCACATGTTTCTCAGCCAGCTCCCAACTCCATTAGGCTTGGAGTAGTGAGTCTGCAATCAGCCTGCCCTGTTCCAGACCAACAAAGGAACCAACCCGTGGACTTATTTTCATATTTTTGTAAACATGTGAAAATACCTGTGTACTCTGAGCCGGTTCAAGTCCAGGACCCATATGAGGGGTCGCGCCTAGCCTTTTGTGTGGGGAACCGTGGGCCTGCTAGGGGAAGGCGTGGTCACCATGGCCCTCTACATCCCCAGCGGTCGTCACTGCCCTGCACTTCGCTGCCTGGTGTCCAGACCACCCTTCTGCCCAGCACACCGCCGCCCAGCCTGCCTGGCTCTTCGCTGCCCGGCTCTCCGCCGCCCAGTCTGCCTGGCTCTTCGCTGCCCGGCTCTCCGCTGCCCAGCCTGCCCAGCGCTCCACCACCTCCTGTACCTGCAGTCCAGGCCCCAGAATCTGCAGCATCCTCCTCTCCTGGGTGTGCAGTGTCCTCTGGGGTCCCGTCTGCAGCATCCTCCTCCTCGCCTGGGTGTGCAGCATCCTCCTCTCCTGGGTGTGCAGCATCCTCCTCTCCTGGGTGTGCAGCATCCTCCTCCCCTGGGTGTGCAGCATCCTCCCCTGGGTGTGCAGCATCCTCTCCTGGGTGTGCAGCACCCTCTCCTGGGTGTGCAGCACCCTCTCCTGGGTGTGCAGCACCCTCCATGTCTCCTGGGTGTGCAGCACCCTCCATGTCTCCTCGGTGTGCAGCACCCTCCATGTCTCCTCGGTGTGCAGCACCCTCCATGTCTCCTCGGTGTGCAGCACCCTCCATGTCTCCTTGGTGTGCAGCTCTGCCTGCAGCACCTCCGGCCCCACCTCCTGAGCCTGCAGCTCCGCCTGCAGCCCTCCCTCCTGAGTCTGCAGCTATGGCTCCTGCAGCCCTGACACCGGCAGCTCTGGCTCCAGAGCCTGCAGCTCCTCCTGTGGGGTCGCCTCTGCCTGCAGCCTCTCCGGTGGCGTCGCCTCTGCCTGTGGCATCCCTGGCGTCGCCTCCAGCCTCTGCGGCATCCCTGGCGGCTCCTCCCAAGTTCTACATCTCGGCGCCGCCTCCTGGCCGACCTCCAGATCCGTCCTTCGCCTCGTCTCGGCCTCCTGGTCGTCCGCCCGACGACAACTTGACCTCCTCGTCTCGGCCTCCTGGTCGTCCGCCCGACGACAACCTGACCTCCTCGTCTCGGCCTCCTGGTCGTCCGCCCGACGACAACCTGACCTCCTCGTCTCGGCCTCCTGGTCGTCCGCCCGACGACAACCTGACCTCGTCTCTGCCTCCTGGTCGTCCGCCCGACGACAACCTGACCTCGTCTCTGCCTCCTGGTCGTCCGCCCGACGACAACCTGACCTCGTCTCGGCCTCCTGGTCGTCCGCCCGACGACAACCTGACCTCGTCTCGGCCTCCTGGTCGTCCGCCCGACGACAACCTGACCTCGTCTCGGCCTCCTGGTCGTCCGCCCGACGACAACCTGACCTCGTCTCGGCCTCCTGGTCGTCCGCCCGACGACAACCTGACCTCGTCTCGGCCTCCTGGTCGTCCGCCCGACGACAACTTGACCGTCTCGTCCCAGCCCCCAGGCCGTCCACCTGACCCCTCGTCCCAGCATCCTGGCCGCCCACCTGACGTCATCTGCTCAGCATCAGTTCCCTTCCACCAGACCCCCTCCACCCACCCTGCTCTGTGTTCCGGGCCAGCATGGTGGGACGTCTGGAAGCCGTCCCTTAAGGGGGAGGTACTGTCATGGTCTGTCGCTCTACAGACCATGTCTCCACATCAGCCACTCCCACTCTCCATTCCCCCTGTCAGTCCCTGTCACACACCTATTTCCATCCCCTCTTCAGCCCAACAGTGCCATGCCCCTTTCACACCTGAGAACACTTCTGCAATCACCCTGCTCCCTATAAAACTGGACTCATTACACAAACACACTGTCAGGACATACATTGTTGTTCCAGTGATCTCCCTTGGACTTCTGGTTGCTATGTTTGGTCTCCTAAAAGGTATCTTGGATTGCATATGCTTTGTGTGACTTCTGGTTTATGCAGTTATGCTTTGAAAGTATGCATTTTTGGACTTCTGTGTTTTTGCATTTTTGCTACTGAAGTTTTGCCTTTTTTGGAATTACATTTTTGCATTGACTATTTACTTTGGCTGTATGCTTCTCTGCTTTAATAAATACTTTAACTTAAGACTATTCTGTGTTTGGCTCTGCACTTGGGTTCAGTCCTTCACTGCGAATCGTGACATACGGGCTATAGCCCATGGTCCAAAATGATGAGAAACGAGGATAACTTTTTTTTTCAAAATTTCAAAAAACATGGGCTATAACCCATCGTTTTTGTCATTTCGTCATTTTTTTCAAATCTTCTAAAATGATGAAAAACTGCGCGCTATAGTATGCCGTACGATATGGGCTATAGCCCACGGTCCAAAATGATGAGAAACGAGGCTAACTTTTTTTTTCAAAATTTCAAAAAACATGGGCTATAACCCATCGTTTTTGTCATTTCGTCATTTTTTTGAAATCCTCAAAAAGGATGAAAAACGGTGCGCTATAGTATGCCGTACGATATGGGCTATAGCCCATGGTCCAAAATGATGAGAAACGAGGATAACTTTTTTTTTCAAAATTTCAAAAAACATGGGCTATAACCCATCGTTTTTGTCATTTCGTCATTTTTTTCAAATCTTCAAAAATGATGAAAAACTGCACGCTATAGTATGCCGTACGATATGGGCTATAGCCCACGGTCCAAAATGATGAGAAACGAGGCTAACTTTTTTTTTTCAAAATTTCAAAAAACATGGGCTATAACCCATCGTTTTTGTCATTTCGTCATTTTTTTCAAATCCTCAAAAATGATGAAAAACTGCACGCTATAGTATGCCGTACGATATGGGCTATAGCCCACGGTCCAAAATGATGAGAAACGAGGCTAACTTTTTTTTCAAAATTTCAAAAAACATGGGCTATAACCCATCGTTTTTGTCATTTCGTCATTTTTTTCAAATCCTCAAAAATGATGAAAAACTGCGCGCTATAGTATGCCATACGATATGGGCTATAGCCCACGGTCCAAAATGATAAGAAACGAGGCTAACTTTTTTTTTCAAAATTTCAAAAAACATGGGCTATAACCCATCGTTTTTGTCATTTCGTCATTTTTTTGAAATCCTCAAAAAGGATGAAAAACGGTGCGCTATAGTATGCCGTACGATATGGGCTATAGCCCATGGTCCAAAATGATGAGAAACGAGGATAACTTTTTTTTTTTTCAAAATTTCAAAAAACATGGGCTATAACCCATCGTTTTTGTCATTTCGTCATTTTTTTCAAATCTTCAAAAATGATGAAAAACTGCGCGCTATAGTTTGCCGTACGATATGGGCTATAGCCCACGGTCCAAAATGATGAGAAACGAGGCTAACTTTTTATTTCAAAATTTCAAAAAACATGGGCTATAACCCATCGTTTTTGTCATTTCGTCATTTTTTTCAAATCCTCAAAAAGGATGAAAAACGGTGCGCTATAGTATGCCGTACGATATGGGCTATAGCCCACGGTCCAAAATGATGAGAAACGAGGCTAACTTTTTTTTTCAAAATTTCAAAAAACATGGGCTATAACCCATCGTTTTTGTCATTTCGTCATTTTTTTGAAATCCTCAAAAAGGATGAAAAACGGTGCGCTATAGTATGCCGTACGATATGGGCTATAGCCCATGGTCCAAAATGATGAGAAACGAGGATAACTTTTTTTTTCAAAATTTCAAAAAACATGGGCTATAACCCATCGTTTTTGTCATTTCGTCATTTTTTTCAAATCTTCAAAAATGATGAAAAACTGCACGCTATAGTATGCCGTACGATATGGGCTATAGCCCACGGTCCAAAATGATGAGAAACGAGGCTAACTTTTTTTTTCAAAATTTCAAAAAACATGGGCTATAACCCATCGTTTTTGTCATTTCGTCATTTTTTTCAAATCCTCAAAAATGATGAAAAACTGCACGCTATAGTATGCCGTACGATATGGGCTATAGCCCACGGTCCAAAATGATGAGAAACGAGGCTAACTTTTTTTTCAAAATTTCAAAAAACATGGGCTATAACCCATCGTTTTTGTCATTTCGTCATTTTTTTCAAATCCTCAAAAATGATGAAAAACTGCGCGCTATAGTATGCCATACGATATGGGCTATAGCCCACGGTCCAAAATGATAAGAAACGAGGCTAACTTTTTTTTTCAAAATTTCAAAAAACATGGGCTATAACCCATCGTTTTTGTCATTTCGTCATTTTTTTGAAATCCTCAAAAAGGATGAAAAACGGTGCGCTATAGTATGCCGTACGATATGGGCTATAGCCCATGGTCCAAAATGATGAGAAACGAGGATAACTTTTTTTTTTTCAAAATTTCAAAAAACATGGGCTATAACCCATCGTTTTTGTCATTTCGTCATTTTTTTCAAATCTTCAAAAATGATGAAAAACTGCGCGCTATAGTATGCCGTACGATATGGGCTATAGCCCACGGTCCAAAATGATGAGAAACGAGGCTAACTTTTTTTTTCAAAATTTCAAAAAACATGGGCTATAACCCATCGTTTTTGTCATTTCGTCATTTTTTTCAAATCCTCAAAAAGGATGAAAAACGGTGCGCTATAGTATGCCGTACGATATGGGCTATAGCCCACGGTCCAAAATGATGAGAAACGAGGCTAACTTTTTTTTTCAAAATTTCAAAAAACATGGGCTATAACCCATCGTTTTTGTCATTTCGTCATTTTTTTCAAATCCTCAAAAAGGATGAAAAACGGTGCGCTATAGTATGCCGTACGATATGGGCTATAGCCCATGGTCCAAAATGATGAGAAACGAGGATAACTTTTTTTTTCAAAATTTCAAAAAACATGGGCTATAACCCATCGTTTTTGTCATTTCGTAATTTTTTTCAAATCTTAAAAAATGATGAAAAACTGCGCGCTATAGTATGCCGTACGATATGGGCTATAGCCCACGGTCCAAAATGATGAGAAACGAGGCTAACTTTTTTTTTCAAAATTTCAAAAAACATGGGCTATAACCCATCGTTTTTGTCATTTCGTCATTTTTTTGAAATCCTCAAAAAGGATGAAAAACGGTGCGCTATAGTATGCCGTACGATATGGGCTATAGCCCATGGTCCAAAATGATGAGAAACGAGGATAACTTTTTTTTTTTCAAAATTTCAAAAAACATGGGCTATAACCCATCGTTTTTGTCATTTCGTCATTTTTTTCAAATCTTCAAAAATGATGAAAAACTGCGCGCTATAGTATGCCGTACGATATGGGCTATAGCCCACGGTCCAAAATGATGAGAAACGAGGCTAACTTTTTTTTTCAAAATTTCAAAAAACATGGGCTATAACCCATCGTTTTTGTCATTTCGTCATTTTTTTCAAATCCTCAAAAAGGATGAAAAACGGTGCGCTATAGTATGCCGTACGATATGGGCTATAGCCCACGGTCCAAAATGATGAGAAACGAGGCTAACTTTTTTTTTCAAAATTTCAAAAAACATGGGCTATAACCCATCGTTTTTGTCATTTCGTCATTTTTTTCAAATCCTCAAAAAGGATGAAAAACGGTGCGCTATAGTATGCCGTACGATATGGGCTATAGCCCATGGTCCAAAATGATGAGAAACGAGGATAACTTTTTTTTTCAAAATTTCAAAAAACATGGGCTATAACCCATCGTTTTTGTCATTTCGTAATTTTTTTCAAATCTTAAAAAATGATGAAAAACTGCGCGCTATAGTATGCCGTACGATATGGGCTATAGCCCACGGTCCAAAATGATGAGAAACGAGGCTAACTTTTTTTTTCAAAATTTCAAAAAACATGGGCTATAACCCATCGTTTTTGTCATTTCGTCATTTTTTTGAAATCCTCAAAAAGGATGAAAACGGTGCGCTATAGTATGCCGTACGATATGGGCTATAGCCCATGGTCCAAAATGATGAGAAACGAGGATAACTTTTTTTTTCAAAATTTCAAAAAACATGGGCTATAACCCATCGTTTTTGTCATTTCGTCATTTTTTTCAAATCTTCAAAAATGATGAAAAACTGCGCGCTATAGTTTGCCGTACGATATGGGCTATAGCCCACGGTCCAAAATGATGAGAAAGGAGGCTAACTTTTTTTTTCAAAATTTCAAAAAACATGGGCTATAACCCATCGTTTTTGTCATTTCGTCATTTTTTTCAAATCCTCAAAAATGATGAAAAACGGCGTGCTATAGTATGCCGTACGATATGGGCTATAGCCCATGGTCCAAAATGATGAGAAACGAGGGTAACAATTTTTTTCAAAATTTCAAAAAACATGGGCTATAACCCATCGTTTTTTTCATATTTTCATTATTTTCTAATCAAAAATGATGAAAAACGGCGTGCTATAGTATGCCGTACGATATGGGCTATAGCCCATGGTCCAAAATGATGAGAAACGAGGATAACTTTTTTTTTCAAAATTTCAAAAAACATGGGCTATAACCCATCGTTTTTGTCATTTCGTCATTTTTTTCAAATCTTCAAAAATGATGAAAAACTGCGCGCTATAGTATGCCGTACGATATGGGCTATAGCCCACGGTCCAAAATGATGAGAAACGAGGCTAACTTTTTTTTTCAAAATTTCAAAAAACATGGGCTATAACCCATCGTTTTTGTCATTTCGTCATTTTTTTCAAATCCTCAAAAAGGATGAAAAACGGTGCGCTATAGTATGCCGTACGATACGGGCTATAGCCCATGGTCCAAAATGATGAGAAACGAGGATAACTTTTTTTTTCAAAATTTCAAAAAACATGGGCTATAACCCATCGTTTTTGTCATTTCGTCATTTTTTTCAAATCTTCAAAAATGATGAAAAACTGCACGCTATAGTATGCCGTACGATATGGGCTATAGCCCACGGTCCAAAATGATGAGAAACGAGGCTAACTTTTTATTTCAAAATTTCAAAAAACATGGGCTATAACCCATCGTTTTTGTCATTTCGTCATTTTTTTCAAATCCTCAAAAAGGATGAAAAACGGTGCGCTATAGTATGCCGTACGATATGGGCTATAGCCCACGGTCCAAAATGATGAGAAACGAGGCTAACTTGTTTTTTCAAAATTTCAAAAAACATGGGCTATAACCCATCGTTTTTGTCATTTCGTCATTTTTTTGAAATCCTCAAAAAGGATGAAAAACGGTGCGCTATAGTATGCCGTACGATATGGGCTATAGCCCATGGTCCAAAATGATGAGAAACGAGGATAACTTTTTTTTTCAAAATTTCAAAAAACATGGGCTATAACCCATCGTTTTTGTCATTTCGTCATTTTTTTCAAATCTTCAAAAATGATGAAAAACTGCACGCTATAGTATGCCGTACGATATGGGCTATAGCCCACGGTCCAAAATGATGAGAAACGAGGCTAACTTTTTTTTTCAAAATTTCAAAAAACATGGGCTATAACCCATCGTTTTTGTCATTTCGTCATTTTTTTCAAATCCTCAAAAATGATGAAAAACTGCACGCTATAGTATGCCGTACGATATGGGCTATAGCCCACGGTCCAAAATGATGAGAAACGAGGCTAACTTTTTTTTCAAAATTTCAAAAAACATGGGCTATAACCCATCGTTTTTGTCATTTCGTCATTTTTTTCAAATCCTCAAAAATGATGAAAAACTGCGCGCTATAGTATGCCATACGATATGGGCTATAGCCCACGGTCCAAAATGATAAGAAACGAGGCTAACTTTTTTTTTCAAAATTTCAAAAAACATGGGCTATAACCCATCGTTTTTGTCATTTCGTCATTTTTTTGAAATCCTCAAAAAGGATGAAAAACGGTGCGCTATAGTATGCCGTACGATATGGGCTATAGCCCATGGTCCAAAATGATGAGAAACGAGGATAACTTTTTTTTTTTCAAAATTTCAAAAAACATGGGCTATAACCCATCGTTTTTGTCATTTCGTCATTTTTTTCAAATCTTCAAAAATGATGAAAAACTGCGCGCTATAGTATGCCGTACGATATGGGCTATAGCCCACGGTCCAAAATGATGAGAAACGAGGCTAACTTTTTTTTTCAAAATTTCAAAAAACATGGGCTATAACCCATCGTTTTTGTCATTTCGTCATTTTTTTCAAATCCTCAAAAATGATGAAAAACTGCACGCTATAGTATGCCGTACGATATGGGCTATAGCCCACGGTCCAAAATGATGAGAAACGAGGCTAACTTTTTTTTTCAAAATTTCAAAAAACATGGGCTATAACCCATCGTTTTTGTCATTTCGTCATTTTTTTCAAATCTTAAAAAATGATGAAAAACTGCGCGCTATAGTATGCCGTACGATATGGGCTATAGCCCACGGTCCAAAATGATGAGAAACGAGGCTAACATTTTTTTCAAAATTTCAAAAAACATGGGCTATAACCCATCGTTTTTGTCATTTTGTCATTTTTTTTAAATCCTCAAAAAGGATGAAAAACGGTGAGCTATAGTATGCCGTACGATATGGGCTATAGCCCATGGTCCAAAATGATGAGAAACGAGGATAATTTTTTTTTTCAAAATTTCAAAAAACATGGGCTATAACCCATCGTTTTTGTCATTTCGTCATTTTTTTCAAATCTTCAAAAATGATGAAAAACTGCGTGCTATAGTATGCCGTACGATATGGGCTATAGCCCATGGTCCAAAATGATGAGAAACGAGGATAACTATTTTTTTCAAAATTTCAAAAAACATGGGCTATAACCCATCGTTTTTGTCATTTCGTCATTTTTTTCAAATCTTAAAAAATGATGAAAAACTGCGCGCTATAGTATGCCGTACGATATGGGCTATAGCCCACGGTCCAAAATGATGAGAAACGAGGCTAACTTTTTTTTTCAAAATTTCAAAAAACATGGGCTATAACCCATCGTTTTTGTCATTTCGTCATTTTTTTGAAATCCTCAAAAAGGATGAAAACGGTGCGCTATAGTATGCCGTACGATATGGGCTATAGCCCATGGTCCAAAATGATGAGAAACGAGGATAACTTTTTTTTTCAAAATTTCAAAAAACATGGGCTATAACCCATCGTTTTTGTCATTTCGTCATTTTTTTCAAATCTTCAAAAATGATGAAAAACTGCACGCTATAGTATGCCGTACGATATGGGCTATAGCCCACGGTCCAAAATGATGAGAAACGAGGCTAACTTTTTTTTTCAAAATTTCAAAAAACATGGGCTATAACCCATCGTTTTTGTCATTTCGTCATTTTTTTCAAATCCTCAAAAATGATGAAAAACTGCACGCTATAGTATGCCGTACGATATGGGCTATAGCCCACGGTCCAAAATGATGAGAAACGAGGCTAACTTTTTTTTTCAAAATTTCAAAAAACATGGGCTATAACCCATCGTTTTTGTCATTTCGTCATTTTTTTCAAATCTTAAAAAATGATGAAAAACTGCGCGCTATAGTATGCCGTACGATATGGGCTATAGCCCACGGTCCAAAATGATGAGAAACGAGGCTAACATTTTTTTCAAAATTTCAAAAAACATGGGCTATAACCCATCGTTTTTGTCATTTCGTCATTTTTTTTAAATCCTCAAAAAGGATGAAAAACGGTGAGCTATAGTATGCCGTACGATATGGGCTATAGCCCATGGTCCAAAATGATGAGAAACGAGGATAACTTTTTTTTTCAAAATTTCAAAAAACATGGGCTATAACCCATCGTTTTTGTCATTTCGTCATTTTTTTCAAATCTTCAAAAATGATGAAAAACTGCGTGCTATAGTATGCCGTACGATATGGGCTATAGCCCATGGTCCAAAATGATGAGAAACGAGGATAACTATTTTTTTCAAAATTTCAAAAAACATGGGCTATAACCCATCGTTTTTTTCATTTCGTCATTTTTTTCAAATCTTCAAAAATGATGAAAAACTGCACGCTATAGTATGCCGTACGATATGGGCTATAGCCCACGGTCCAAAATGATGAGAAACGAGGCTAACTTTTTTTTTCAAAATTTCAAAAAACATGGGCTATAACCCATCGTTTTTGTCATTTCGTCATTTTTTTCAAATCCTCAAAAATGATGAAAAACTGCACGCTATAGTATGCCGTACGATATGGGCTATAGCCCACGGTCCAAAATGATGAGAAACGAGGCTAACTTTTTTTTTCAAATTTTCAAAAAACATGGGCTATAACCCATCGTTTTTGTCATTTCGTCATTTTTTTCAAATCTTAAAAAATGATGAAAAACTGCGCGCTATAGTATGCCGTACGATATGGGCTATAGCCCACGGTCCAAAATGATGAGAAACGAGGCTAACATTTTTTTCAAAATTTCAAAAAACATGGGCTATAACCCATCGTTTTTGTCATTTCGTCATTTTTTTTAAATCCTCAAAAAGGATGAAAAACGGTGAGCTATAGTATGCCGTACGATATGGGCTATAGCCCATGGTCCAAAATGATGAGAAACGAGGATAACTTTTTTTTTCAAAATTTCAAAAAACATGGGCTATAACCCATCGTTTTTGTCATTTCGTCATTTTTTTCAAATCTTCAAAAATGATGAAAAACTGCGTGCTATAGTATGCCGTACGATATGGGCTATAGCCCATGGTCCAAAATGATGAGAAACGAGGATAACTATTTTTTTCAAAATTTCAAAAAACATGGGCTATAACCCATCGTTTTTTTCATATTTTCATTATTTTCTCCTCAAAAATGATGAAAAACGGCGTGCTATAGTATGCCGTACGATATGGGCTATAGCCCATGGTCCAAAATGATGAGAAACGAGGATAACTCTAATTGTAGTAGTGGTTAAGATGTTGGCTTTCCACGTGGGAGACCAGGGTTCGATTCCCGGCTGTTACACTATCATACAAAAGAAGACCTCAACAGCGCTAAGAAAGATCTGATTAATATGATGCTGTGTTATTTAAACTTTACTAACTGAAGGCTAACGAACAAAAGATCACTTCAAAATTACCAGGAGACTTTGCCTGAGAGTGTCTGACTGATGGTGCAGTGGTCTAATCATCAGGGTTTCAGTACAGACATTCCATGTTCAAGGCCTGTTCCTCCTACAGCTCAATGCTGCAGTAATTTGAACTTTTCAAGGCTAGAATAAAGAATAGAAACTCAAAAGCACCCGGAGACATCTGCTGAATGCCCAAAGGTGCTGTGGCGTAATGGTGTCGAGCGCTTGGCCCGATGCCTCTGCTACAGTCAGTTGGCCGGTTCAAGTCCCATGTCATGACATCAAGGTGCTGGAGGACCATCGGGAGTTCCTCCTACAGCTCAATGCTGCAGTAACTTGAACTTTTCAAGGCTAGAATAAAAAATAAAAACTCAAAAGCACCCGGAGACATCTGCTAAATGCCCAAAGGTGCCGTGGCGTAATGGTGTGGAGCGCTTGGCTGTTGCCTCTGCTACAGTATGTTGGCCGGTTCAAGTCCCATGTCATGACATCAAGATGCTGGAGGACCATCGGGAGTTCCTCCTACAGCCTAATGCTGCAGTAATTTGAACTTTTCAAGGCTAGAATAAAAAATAAAAACTCAAAAGCACCCGGAGACATCTGCTGAATGCCCAAAGGTGCCGTGGCGTAATGGTGTGGAGCGCTTGGCCCGTTGCCTCTGCTACAGTCAGTTGGCCGGTTCAAGTCCCATGTCATGACATCAAGGTGCTGGAGGACCATCGGGAGACGGTGCTCTCTCCCCCTGTTTCCTGAAAAGTAACGGTTGGGGGTTATGCCGTACGATATAGGCTATAGCCCACGGTCCAAAATGATGAGAAACGAGAATAACTTTTTTTTTCAAAATGTCAAAAAACATGGGCTGTAACCCATCGTTTTTTTTCATTTATTCCGCAATTTCCGCAAATTGCGGAAATTGCGGAAATGGAAATTGCGAAATTGCAGAAATTGCGGAAATTGTAATTGCGGAAATTGTGGAAATTGCGGAAATGGTAATTGCGAAATTGCGGAAATTGCGGAAATGGAAATTGAGGAAATTGCGGAATAAATGAAAAAAACGATGGGTTATAGCCCATGTTTTTTGAAATTTTGAAAAAAAAAGTTATCCTCGTTTCTCATCATTTTGGACCGTGGGCTATAGCCTATATCGTACGGCATAACCCCCAACCGTTACTTTTCAGGAAACAGGGGGAGAGAGCACCGTCTCCCGATGGTCCTTCCCAGCACCTTGATGTCATGACATGGGACTTGAACCGGCCAACTGTCTGAAGCAGAGGCAACGGGTCAAGCGCTCCACACCATTGAGCCAAGGCACCTTGGGGCATTCAGCAGATGTCTCCGGGTGCTTTTGAGTTTTTATTTTTTATTCTAGCCTTGAAAAGTCCAAATTACTGCAGCATTGAGCTGTAGGAGGAACTCCCGATGGTCCTCCAGCACCTTGATGTCATGACATGGGACTTGAACCGGCCAACTGACTGTAGCAGAGGAATCGGGCTAAGCGCTCCACACCATTACGCCACGGCACCTTTGGGCATTCAGCAGATGTCTCCGGGTGCTTTTGAGTTTCTATTTTTTATTCTAGCCTTGAAAGGTTCAAATTACTGCAGCATTGAGCTGTAGGAGGAACAGGCCTTGAACATGGAATGTCTGTACTGAAACCCTGATGATTAGACCACTGCACCATCAGTCAGACACTCTCAGGCAAAGTCTCCTGGTAATTTTGAAGTGATCTTTTGTTCGTTAGCCTTCAGTTAGTAAAGTTTAAATAACACAGCATCATATTAATCAGATCTTTCTTAGCGCTGTTGAGGTCTTCTTTTGTATGATAGTGTAACAGCCGGGAATCGAACCCTGGTCTCCCACGTGGAAAGCCAACATCTTAACCACTACGACAATTTCAGTTATCCTCATTTCTCATCATTTTGGACCATGGGCTATAGCCCATATCGTACGGCATACTATAGCACGCCGCTTTTCATCGTTTTTGAGGATTTGAAAATAATGAAAATATGAAAAAAACGATGGGTTATAGCCCATGTCTCATTTAACCAGCCTTTTAGAATTTAGATGGACAGTGAAAATGTTCTTCAGGAGACTAGAACCCTGACTAGAACGATATGGGCTATAGCCCATGGTCCAAAATGATGAGAAACGAGGATAAGTTTTTTTTTTTTCAAAATTTCAAAAAACATGGGCTATAACCCATCGTTTTTTTCATTTTTTCATTTTTTTCAAATCCTCAAAAATGATGAAAAACTGCGCGCTATAGTATGCCGTACGATATGGGCTATAGCCCACGGTCCAAAATGATGAGAAACGAGGCTAACTTTTTTTTTCAAAATTTCAAAAAACATGGGCTATAACCCATCGTTTTTGTCATTTCGTCATTTTTTTTAAATCCTCAAAAAGGATGAAAAACGGTGCGCTATAGTATGCCGTACGATATGGGCTATAGCCCATGGTCCAAAATGATGAGAAACGAGGCTAACTTTTTTTTTCAAAATTTCAAAAAACATGGGCTATAACCCATCGTTTTTGTCATTTCGTCATTTTTTTCAAATCTTCAAAAATGATGAAAAACTGCGCGCTATAGTATGCCGTACGATATGGGCTATAGCCCACGGTCCAAAATGATGAGAAACGAGGCTAACTTTTTTTTTCAAAATTTCAAAAAACATGGGCTATAACCCATCGTTTTTGTCATTTCGTCAATTTTTTCAAATCCTCAAAAATGATGAAAAACGGTGCGCTATAGTATGCCGTATGATATGGGCTATAGCCCATGGTCCAAAATGATGAGAAACGAGGATAACTTTTTTTTTCAAAATTTCAAAAAACATGGGCTATAACCCATCGTTTTTGTCATTTCGTCATTTTTTTCAAATCTTCAAAAATGATGAAAAACTGCGCGCTATAGTATGCCGTACGATATGGGCTATAGCCCACGGTCCAAAATGATGAGAAACGAGGCTAACTTTTTTTTTCAAAATTTCAAAAAACATGGGCTATAACCCATCGTTTTTGTCATTTCGTAATTTTTTTGAAATCCTCAAAAAGGATGAAAAACGGTGCGCTATAGTATGCCGTACGATATGGGCTATAGCCCATGGTCCAAAATGATGAGAAACGAGGATAACTTTTTTTTTCAAAATTTCAAAAAACATGGGCAATAACCCATCGTCTTTGTCATTTCGTCATTTTTTTCAAATCTTCAAAAATGATGAAAAACTGCACGCTATAGTATGCCGTACGATATGGGCTATAGCCCACGGTCCAAAATGATGAGAAACGAGGCTAACTTTTTTTTTCAAAATTTCAAAAAACATGGGCTATAACCCATCGTTTTTGTCATTTCGTCATTTTTTTCAAATCCTCAAAAATGATGAAAAACTGCACGCTATAGTATGCCGTACGATATGGGCTATAGCCCACGGTCCAAAATGATGAGAAACGAGGCTAACTTTTTTTTCAAAATTTCAAAAAACATGGGCTATAACCCATCGTTTTTGTCATTTCGTCATTTTTTTCAAATCTTCAAAAATGATGAAAAACTGCGCGCTATAGTATGCCGTACGATATGGGCTATAGCCCACGGTCCAAAATGATGAGAAACGAGGCTAACTTTTTTTTCAAAATTTCAAAAAACATGGGCTATAACCCATCGTTTTTGTCATTTCGTAATTTTTTTTAAATCCTCAAAAAGGATGAAAAACGGTGAGCTATAGTATGCCGTACGATATGGGCTATAGCCCATGGTCCAAAATGATGAGAAACGAGGATAACTTTTTTTTTCAAAATTTCAAAAAACATGGGCTATAACCCATCGTTTTTGTCATTTCGTCATTTTTTTCAAATCTTCAAAAATGATGAAAAACTGCGTGCTATAGTATGCCGTACGATATGGGCTATAGCCCATGGTCCAAAATGATGAGAAACGAGGATAACTATTTTTTTTGAAATTTCAAAAAACATGGGCTATAACCCATCGTTTTTTTCATATTTTCATTATTTTCTCCTCAAAAATGATGAAAAACGGCGTGCTATAGTATGCCGTACGATATGGGCTATAGCCCATGGTCCAAAATGATGAGAAATGAGGATAACTCTAATTGTAGTAGTGGTTAAGATGTTGGCTTTCCACGTGGGAGACCAGGGTTCGATTCCCGGCTGTTACACTATCATACAAAAGAAGACCTCAACAGCGCTAAGAAAGATCTGATTAATATGATGCTGTGTTATTTAAACTTTACTAACTGAAGGCTAACGAACAAAAGATCACTTCAAAATTACCAGGAGACTTTGCCTGAGAGTGTCTGACTGATGGTGCAGTGGTCTAATCATCAGGGTTTCAGTACAGACATTCCATGTTCAAGGCCTGTTCCTCCTACAGCTCAATGCTGCAGTAATTTGAACTTTTCTAGGCTAGAATAAAAAATAGAAACTCAAAAGCACCCGGAGACATCTGCTGAATGCCCAAAGGTGCTGTGGCGTAATGGTGTGGAGCGCTTGGCCCGATGCCTCTGCTACAGTCAGTTGGCCGGTTCAAGTCCCATGTCATGACATCAAGGTGCTGGAGGACCATCGGGAGTTCCTCCTACAGCTCAATGCTGCAGTAATTTGAACTTTTCAAGGCTAGAATAAAAAATAAAAACTCAAAAGCACCCGGAGACATCTGCTAAATGCCCAAAGGTGCCGTGGCGTAATGGTGTGGAGCGCTTGGCTGTTGCCTCTGCTACAGTCAGTTGGCCGGTTCAAGTCCCATGTCATGACATCAAGATGCTGGAGGACCATCGGGAGTTCCTCCTACAGCCTAATGCTGCAGTAATTTGAACTTTTCAAGGCTAGAATAAAAAATAAAAACTAAAAAGCACCCGGAGACATCTGCTGAATGCCCAAAGGTGCCGTGGCGTAATGGTGTGGAGCGCTTGGCCCGTTGCCTCTGCTACAGTCAGTTGGCCGGTTCAAGTCCCATGTCATGACATCAAGGTGCTGGAGGACCATCGGGAGACGGTGCTCTCTCCCCCTGTTTCCTGAAAAGTAACGGTTGGGGGTTATGCCGTACGATATAGGCTATAGCCCACGGTCCAAAATGATGAGAAACGAGAATAACTTTTTTTTTCAAAATGTCAAAAAACATGGGCTGTAACCCATAGTTTTTTTTCATTTATTCCGCAAATTGCGGAAATTGCGGAAATTGCGAAATTGCAGAAATTGCGGAAATTGTAATTGCGGAAATTGCGGAAATGGTAATTGCGGAAATTACGGAAATTGCGGAAATGGAAATTGCGGAAATTGCGAAATTGCAGAAAATGCGGAAATTGTAATTGCGGAAATTGTGGAAATGGAAATTGAGGAAATTGCGGAATAAATGAAAAAAAACGATGGGTTATAGCCCATGTTTTTTGAAATTTTGAAAAAAAAAGTTATCCTCGTTTCTCATCATTTTGGACCGTGGGCTATAGCCTATATCGTACGGCATAACCCCCAACCGTTACTTTTCAGGAAACAGGGGGAGAGAGCACCGTCTCCCGATGGTCCTTCCCAGCACCTTGATGTCATGACATGGGACTTGAACCGGCCAACTGTCTGAAGCAGAGGCAACGGGTCAAGCGCTCCACACCATTGAGCCAAGGCACCTTGGGGCATTCAGCAGATGTCTCCTGGTGCTTTTGAGTTTTTATTTTTTATTCAAGAAAGTCAGTGTGCAAAGCAAAGTGTCACAGAGCCACATGACAAATGTGGGATTCGAACCCTGGACCTGTGGATCACAAACACATCCACTCATCACACTGAGCTAACTGCTGGTTACTACAACACAGCTTTTCTGTGCTAGTTGATGTTAGTGTGGAATGCAAAGTGTCAGTAAAGATTTGAGTATGTCGGGGTTCGAACCGGCACACTTCTAATAGGTATACTACGGATATCATTTGACTTATCCGTTGGTCCACTGAGGCACACAATTATGGGGAATATCTGTGCTGCCTTAAAGTTGTCCTTCTGAAAGTCAGTGCAAAGCAAAGCATCACAGAGACACATGAATAATGTGGGATTTGAACCCTGGACCTGTTGATAACAAGCACTTTTATAAGTTTGGGTACCGGGGAGACAACAAAGTTCTCTTTTGGGACTCAAAATTTCAAAAAACATGGGCTATAACTCATCGTTTTTGTCAAATTGCAGAATTGCGGAAATTGCGGAAATGGTAATAGTTTTGGACATACAAGGTTTCCACACGACAGACGATATATTTTGCCGTCATTCATTTGTTCATAATGCAAATCAATCACAAGACACAAGGCAAAGAATCAACATGTTAAATGAAAAGTAAAATTTATTATTCCTGAACCACAAAATAGACTTCTTTGGTTGTACAAATTCACTAGTTACAGTCTTGTATGAACTCTAACCCTTGACCATAGGACTTCTCGGACCCTCTCCCCTCCAACCTACTTGGAAATAATAGCCCCAAGAGAACTCAAGACAAAGTAGAACAAAATAAAAGTTCCAAACACTGCATTAAAAAAAATGTAGTGTATCCCACTTTTCTTTGAGAATTAATTTTATCTACTGTAAGTTTAAAAAATAAAATAGAATAAATCAGCCATTTTGCAAATGTTAAAAACCAAACTGAATTTCAGTCAGTGAGAGCAACATGGAAAGTATAATTAGTAGGACCTACATTAAATTAACATTATGCAACCCGTCAAGATATGCAAATTGACTTTTATTTTTTTACGAAAAGCAGAGAGAAATACTAGCTTGATAATTACTGAAAAGAGACATTTCTTGAGAGCGATTTTTACCGGGTCAGTTTCGCCTCTCAAGGCTCTCCCATTTATTAGACCAATACATGCAACAGAGCTCCACCAAGCCTGTCCTAAAACCCGGACTCCTCTAAGCAGTCCAGACATCGCTTGGTCTTAATAATTAGGTCTAAGACTGGCTCAGTTTAACTTCCCCCCAAAAAAGTCTGCTGTCCTTTCAGTATTTGTACATTATTCACACAATAATAAAACGATTTTTCAGTGGCGTCAGAATTAAATTAACCAAAAGAGATACAAAAAAGCAACACCTGCTACCTTCACAAAAAATAAAATAAATCCAGATATGTAGAAATATGACTTTTTCACATTGATGTAAAGATGCCCTGAAAAGGGCAAAGGGAAAAGTACCGTAACTTAAAAATGAGAGAAAAAGAAAAATGTGTTCCCAAAAAATATTCTGTATATCCGTGTTGCAATCAAATAGATCAGATGGTGATGCTGGTATCTCCAGTGCAGTCACATTCACTGAAAAAAGGGAATGTAACAGTAATAATGAAGCTGCCCCCATTCAAACCATAGATGCTGTACTACTGGCGTACTTTACACATCAGGACAGGAATCATCAAAAGGAATAAGGGTGATAACCGTTTTGATATAACCTCTTCGCCTAGGGGTTGCAAACAGTTCATCAAACAAATTGAAAAATAGCTGATAATTTTTAAGAAAATGACCAATTAATAATAGATACAATTTTCTGGGTGTGTCATTGTAGATGATTAATTTGATTAATCGTAAATTGTTATCGATAGATTAATGACCTGCATAGTTGCAGCCCTAAACCTATTCCCATTCTCTACACACGGAGATATCAGCAAGAAGCTCCAAAGTCAGCTTTTATTTTTTTTAGACCAGCATAATAAACAGATATGCGACAGCTAGTAAAATATAAAAACTGTACATACATAAATGGGAATTTCAAGATGGTATACAAAGCAGAATTTATGTAATAAAGTGATATGCCAATAATCAAAGCTTTGTTTAGCTTTAAAAATATTTATGAAGGTACATAGTTACATATATGTACCTATATGTACAATATACTATAAATATACATGTAGTTTATGTAATAAACTACATGTAATAGGTACATATAGATACATATAGTAGAGACAAACATGATTGTACAACAGTGTAATATATGTGAAGGCCTTCAATTCGACTAAAACGATATAATACAAAATTTAAAAACTCAATATATTGGCCGAGATAATGTTTGTTAACCACATTAACCCGTTGTTACGATTCTTGGCCATGTCATAACATAACATAACATTCGGCAAAATAATGCAAATCAATCTACAAGCTCCCCAACACGTTGTGAGCTTGTAGATGGACTGTTTGACGTATGACAAAGTATAAAAGGGTTTTTAAGTGGTTAAGAAGCTGACCAGTGGGGTGCAGGGTGGCTCAACCATGCCCCCAGTAAGGCTATCCAACGTTGAAGCTGCCACTACCTACTGGCGAAATGTGGAATTGCAGCACTTTCATGGAGGTGGACGGACGTTCATGACGTCACATTTGTAAGCCCGGACCTCAAATTTGAGGTCCGGGGCTCGGCTAGGCTAAACTTCCACTCGCTCGAGCCATTGAGTTATAATTATACTTCCGGCAGTCTTCCGGTTGCTTCAAAACGCCAATGAGCAACTTCTATTGAAATGAATAGCAGGGGGGTCTCTATCTTTTTATTACTCTATGGGCTCAACACTGACCACATGCTCCTTGTGAGGACTCGAGTTCAAATGTGACTACATGCCTCCACTTCCTGCTGTGTGCTTCCTGTCTCTCTCTACACTCCTAAATAAAAAATCTAAATAAAAGCCGCAAAACAAAACAAAACAAAAAATAGCTGACTAATGGCAGTGCAATAAAGATATGTAGTGTTTTTTTTTTTTAACATTGCGTCTGTGAAGGTAGCAGGATGTTCCACCCTCATTCAACATATATACACTCCTCACCTCCCAAATATTCAACAACAAAAAAAGAAACCTGACATTTTACAATCTATTCACTGAAAGCATCAAAAATATCATTCAAGAAAGTTAGTATTACAGCTATAATTCATCTCTTTCTCTTCCAGTACAATGTTTTATTTTTCTCTTCTTTTAAAAACAGCATCATCAAATAAGTTGGGGAAAATAAAAGTCAAAATAAAATACAATCAGTGTGGCCTTCCATTAATTGTCTAATAGGCTCACTGAGAATAGAACCTAAATTGTTGTTTTTGTTTTATTTTAAAGGAGAAGGTCTAGGTAGCAATGCTAGCTGCTTGCTAACCGTGCTAGCGGTTTGTTGTGCCCTAAGGGACTCTTTTTTTGTATGGTCGATGTCTTTGTGCCGACTCATCCATACAGACTGTAAAAGGCATGACTGGCACACAGGATATGATCCTAAGTGAGTATGTGTGCTTCTATGATGATGACGATGATGATTTTCAGCTTCATAGTCTCTGCAGTGGTTAACGGAAGAACAATTCTTCTCAATCTATGGACACAGCATGTAATGTACAGTATATAGCAGTACTGACTCAGTCAGCGCCTCTTCTCGATACGAACGTGTCCCGTCATGTCCAAATTCTCCTCGTTGCAGTGTGCTGTTTTAAGGGTTACGTGGGCACGGCAGCCTCCAGGCTGCGGCGGCCTTGTCTCAGCTTGCGCTTGTTGCTGTAGAGAGCCATCTCCTCCAGGGCCGAGGTGGCAGACAGTGGGGAAGAAGGCACCTCCGCCTCAGGATTCACAGCCGGTGCTACTGGGCAGAACAAAAAACAAAACAAACACATGGAACAGCTTACATTAGTGGGTTCTACGGGTAGTTGCCACATGGGGGGGAAGGCAGGTTTTGCCTCACAGACATTCCACGCCATTAACCTGCCGTGTAGCAGAACGGCAACTCTGTGCGTCTACCAGTAACCTCACTCCACTAGTTCGAAGACTTTTTCTAGTTTAGCATGCATACACAACCGTATCTTTTATTTATTGTTCTAATCGCTAACGTTTAAAAAAAAAGGTAGGATAAGTGACATTTCCTGGTTAAAACCTTTTAGTCATCTCGTCTCTCCAGCTCTTTAATAAACAGAAAATGCATTTTCTGGTAGGTGACAACATTTCAGTCAATCAGGATATCAGATATCGGTACCCATTTATCAGCTATATACAAGTTCCAATTTTGTCTACTCATTTCTTTGTGTCTTCACTTCCAATTTCACTTAATCTGTATCCTGTGAGTTCTAGTATAGCCCATATCGTACGGCATACTATAGCGCGCCGTTTTTCATCATTTTTGAGGATTTGAAAGAAATGACGAAATGACAAAAACGATGGGTTATAGCCCATGTTTTTTGAAATTTTGAAAAGAAAAGTTAGCCTCGTTTCTCATCATTTTGGACCGTGGGCTATAGCCCATATCGTACGGCATACTATGGCACGCCGTTTTACATCATTTTTGAGGATTTGAAAAAAATGAAAAAATGAAAAAAAACGATGGGTTATAGCCCAAGTTTTTTTAAATTTTGAAAAAAAAAGTTAGCCTCGTTTCTCATCATTTTGGACCGTGGGCTATAGCCCATATCGTACGGCATATTATGGCACGCCGTTTTTCATCATTTTTGAGGATTTGAAAAAAATGAAAAAAACGATGGGTTATAGCCCATGTTTTTTGAAATTTTGAAAAGAAAAGTTAGCCTCGTTTCTCATCATTTTGGACCGTGGGCTATAGCCCATATCGTACGGCATACTATGGCACGCCGTTTTACATCATTTTTGAGGATTTGAAAAAAATGAAAAAATGAAAAAAAACGATGGGTTATAGCCCAAGTTTTTTGAAATTTTGAAAAAAAAAGTTAGCCTCGTTTCTCATCATTTTGGACCGTGGGCTATAGCCCATATCGTACGGCATACTATGGCACGCCGTTTTTCATCATTTTTGACGATTTGACAAAAATTAAAAAATTAAAAAAACGATGGGTTATAGCCCATGTTTTTTGAAATTTTGAAAAAAAAAGTTAGCCTCGTTTCTCATCATTTTGGACCGTGGGCTATAGCCCATATCGTACGGCATACTATGGCACGCCGTTTTTCATCATTTTTGAGGATTTGAAAAAAATGAAAAAATGAAAAAAAACGATGGGTTATAGCCCATGTTTTTTGAAATTTTGAAAAAAAAAGTTAGCCTCGTTTCTCATCATTTTGGACCGTGGGCTATAGCCCATATCGTACGGCATATTATGGCACGCCGTTTTTCATCATTTTTGAGGATTTGAAAAAAATGAAAAAATGAAAAAAAACGATGGGTTATAGCCCATTATTTTTGAAATTTTGAAAAAAAAAGTTAGCCTCGTTTCTCATCATTTTGGACCGTGGGCTATAGCCCATATCGTACGGCATACTATGGCACGCCGTTTTTCATCATTTTTGACGATTTGACAAAAATTAAAAAATTAAAAAAAACGATGGGTTATAGCCCATGTTTTTTGAAATTTTGAAAAAAAAAGTTAGCCTCGTTTCTCATCATTTTGGACCGTGGGCTATAGCCCATATCGTACGGCATATTATGGCACGCCGTTTTTCATCATTTTTGAGGATTTGAAAAAAATGAAAAAATGAAAAAAACGATGGGTTATAGCCCATTATTTTTGAAATTTTGAAAAAAAAAGTTAGCCTCGTTTCTCATCATTTTGGACCGTGGGCTATAGCCTATATCGTACGGCATACTATGGCACGCCGTTTTTCATCATTTTTGACGATTTGACAAAAATTTAAAAATTAAAAAAACGATGGGTTATAGCCCATTTTTTTGAAATTTTGAAAAACAAAGTTAGCCTCGTTTCTCATCATTTTGGACCGTGGGCTATAGCCCATATCGTACGGCATATTATGGCACGCCGTTTTTCATCATTTTTGAGGATTTGAAAAAAATGAAAAAATGAAAAAAACGATGGGTTATAGCCCATTATTTTTGAAATTTTGAAAAAAAAAGTTAGCCTCTTTTCTCATCATTTTGGACCGTGGGCTATAGCCCATATCGTACGGCATACTATGGCACGCCGTTTTTCATCATTTTTGACGATTTGACAAAAATTAAAAAAACGATGGGTTATAGCCCATGTTTTTTGAAATTTTGAAAAAAAAAGTTAGCCTCGTTTCTCATCATTTTGGACCGTGGGCTATAGCCCATATCGTACGGCATACTATGGCACGCCGTTTTTCATCATTTTTGAGGATTTGAAAAAAATGAAAAAATGAAAAAAAAACGATGGGTTATAGCCCATGTTTTTTGAAATTTTGAAAAAAAAAGTTAGCCTCGTTTCTCATCATTTTGGACCGTGGGCTATAGCCCATATCGTACGGCATACTATGGCACGCCGTTTTTCATCATTTTTGACGATTTGACAAAAATTAAAAAATTAAAAAAACGATGGGTTATAGCCCATGTTTTTTGAAATTTTGAAAAAAAAAGTTATCCTCGTTTCTCATCATTTTGGACCATGGGCTATAGCCCATATCGTACGGCATACTATAGCGCGCCGTTTTTCATCATTTTTGAGGATTTGAAAAAAATGCCGAAATGACAAAAACGATGGGTTATAGCCCATGTTTTTTTAAATTTTGAAAAAAAAAGTTATCCTCGTTTCTCATCATTTTGGACCGTGGGCTATAGCCCATATCGTACGGCATATTATGGCACGCCGTTTTTCATCATTTTTGAGGATTTGAAAAAAATGAAAAAAACGATGGGTTATAGCCCATTATTTTTGAAATTTTGAAAAAAAAAGTTAGCCTCGTTTCTCATCATTTTGGACCGTGGGCTATAGCCCATATCGTACGGCATACTATGGCACGCCGTTTTTCATCATTTTTGACGATTTGACAAAAATTTTAAAATTAAAAAAACGATGGGTTATAGCCCATTTTTTTGAAATTTTGAAAAACAAAGTTAGCCTCGTTTCTCATCATTTTGGACCGTGGGCTATAGCCCATATCGTACGGCATATTATGGCACGCCGTTTTTCATCATTTTTGAGGATTTGAAAAAAATGAAAAAATGAAAACAACGATGGGTTATAGCCCATTATTTTTGAAATTTTGAAAAAAAAAGTTAGCCTCTTTTCTCATCATTTTGGACCGTGGGCTATAGCCCATATCGTACGGCATACTATGGCACGCCGTTTTTCATCATTTTTGACGATTTGACAAAAATTTAAAAATTAAAAAAACGATGGGTTATAGCCCATGTTTTTTGAAATTTTGAAAAAAAAAGTTATCCTCGTTTCTCATCATTTTGGACCATGGGCTATAGCCCATATCGTACGGCATACTATAGCGCGCCGTTTTTCATCATTTTTGAGGATTTGAAAAAAATGCCGAAATGACAAAAACGATGGGTTATAGCCCATGTTTTTTTAAATTTTGAAAAAAAAAGTTATCCTCGTTTCTCATCATTTCGGACCATGGGCTATAGCCCAGTGGTTCCCAAAGTGGGGTCCGGGGACCCCCAGGGGTACCTGAGGGAGTTCCAGGGGGGACCCATCTATTTTGTTAATGTTCATAAAGTGCTAAAGTTTTTAAAGCAGTGGTTCCCAAACTTTTTCATGTCAAGGACCCCCAAATTGACACTACTTAGCCTGTGGACCCCCATTTGAAAAGATATGCCAGGGACTCCCATAAGAGAAGACGTACACATTTAGACGTCTACATTTAGACGTCTACATCTAGACGTCTGTATACATTTAGACGTTTACATTTAGACGTCTACATTTAGACATCTACATTTAGATGTCTACATTTAAACGTATACATTTAGACATATACATTTAGACGTATACATTTAGACAGTGTCCCCCCGAGTGCCTCCCCAGTGTCCCCCCGAGTGCCTCCCCAATGCCTCCCCAGTGTGCCCCCTGAGTGCCTCCCCAGTGTGCCCCTGAGTGCCTCCCCAGTGCCTCCTCAGTGCCTGCCCAGTGTCCCCCCAGTGTCTCCAATAGCAATACAAGAGCAATAATACAAATTAATCTTAATGTATTAATCTTATTAATTAATGAATCAAATTAATTAATTAATCAAAATTGCGGCCTGTGCCCAGCACCATGCCAAAGCTTTTTCCTGCAGGAAACACTGCTTGTGGTTGTAAATATATTGTTATCCGTGTTGCGAGGATGAGGGGGTACCTGGAAAAATATCTACCCCAAAAGGGGTACCTGGTCCAAAAAAGTTTGGGAACACCTGCTCTATGGCGATTGGATAACATTTCTATCCTGACCTGAAAATGCATTTTCTGTTTAATAAAGAGCCGGAGAGACATGAAGACTCCCGTTACTGAACAAACACTCTATAGCAATGAGTACTATCAGAATATAGAGCTACAGTATTTAACACTTATTTTAACCAAAGAAAATCACTTTACCCTACTTTTTGAACTCTATTTACATTGGACCCTTTAAAATGTTTAGCAGAAGCTCACTCCAATTCCAATTGTTTAGATAGGCACGATCATGGCTTCTTGAAATGCACTCAAAGCTAAAAAGGTTGCTGGTAGACATACAGGCTAATGTTGCTTTGAAGGCAATAAGGCAGACAGGTCCTGTGCAGCAGGTGTCTGAGGGCCAGAAGGTCCAATAAAAATAAAATGGTAAAACACCACCTTCACCTGCAAAATAGGCCCCAAATCTACACCCCAGCTGGACGCCACTAGGTTCATTAGCAGTTGCAACTGCTAAAGAACTGGAAATACTGGACTCATGATTGGATAATGGTGAAATAAGCTCAGAGACGAGAGAGCAAGGGCTGATTCGCTCCTTTCAGCAGTTTAGTCTTTCCTCACTTTGATTCCCCGTCTGGCCATGGTCATATAGAGCGTCGCAGTCATGACGACGCCAGGCCCAGGAAATAATTCCCAATGCATTTTTCCTATAGGCATTTCAAAAAAGTATATATTTAAAGACCTTTTAAGCGTCGTACGAAGCCAACTCGAGTCGTGACAAATCATGACAACAAACACAATATTTTGGACCAAACAAATAATTACAAAGAAGAAAAACGTGTTGTAACCTGCCATTTTTTTCTTCTTTCTAATTCTTTGTTTGGCCCAAAACATTGTGTTTATTGTCATGATTTGTCACGACAAGAGTTGGCTTTGTCCGCGGCGTAAACGTCTTTAAATAAATACTTTTTGAAAAGTCTGAGGAAAATGAACGGGGAATTATTTTCCGGGTCTCTCGAGGGGGCGGGACTGCGACACATTAAACTCCAGTTATGTAGGCAAGTCAAAAAGTGAATCAAATTTTAATTTTAATTTAGTCTTATTCAAAGTGGCTCCATGCGTGGAGCCTGGATCTTGGTTAGAGATTGAGAATTAGTTTGGCACTCCAATCAAAGTTCACTGTGGTCCGATCAACCTGCACCTGTGGAACAGTAAAAGGTGCTTGCACACAACCACGTGATATGTACTGTATCAAATCGTTATCCACGCAGAGTGCATGCAAGTCATGGTAGTAGGAAGGCAGGGTGCTCAGAAACTACAGCATACAGGATTATATAACCCATTAAGACCCGAGGCTGATTCTACAAATGTCTTCTACAGTTTTCTGAAAAACATGTTGCAATATTAGTGGTTCTCAAGCATTTTCATATCAAGGAACCCAGAATTATATGTATTTGGCCGCTGACCCCCATCTAAAAATACTTTGTTCCAGGGACCCCCAGGAAGCAAAGAAAAAATTGATTTGTACAATTTCTTAATAGCCAAAGGATAAAACAATGGTTAAAGTGGTTAAATAAAATGACAGATTCTTAATGGGAAGTAGTTCTCAAACGATTTCGTGTCAAGGACAGCCAACATCTATATATTAGATTAGATAACATGTATTCTATTGCTAGTTTGATCACTTAAAAAACTCTTTAATCTTAAAATAACAAATAACCGAAAATAGCAGATCTACAAGCTCACAGCACTGTAACGTGTTGTGAGCTTATAGATCTGCATGCTTTCATAGAAGACATGGTGGCTTCTATGGAATCCAAATGACTTGAAATCAGTGGTGACGACTGAGAACTTGAATCCAGAAGCAGCTTATAACAGCAAGGCAAACCCAGGTAGAGATACCCTCCCAAAAGCAAGTCAGAGTTCTTTAGTGGGACTATCCCAACGCTACGCTACGGTTTAACACACAAGAAGCAGGGTTAGAGACTTAGAGTAAGAAAACACACACATTCAAAAGACCAAGAGAGAGCACACAGTCCGCAAAAAGCACACACTCTCTCTTTCTCACAAAGACACACAGAACAGTGTATGAATCCTACCAATAGGAGACGCTTATCCCAGGTAGTCACCTGAATCAATGGAACAGAAACATCAAGGTATACATTATTGGGGAGACCGGGTGTGGCCTTTGGGGGCAGAGAGGCAGTTTGAATTCATGTCAGGGTGTACTGGCCAGGCCACTTTATGAGGACAATTCTATAAAACGTGTCAACATCTGGCAAATTACAAATGTGTACAAATCCTTGAAAGACAAACTATTTGTTCATCTTGCTTCTTAAATGGCAATTTTCTCCTACTTTGCCTTAACCTAAAAATAAAATCACAGCTGAAGGGCATGGAAACTGGCCACTCACCTGGGTTGCTGGAACCATCATCCATAAATTGCACATCGTCAGCAGCTTCTGGGGTCTGGAAGGGAAGAGGACAAACTAAATGTCTAACTGAAGGGCAGGGAGCGTGTTCTACGGGAAACCTTCACCACGTAAGCAGTCAGTGGCAGTGGGAGGCCTGGCGACAGTGTTGATTTCATCGATTAAAACCATGACGAAAAATGTTCGTCGACTACATATAAACTAAACTATGATGACTAAAACTAAGACTAAATATATTGACACTTTTATCAACAGGGGTGAGAAACTGTGCCATCTGTCCCACTGCCAGCGTAGCACCACCCAATACCACTTCCCAAAGGATTCAGCCCTTCAGAGAGAGACAGTGTCTTTACATCAGATGTTATTTCCCCAAGAGAGCTCGGAGGGTTAGAAAAGGGGTTTGCTGAGTTAGGTCATCAGTGGGGCGGGGGGGGGATTGCTGTATTTATGCAGCAAATAGGCCTGTCACAATTATTACATACCGTAATCGCTTAATCGCAATTATTTGAGATAATCACAATTATTTCTGCATAAACGTCAATCGTTTCCATGTTGAAACGTGTCCACATTTGGAAAGAAAAACATATTAAAAATGATTAAATTTGTCAGGGATTTCTTTGCATATTTAAAGGCATTATGTAACTTTAAGCCTAAATTCTCTCTCTCACACACACACACACACACACACACACACACACACACACACACACACACACACACACACACACACACACACACACACACACACACGTCATAGGTGAGAGGGTTTCCAACACAAGAGCAAAGGTAAACAACCAGCCTGCCCCCAAAAAAAACAAACCCAAGGTGCAACACAACATGTTTGACAAAATTCACAAAACCAGGATCACTGAGAAACAGCAAGGAACAAAAATGAGCACAAATCCACAGCCGGAACTCAAGGGGAATCCAGATGAAGATACAGACAGCCACAAGATGCCACAACCCCCGGGTTATCCAGATGAAGATACAGACAGCCACAAGATGCCACAACCCCCGGGTTATCCAGATGAAGAAACAGACAGCCACAAGATGCTACAACCACCAGAAACTAGAACCACTTCAACACAAGCTTAGCTCATCATGCCAGCGTGGGATTTATCCACCCTGCTATTTCTATGCTGTTAAAAAAAGGAAGACTACACCCATTTTTAACCTATCTTCGTGTAACTGGTCCTCACTAATGCTCATTATAACATGGTACCATTTGTGTCTGCCCTGTCCGAGTGCTGTGGACAGTTCAGAAAGCCGCCTACCAGTAGTCTAGGAAAATTGGCCTCAGATCCTGTGCAGCAGGGGCGTGGCCCAGTGCGTTGCGTTTCAAATGAAATGCGAATCAAAAGACAGGGGCGGGTTCCACATGGAGTGGGCGCTACATCTAAATAAGACGGAAGGGAAACAATTGCTCCTTGAGCGGTGGTGGCCTACTACAATTCAATTTGGAATTGGATTCCCTTCGGACTATTTTCATGGTATGCACAGTGCTTCAGACCGGAAAGGGGAGTGTCCGCTCAGATTCTGAGCGCAACGTACTTCCCTCACAGGGATACATTCCTTTTTTCCCAGAAGTCTTTCTCGCCCGCCTAGTGGCGAAAAATTAAACTTCTGGGAACTCAGATTAGCCTACCAGTGACATCATCGATCGGGAATCCTGGCGTTCTATTCCTGGAAAGTTAGCATGGTATAATGGAAGCCATCGTTTTCACGTTATAATATATAATAATAAAATAATATCTTGCTTGAAAAAATAAAAAAAAGTGTCACTGGTAGGTGTGTTTCAGAAGTGTCCACAGCCCTCCTATGAGACACAGGCTGAGTAGAGTTCGTCTTAACCACTGTATCATGAGCATTAGTGTGGACCAGTGTGGATTACGAAGATAGGTTGAAAATGGGCGAAGTCGTCCTTTAACTATACTGATCGTATATGCCCGCCTACATACAGAAAATCGTGCTGAGGCAGCCGGTTAGTATTTGCCCATATCCTCGTGGTGGCTCCTTTGCTCTTACTTCATATCCAGGGGTATTAAGAGGTAAGAGCAAAATGAACATTGTGTGAATATGGTCCATAACATTGCTGGTTAAATGATAGAATCAGTTTCAGAGGGGAAGCCTTGGGTGGAGTTGGGTGGCGTTGTCGGCCTGACATTCAGCTCATGCAGGGGGATGAGACCCAGTGAGGGTCCGTCACCTTTTTTCCTTTCTTCCCCAACTGAATATTTTGTTAGTTAGGAGGTCGAATAACTCTGGATGCGGTGATTGGTTGAGTGTTAATGTCACATTATTGGTGGGGACGTACAGTATGATGATTGGTTGAGTGTTAATGTCACATAATTGGTGGGACGTGTGATGATTGATTAGCAGGTTATAGCTGGTGATGTGTGGAGGGACAATAGAGGGAAGAACAAGAAAAACCATTGAGAAAAGAAACAAAAGGTTTAACAACCAGGTGCCGATTATTCTTCTGTGTCATGATTTAGTACGAGTACAAACTGTCATTTGTAAAAGAAAAAAACAGCGGTTAGACTTGGTTGTGCACCGGTGTGTCGTGCACCTAAAATAAGCAGACCTACAAGCTTGCGAGCTTGTAGATGGGCTGTGCTTGTGAGCATGCAGATCTGTTATTTGCAGTGCCACGACAACGCAACTAAGTAAATAAATCACCCACGAGAGTTATAGCCAGAACTACACAGAGTGGCCATGAAGGGGCGTCCATCAATAACTGAGCCACTTGCACTGAAGCCCCTAGGATTATTGGAGGATCTAGAGGGGAGGGGGGCAGCAGGAAAAGCCAGGGGCAGGAGGGGAAGGGGCTTGCTCAGCATGCAGCCAATACCTGGATGTCGTATACGGGTTTGGAAGAAGGAATGGCAGCAAACTGACGGTAGTCAAACTTCTTTGACGACAGGGACTAGAAGGATAGCAGAGGAAGTTGGGGTGGAGGGATGGAACGAATGATTGCAGGAATACAGAATGAGGGGGGAGGGGGCGGGGGGAGAGAGAGAGAGAGAGGGAGGGAGGGAGGGAGGGAGGGAGAGGGAGAGAGAGAGAGCACAGAGGAACACAGTAGAGGAGGTGAGGGGAGCAGGAGTGGAACAGGGAAGGGGGAGAGGTAGGAGGCAGAAAGGCTGGGTGACTCAGACAGCCAACTGTGGCAAATGGAAAGAGAGTAGTATGTTGTTTTTAAGCCTGGCTTGGATAAAGGGAGAATGGGGTGGATGTTGGGTGAGTTAATGCCAATGTATTCATGAAGCCAGTCTACTTTGTCCCCCGTTCCAGCTCGTCAGTGGTCTGCCGTCCTCTTTTTGCAGGTAACTTCTTAAATTAACAAGAAAGTCACAAGCTACATCTTTGAAATCGTTTCAAGCCGTTTCAAGTCATTTCAACAGGGAAGAGCTCCATCTATTTACACCTCTACAATACAGGGCATAGCAGTGACGGACATTTTGTGGTGCCACAGATATACAAACCCATACATTTCATAGAGATTTACGAAAATATTTATATAAATTATTTTATGCCTGGAACCAAGCCACCCAGGCTCCTGGTGAATCATGGGCATAAAACATTTGTTTCCGTGTCCAAAAATATTCAAAAGACGCAAACAAAGGGTATCTATAAATGTATCTCTGTATGTCTGAAATCCACGTAACTCAAGAACCTTAACCCACCGGCTTCAAATTTCACACACACGTTCCACACCACCACAGGGAGTGCAGTGCCCGGCCTTGAGTCGGTCAGACCCACGGTTGTTCAGAACCGCCACAAAAGGCCGCTGCCCAGGCTCTGGACAGGGCCCAAATTAGCCAATTGGTGACACCCGATCACCCCTAGATATCCATATATAGAGCTGGCCTGTTCTGACATCACAATGATGTTCTGACATCTTCATAGACTCCATATTTGGGCATGCCGGACAAAGAACTCCATATACAGTATGGGCATACAAGGGACTTAATAACTGGGTGGGGCATTCATTTGCAACTTGCATCGTTCCAAGTAGGCCAGTGCCAAACGGGCACCGCTCTAGTTTATTAAATATAGTATAATTAAATATTCAACTATCTTTTGACACAGACTCAAATGTTTTATGGTCATGATTGATTCACCAGGATGGTTCCAGGCTTAAAACAATTTATATAAATATTTTTGGTAATCTCCATGGGAAAAAATGAATGGGTTTTCAATCGGTGGAGAAGGAATATCACACTGTGAAGGATCTGGAATTCAGTTCATTGAAGCTTACCAGTCTGCCAGGTGAGGTCACTCCACGAGGGCTCAGTTCTGTTCCAGAAAGACACATGAAATGTGAGATCAGACCAGAGTCGTAGAGGTTCCCTGCTTATTCAGCACAGAGTTGAGATATATCAGCATCAAAATCGCTTATTAAAGAAGGACAGTATCACGCAAACAATAATATCAGGTCTGTGGACAAATACTACACTTTAGAAACAAGCCCCAAAAAACGGCAACCACCAATATTTACAAGCAACTGTACATAAAAAACAAGTCCAAAGTTGCTTATAATATGCAGACACGGCGACACTAGGTGTGACCGTCACCCACCTTCCAGAGGGGTGGGAGAAGGCGTTGGTGCCGGTGAGGGCGACTCTGCCAGCTGGTCTAGTGTACCGCGCTTCTTCCCCTCTCGAGACTTGGCGATGACCATCTGAGCCTTGAGTGCATCCTGCTCCAAAGACTTCATTCTGCACGGAAGAAAAGGGTGGGAGACCGAGTTAGATGGATAGAGGAGAGAGAGAGAGCGAGAGAGAAGGAAGAAAGATCGAAGAGTGGCTGATAAGGCGCTTGTGCACGTGCACGCCCACACACGCGCGCGCACACACACACACACACACACACACACACACACACACACATGTGCGTATACGGCAATTGTGAAATTCCAACTACGGGATGCTCCTTGTCCTGGTTTGCGGCGGTGTCTTACTCTAATGGGTCGATCAATGATCATACAGTGAAACAAAGGGGATGCACTCCAGGATAAGGACAACCCAACAGCTTTGGAGGCATGAGACGTACCCTTAAAACTCATGTCATTGGCAGCTGTATACTTTGGGCTGTATGTTAGTAGGATGGTGCACTGAAATCAAGACAAGGTAGCAAGAAGACAGATGATGAAATTAGACAAGAGATGAATGGGGGTGGGGGGGGGGGGTACGACAGATGAGAGAATTGGAGAGAGAGAGCTATACAGTATAATGAATAAGGCCAAGACGTGCAGAAGCAAGACAGCATCCACAACAAGAAAAAAAACAAAAACACATGGGCAGTGGAAGCACTGTCACAACGTTGCTGTGAGTGCTTGCTTAGATCTTATCTAACTCAATGCGTGCCCCCCCCACCCATTTCATCCCAACCCACACAAAAAGCAGTGCGCCACACACCACCCACGATGCCGTGCGTCCAGCCCCCAGCACACTAGGGGGGCGGAGGAAGCAGACCTGAGCTGGGAGGCAGCCGAGGCAGGAGGAGGAGGAGGAGGAGTAGAGCTAGGAGTAGTGGAGGCAGCAGTGGTGCTGGTGGTGGGGGGCTGATGAGACGCCCTCACCCTGGCCTGGTACAGCTTCTTAGCCAGGTCCTGCTCATACTGTTTAACATCGTCCTCTAGGCCATAGGGCCTGGAGAAACAACCCACCACGACGCCGGGGGGAGGAGGGAGGGAAAGGACCAGGGAAC
Source organism: Protomyctophum bolini (assembly GCF_963924005.1). Lineage (NCBI taxonomy): Eukaryota > Metazoa > Chordata > Actinopteri > Myctophiformes > Myctophidae > Protomyctophum > Protomyctophum bolini. The sequence continues at coordinate 16,336,342 of NC_137882.1, read as the reverse complement.
CAAGGAGAGGAGGAGGGGAGGGAAAGGAGCAGGGAACCAGGAAGAGGAGAGGAAGGATGAAGAGAAATGTACCAGAGGGAAACAAAAAAGGAGGACAGAAATAAGGAGAGAGAGAGGGAGGAAGGATAAAGACAAGTAAGGATATAAACAACAACAGAAGAATGGAAGGTACAGTAGAGTTAAGAATAGAGCCCGACCTAATTTGATTGTATTTAACCACTTAAGCCCTCCATAGTTCCCCAACTATGTGTCCCATTCAAAAATGTTAGACGATAACCGATCGGAATGCGTAGCGAGTTTGTAGATCTAGATCTATATTTTAAAAACATAGAAATCTTTGCCTATAATGACACTAGGTTTAAAGTGATTAAAATGCCTGTATATCGGTAAAACCAATCACTTGGGCTCTAGTTAGGAAGAATCAATGAGATCAGTGTAGCAGACAGGAAAACGGCATGAGGGAAGGCACAGACCATGTAGCTATGTAAACCGCTATGTCATTCTGTCACAAATAGCCATATTAACATTCACTCTGTATTTTAGAACTGCTGCTTGGAAGAGGGGCTGCTGGGAAATTAAACGAACTTCCAGTTACTGACCCACAGCTGCCAGGAAGCCTGCGTCAGAAGCAAGAGGTCACCGACCTCCACCACAAGAACATTTGAGCGAGTGAAAGTTCAACGGGAATAAATCGGACAAAACGTTGAAAGGAGAACAGGGAAAGAAAGGTTAAGAAGGAAAAAACACAGAGAGATGGCGTGCTAGTGTGTGTGTGTGTACTTGTGGTGTATGTTTTACCGTGCTGCCCTCCACATGGCTCTCTTCTCGGCCTCCAGAGCTCGTTTCTCTGCGGGCGACAGGTCCTTGTCGAAGGCCACGGCCAGCTCGGGGCTCTGCATGCGCAGTCGCTCCTGTTGTCTGCGCTCCGCTTTGGCCGTACGGATGGGAGCCGACGACTCGCCGGGGTACGAGGGGCTGAGACTGACAAACACATCACAAATGGAAATTCATCACATACGCATGCCAACGCACAGATTTACATATCCTTGATTAGGGATGGAGCTCGTTAATTCTTATTGAGAACGGGCACCTTATCGAACAGGCTTATCGAGCCTACAATGGACTACAATTCCCATAATTCTTTGGTGCACTGCTCCTCCTTGTGGATAGCGGGGAGAGCTGTCTTACTGAGACAACATATAGTCCAGGAAGGAAGTGAGCCCAGTGTCCATGACATCAGAGACAACAGGCTCACTGCTACAATCTAAAATATCTAAAACCACATATTACACACATAAAGACCCCCAGGAAAGTGTTCTAAAGCTTCTAAACGTCATTAACATATATTTTTTTGCAAAAAGGGTGAAGTGTCCCTGTGTGTACAGTTACTTTAAAAGCGTAACTTTGTTTACTCGGGCAGCGCTGGTTGGCAGGTATCAATACACTTTTAGACCGACATGTTTGTGCCAGAATAGGTGATTGATCCGATTTATTTCTTGATTGCTTGTTTAAACATGACGTCATGTGCCACTAACATGCTCGATAATAGGCTTGATAAGCCCAAAGCTTATCGATACTGGATACTCAATAAGCTTGTTATCCGTTTTTTGGGGGTATCGGGTGTCAAGCTCTATCCTTATCCGTGTGCTGTAATAATAATAATATCCGATAAAATTCCATGAATTTTCCAAAGCTTTATACAGTAAATAATTCTTGATTCCTCAAACCTTTGGTCCAGGTTGATAGATGAACCTGTGCATAATGTTCTCTCCCAAAGAGAGAGAGAGAGCCAATATATCTAAAATGTTTTATTTAGTATTTACCCAGTCATAGAGTTGGGCCGTTGCTCCAATCTGAAGCTGTCTTCCAGGGAATTCCTCTGAGAGTCTGCTTTACCATCTATTGACGAGGGCCTACACACACACACACACACACACACGACAGATTAACAGTGACACAGACTGCTGCGTTTTCCGAATATCGTAACGAATTTCCTTTGAAAATAGCCGATCTACAAGCTCACAATGTGTCACGATGTGACGCATTATGAGCATAATTTTATTTTCAAATGATTTATTTATAGATTTGAAAACTTGAAATGGGAGATTCTGTATAATTATTATTATTACTTTTCTTTTATTTATTTTTACTTTTACTGCAATGCATTTTGAATTGTGGACTTGTAACAGAGTATTCCTATATTGCAGTATTGATACTTTTACTTAACCCATTTTGGCGGGAACCCCTTTTGGTGTTTTAAGCATTATGTTATGCTTTAGCTATTGAAAACGAGCGAACATTTTTAACTCAAATCTTTGCTGCTGGGGGGTCCCTTGAACAGCATATTTTCAGATGGGGGTCCATTTTTGGGGGTCCTTGACATGAAAAGGTTTGAGAACCACTGACATAGAAACATAGGTTTTTCAGAAAAACTATCGTATTTTAGAAGACATTTGTAGAATCGAATTTAGGTCTAAATGGGAAGTAAAACATTTGAGTATTTTTCCAACCACTGACCCTAGGGTGCCACAGGGCACTTTGAGAAACCCTGGTCTCGGGACCCATTTGTGGGTTGCGGACACATTTTTATGGGTCCCTTTATTTTTTGTTTCCTACATTTAGTTTTTTACTTATTTTCAAAAAACATTCCCTCCCAAAAAGCAACATTTTTCATCAATTAAAAACAAAATTCAATGATTTTTTTCAGTAATTTATTGAAGAAAGCAAAGCAAAGAAAAATTAAATAAATTGCATAAAATAGAGAACAAATGTTTAAGAAGTTAGTGAAAATAGCCAGATCGGCAATTTTCACTAGATTGAATCCCGGGGAGACACTGAATTGCTCTTTTGGGCCAGGGGCTAAAAAGTTTGGGAACCACTGGTCTAGTGGCCTAAATGGTAAATTTATATAGCTCCTTTATCCAAGGCGCTTTACATAGATTGTGCATTACATTCACCCATTCACATTCATACACCGATGGCGTACGGAAACCATGCAAGGCACCAACCAGCACATCAGGAGCAATTAGGGGTTCAGAGTCTTGCTCAAGGACACTTCGAACACTAACTCTGGGGGGGTTCGAACTGGCAACCTTTGCTGTTACCATCCACAGCCACCCCTAAACCTTCCACCCTGATGAGAATGGCCTTACCCAGAGCTGCCACTACAGTAGCTGGGTGGTGTGACATTGTAGCTGGGCGGCGTGGAGCAGTGTCTGGACGGCGTGCTGGACACGGGCTCCACGCTGTACTCCACCCCGTCCAGCAGCACCTTGCCCGTGGCCTTCATGTCCGCCACCTGCTGCGCCAGGTCCTCCTCGTCGTCCTCGTCATCCTCGTCCAGCAGGTACTCCCGCGCCCGCTGCTGAAACCTCATCTCTGAGAGGGGCAGAATTATATATATTTTTTGTTTTGTAGTGAGGAGAGGTTATTAAAATAAATAAATACAATTATTACATCTCAATGATAAAATACAAAAGGTTTGAGGGATTTCATTTGTGCAGAAAAAAAACAAAGGTCTTAATAGCTTTTATATATCGTTGCTGTTGGGTAGAAGACTAGAAGTCTCTGTGATCTCCATATTTAAACTTTGTGTTTTTTCGTAAATTAACGGCCTACTTAATCATACTACAGTGTCACACAAAAGCATCAAAAGTAGCGTAATTTAAATCCTGAAACGTTTTGGAGATCACCCACCCGACAGACATTATTCACAGGGTTTTCTAAAGACGGCTGTGGGAACTGACCTTCCTCTTCCCTCATCTTCTTCAGGTCGTCCTCTCCAACGAGGGAGACGCGAGCTTTGGGTTTCTCGGGCGTCTGCTGCTTGACGTCGATCTCAAAGTATTTCTGTCGGTCCCTGAACGACCGCTGCTCTGGACTGTCTTTACCGCCGGCCGGAGAGGGAGTCTGCGGAGAGGGCTGACACGAGACACACTGACATGAGACATGAGGGCGGTTAGGGTGTACTGCAGGTCAGAACGGAGGATGACCTTTAGAAGCCCAACTGTTTAAAGCAGGGGTCTTCCCACGTTTGTCAGGCCTTAGCTGAGAGAAAGATGAAGCAGGGACCCCCCACTACCAATTGTATAAAATTGTGTTGCAGACTAAACGTATTCATAGGCTTCATAGACAGCTTCATAGACTTGTTTGACAGCACTGTCAAGCGTTGCGTTAGCTTCATGTTAATGTGTATTCTCAGACAGAGTAGACCGCTTAAAACTGTTAATACTTAGTAAACTCTATACTTGGTCTGTTCTTCTTTCCCTCTAGTCTACACCAAACCTCTTTTCTGAAAATAGCAGATCTACAAGCTCACAACACCTTGCAGCGTGAGGCGTTGTGAGGCTGTAGATTGGCTATTTTTGGCTAAAGTTCTCCTCGGAATAGGGATGCTAGGGTTCATGTGGTTAATGTAAAAATATATCTAATAATCCTATCCTACCTACTGGTAAGTCTGAGAAACCCCTAGGGGTCCCAGACCCCCTGTTGAAGACCCCTGGTTTAAAGCAAAGGGTTGATCAGGGTCGGACACCAACCATTCTCCTCACTGACCCCAGTCAGTGGCTACTAGTCTTTCGATCAATACACTTAAATACTTACTTTTTTTACTAGCCTGCACAAGGAATGCACAAGGAATGACAATACTAACTCACCAGTCAAAGCTGAAAATGTTAAAGAATGTTGCTGATCGCTGGTGTTACGTTCCCAGTTCCTACCCACATGAAATGAATTGTTGGCGAGACCCCAAGAACAACAAATGAAAGAAGACCAAAACTGACTGATGAAGAGATTTAATTTTGAGTTGTGCGTTACTGTTTTTTGGCCAAGAGAGGAAATCGAAGAACATTATAAAAGAAATTAGGCATTGAAATTATTAGACCCAACACCAAAAACTAAATCATTTTCAGTCTGATCTTCCGCAAGTCTCATTCCTGACACAACAGCAGCGAATGCAAACTCCCACGATGCATAGAGACAGAGGGACAACCGCCACCGTTCATTAACCCAGCAGATCACAGCCAGACTGGGGCGGGAGGAGGCACCTTTCAGACCGGTGGGTATACCTGCATGTCCAGAGAGGGCCTGGAGAGGTGAGGCACGGCCGCCAGACTCATATAATCCCGACGGTCAGAGGAGGAGAGGGCGAGCCGGGGAGAGGCCAAGCCACCCCAGCCCCCACCGGCCCCCTCGTACCCCACTAGCTCGTTGTCAAACACATCGTTGAGGGACTCAGGCTGAAAATGGCCACACAAGTTGTGACTACACTTTGTTGTGACGACGTCCAATTAGAATGGTGCCGTCATAGGCGTACTACATTTCACACAACCTTTAGAATTAATCTGGGGAGATACTCGCGTCTGTACTAGAAACTTAGAAAGGGCACCTGGAAAAATGCCATGGTTTTTTTTTGTTGCAGGCAGCACTTGAAATAGCTTTAAATAAAGGAACAACATTAATCATCCATACCCAACCATGCTTCTTGTAAACATTAAACACATTTTTGCCTTATCCACTGAACAGGTTTATTTTAATAGGATTTCAATTTGTTGTTTGTGGGGGAAAATAAACATAAACATAAATAGGAAAAGACAGTTTTGTTATATTTGTTATAAATTTAAAACCCTCAGATACTAACTAGCCGCTGTACAGTGAGATTTTATGGAAGATGCTTCTGAACATTTTGTTAGTTTGACCACTTAAAAAACGAATCTTAAAATAATAACTGAAAACAGCAGCCTCTTGACAAGCGATGCATTGAGAGCTTGTAGATCGGCCATTTTCGTTGCTTAACATGCTTCTGTGGAATCAAAATGACTGAACTTGCACTGTAATGCATGGATATGTATCTCACCACACTGAGAAGAGTAACTCACCTCTGGAGAAGGAGAAGGCGGCATGGGGTGGACATTGTTGTTCCTCACAGCATAGAGGTCCTGTGGGACGGAAATGAGGGCAATAAGTACAACGTTAAGCCAACTTTAGTACGACAAAATGTCCCTCACACCGAGCACAAAGATAGGGAAAGTGAGCAGGCATGGTGGTAAAGAAGGGGAGTCAGGTGTGTCGGCACAGGAAACCACGCAAGGACGTTCAGTCACATTTGGGGAGAATTTATTTTTCAAAGAAACACCACTGATGATGATGATGTCTAGAGATGGGACGATATGAACATTACACGTCACAATTATTGTGGCAAAAATAATTGTGACGATATCACGATAATCAATATAGTTAAAACTTAAAATGCCACTTTTGTTTAACCACTTGAACCCCCTAGCATCCCTATACTGAGGGGGACATTCTCCAAAAATAGACAATCTACAAGCTCACAATGTGAGCTTCTACATCTGCTATTTTTGGCGAATCGATTTGTGTAGAGTGAATTAAGAGCATAATAAATGTGCTCTTTCCAAGTCTGTTTTATCAAAGTATAGATGGTTTAAGTGGTACTTAATTTGCAGCTCAACAAAAGCAAATTCATCTTAGTGTATGACTATTTCAGGATAAATTAAAATACCCAACATACAATTATGTTTCTTTTTATCATAAACTATAACGATTATCGCCCCATCCCTAACGATGACACTGTGGTACCAAAACAAACAACAACAACGATGAAAGTGAGTGCATTCCACGGAACTGGCTCCGATAGGCCAGCCTGCTCCACGAGGGTCGGGTATGGCAAAGCATGCTTAGTGACGTCACAAGCCGGGAGGACTCTGGGAGCCCAGCACGCCATGCAGCTTACTGTACCTGTGGCGACTCCAGCAGGGCCATGGAGTGAGGCACGGCAGCGAATGCCTTGTATGCCTGCTTGAAATCGATGGGGAACTCGTCGGGCGAGTTGGGGGAGGGGGCGCGAGGCTGCAGGGGGAAAGGGTTTGTATGGAGGCAAGAGAGAGGAGGGCAGGGCAGGACGGGGTGCATGTGGTAGGAAACCAAAGGGAAGGAGGAGGAAGAGGCAGGAGGGACAGACAGACAGACAAGTAGGAGAGGGCAGACTATGAGAAAACCAGCAAAGTCGGAAGAAGACAGTGGAAGAGAACAGGTGAACTTCATGGCAGCTGGTTTCATGTGAGAGATGGAGGGTGTACCAGAGAGACAGACAGACAGACAGTGGGGCGTTTAAAGCTGCGACTATGATTGTCTGAGCACTCTGGGTATGAAATAAATGGACCACTGGACTGTTGGGCACAGGCAGTTTTATCCCCTGTGCCTTTAAATGCAACATTGCAACCTTTTGGTGTTAGCTGAACTCATCAACTCAACTAATGATGAATGAATGTTTGAGTCCGGGTAGCTCATTCGGTAGAGCCTATTGACCATTAGGTCATGGGTTCCATCCCAGGCACCGGCCACAACTCGGCGTATGAGTAGCACGGCTTGGGTGGGTGTGGCAAGTCGTGTTGCCTGGCGTTGAGCCCCACCTCAGCCCAGGGGTCAAGCGAACCGCTGACCGGGGATAGACTCCCGCGTTCTCGGCAGATACCGACAATAAGCCTCTCCGACCTGCTTACCGCCTAATGTGTGTTGTACATTATGCTATATGGCTCATACAGTGGCAGTGTGGGCAGCACAAGGCTGAGAGGACAGAGGGGAGGGGGGACGGGCTGCATACAGCCCTATGTGGGGGTAGTGAAGGGTCTTACAGAGGTCTGGGAGTTGATGGGGGAGGGGCCATGCTGGAAGGGGTTGGGGCTGTGGCCGTCCGGGCTGGCGGGAGACGGGGTCGACCACACGCGTCCCATTGGCTGGATAGCCCCCGGTCTCGTCTAGGAAGAGAGAGGAAAATACATGTAACCAAAGCTACAACATTCTGACCTGAGATCAGATTCTACAAATGTCTTCCACATCCTGACAATTTTCTGAAAAAGCCATGTTTCTATGTCAGTCGTTCTTCGATTTTTCAAAAATAGCAGACCTACAAGCTCGTAGCGCGCCACTCGGTGGCGCGCTATGAGCTTGTAGATCTGCTATTTTTCAATAGCTAAAGCATAACATAATGCTAACACCAAAAGGGGTTCCCGCCCAGAATGGGTTAAAACCGGGAAAGCATGTCATATTAGATTTAATGTTGGCTGTGTGACATTTGTGTGTGACATTTGTATGCTATTTTGGAAAAACTTTGACCATATTCATGTTTCACCAGATCTAAGGGACACATATTTAGTAAAGGCACACGCAATTATCATATTGTATTTGAATAATTAACAATAATAATATATTTTTTAAATAATTTACATAATTTTATATTATCTCAATTAATGTATTGTGATTAATTAGACCATACTATGACATTACTACAGTAAAAAGTCTGAATACTAAATTGTTTTTTAATATGTGTTTTTCATTGTGGGACTGCAATTTGAACCAATTCGGTAGAATGGCCCATATCTGCTATTTTTTTTACATTTTTGAAAAATCATAAAATGTGCAAACTACTGATTTATATGGTATTTGTATAATCGGCCTCTGGTCTTAATTGCTTAATCACTTAAGCTGTATCTAATTTATCATACGACGAATAGCAGAAATAGACTATCTACAAGCTCACAATGCGTTGCAACGTGTTGTGAGCTTGGAGATCTGCATCGTTGTATAATTGTAAAATGATGGAAGTTCGCACAAAGTAGGGAAGTCACAGTCAATGTGGTTTGGTCCAAAAATGAAGATGAATGAAGCATTGAAGCATTGAATGGTAGAAATGTAAACTGGAGGAGATGAAAGTGTAGTCTCTCAAAGGACTCCTAACTACTGGCCAAGCATCAAGTCTATTTCATTCATGTTATTGTTTTTTTTAGAGCAAATTTCCAAGCTCTCCATAGACACTCACTGAAGACGGGCTGCTGCTATCTCTGGCGGTGACGTTGGTTGGGTAATGAATGCCTGCCTGTAAAGAAAATATGAATGAGAATGCATGGATGGACACGGCGGCTCGCATGACCAGACACACCCACAGGCTTGAGTTTCAACAGGCATGTCGCACCAACTCCAGGAGCACATACTAAAGTCACCGTGCCTTAGCGTTGGAGCTGCTGTCGATGAATGGAAGCACAGAGCATTCTCACAACTGGAACAATGTAAATAGACAACCGCTAAGGCTTGATGCATATCGTTTACAACATGCTAAACTTTGTCACATCGTCCCCGACATGTTTTCTAACACTTCTCTACCAGGGACGACAGAAAATGCATCCAATATTACTCGTCGATAACACATCTTTCAACATAGCAGCCTGTACCTGATCTAGTTAAACGAGATCAAATGTGTCACAGCAGCTAGCAAGTAGGGATGGGACGATAATCGTTATCATTTATCGTTATAAAAAACACCCAGAACAAACATATTACGGAGAATATCATTTATCGCGAAATCGTTCTCCGTTATACACTAGGATGAATTCGCTTTTGTTGAGCTGCAAATTCAGTACCACTTAAAGTCTCTATACTTCATTAAACAGAAGTGTAAAGAGTGCATTGAATTGGTACACTCCTAATTCACTCTACTCAAATCACTTCGCCAAATATTACAGATCTAGAAGCTCACAATGCGTTGTAGATCGGCTATTTTTGACGAACGTTCCCCCCAAAACAGGAGGATGCTGGGGATTCTAGTGGTTAACAAAAGTGCCATTTTGAGCTTTAATCATATTTTGATTATTGCAGAAATATCATTAATCTCAATAAGTTTTGTCACAATAATGGTGACATGTCATTTCATATGGTCCCATCCCTACCACCAAGTATAGACAAACGGACAATCAAGTCACTTGACATTGCTCTCCACTCACTCTACGAGAGCAAAGCAACAGCCAGTCGGGGAGGAACAGTCAACATGCTAAGATGCTGTAGCTGAGCTGGTTAGAATCAGCATGTCAAAACAGACAAGACACTGCAGAGAGCAGAGGGCTTCCAATAGTAATTTAGAATGACATTGTTTGCATCTTTTACAATGATATGTTGGTAATTTAAAGACCAAGCAGATGACAGATGAAGTCATTAAAGGGACACTTTTTGCAATACAATATATGTTAATGACGTTTAGAAGATTTAGAACACTTTCCTGTTGGTCTTGTGTGTAATATGTGGTTTTAGATATTTTTGATTTTAGCAGTGAGCCCAGTGTCTCTGATGTCATCGACACTCTAAAATCTAAAATATCAAAAACCACATATTACACACATAAAACCCCCCAGGAAAGTGTTCTAAAACTTCTAAAATTAACATTGTATTTTGCAAAAAGGGTGAAGTTTCCCTTTAAGAATTTAGGGACTAAAAATAAAGACACAAAAATAGAATATTTTCAATTGGCACATTATGACCACAAATATGCTCTAAATGTGTGGAGAAACATTATCATTACAGCTGGTCTTTAAAAGAACAAATATGTAAATATTAGTTGGTTCTAACGCAATTAGTATTGACTATTCATTGTGACTTCGAATTACGTTATATACAGCTACATATAATATACAGCCCGAGCTTGTATAATAATGCTGAGAAAGCCAGGCCGCAGCAGAGGGGCCCATAGGACCCACTTACAAAGCGCGTCTCCTTGCCTCCACACAGGGAGCTGTTGGACGAGTGGTGGCTGGGCTAAGGCAGGGAGGGAGGAAAGATCAGAGGGAGCCAAGCAGAAAGAAGCTCTGGATCTAGACTAGGGTTGGGATCCGGAGTGGAGAAACCGGATCCAAGACTGAGGAGCCACGAATCGGTTCCATCACATTTGGAACCATTTCTGGAACTGGTTTTTAATCACACCGTCAGAGCCGGACTTTTAAGGACCACCATAAAGGTGATTTTACGACCGAATATCTGAGTGAATTTCGGAGGACGTAAAAGAAAGAAAATGACCTCACTTTATATCAATCACGTTTGCACACTGCCAGCGAATATTTTGTCCGTATAAAGTTTTTCCGGACCGGGTCGATTTAATCAGTTTTGGTGTTGGCGACAGGCTGACAGCTAGTGATAGCCTACTACTTTCGGATACGCAAAACGCAGTGTAAAAACATACCAGTGTGCAACCACCTTAACTCTCACGAGTTTTACAGTTGGAACCCTCTCGAGTAACACAGAGGGTCCATGTACCTCACTTTAAGAACCAGTGAGGTATATATATAGGAATCATTCAATGGAACAGTTAAGGAAATAGACAGTTAAGGGAATCGTTAAGAAACCCGGAATAGTTAAAATTCGAAATACTGAGGGTTAGAGGGACTCAGAGAGAGGAGTACTGAGGGTTAGAGGGACTCAGAGAGAGGAGTACTGAGGGTTAGAGGGACTCAGAGAGAGGAGTACTGAGGGTTAGAGGGACTCAGAGAGAGGAGTACTGAGGGTTAGTGGGACTCAGAGAGAGGAGTACTGAGGGTTAGAGGGACTCAGAGAGAGGAGTACTGAGGGTTAGAGGGACTCAGAGAGAGGAGTACTGAGGGTTAGAGGGACTCAGAGAGAGGAGTACTGAGGGTTAGTGGGACTCAGAGAGAGGAGTACTGAGGGTTAGTGGGACTCAGAGAGAGGAGTACTGAGGGTTAGTGGGACTCAGAGAGAGGAGTACTGAGGGTTAGTGGGACTCAGAGAGAGGAGTACTGAGGGTTAGAGGGACTCAGAGAGAGGAGTACTGAGGGTTAGAGGGACTCAGAGAGAGGAGTACTGAGGGTTAGTGGGACTCAGAGAGGAGTACTGAGGGTTAGAGGGACTCAGAGAGAGGAGTACTGAGGGTTAGAGGGACTCAGAGAGAGGAGTACTGAGGGTTAGAGGGACTCAGAGAGAGGAGTACTGAGGGTTAGTGGGACTCAGAGAGAGGAGTACTGAGGGTTAGAGGGACTCAGAGAGAGGAGTACTGAGGGTTAGTGGGACTCAGAGAGAGGAGTACTGAGGGTTAGTGGGACTCAGAGAGAGGAGTACTGAGGGTTAGTGGGACTCAGAGAGAGGAGTACTGAGGGTTAGAGGGACTCAGAGAGAGGAGTACTGAGGGTTAGTGGGACTCAGAGAGAGGAGTACTGAGGGTTAGTGGGACTCAGAGAGAGGAGTACTGAGGGTTAGTGGGACTCAGAGAGAGGAGTACTGAGGGTTAGAGGGACTCAGAGAGAGGAGTACTGAGGGTTAGAGGGACTCAGAGAGAGGAGTACTGAGGGTTAGAGGGACTCAGAGAGAGGAGTACTGAGGGTTAGTGGGACTCAGAGAGAGGAGTACTGAGGGTTAGAGGGACTCAGAGAGAGGAGTACTGAGGGTTAGTGGGACTCAGAGAGAGGAGTACTGAGGGTTAGAGGGACTCAGAGAGAGGAGTACTGAGGGTTAGAGGGACTCAGAGAGAGGAGTACTGAGGGTTAGTGGGACTCAGAGAGAGGAGTACTGAGTGTTAGAGGGACTCAGAGAGAGGAGTACTGAGGGTTAGAGGGACTCAGAGAGAGGAGTACTGAGGGTTAGAGGGACTCAGAGAGAGGAGTACTGAGGGTTAGAGGGACTCAGAGAGAGGAGTACTGAGGGTTAGTGGGACTCACCGGCTGGATGGTGGGGGAGTAGGGGGCATCTCTGATTGGACTGTCTGTCCTTGGGAGATCACCAGAAGCCCCCTGGAAATATAAACAAAAATGGAAATATTAACAACGACTGCTTTTAGACCAATATCATGTTAAACGTATCATGTTAAACATGTACAGTACATGAACAGTCATGTACATAGATTAGTTAACAAGATGTGTCATAGTAAGGTAATCCCCTAAAATTATTAGCAAATAATAAACATGCACTCTGCTAAGAGGTTGCGCTCAAGGTGTGAATTCAGACACCCTGCTGCCATAAAACTGCTGTGAAATGTGAGTTTATGGCCATTATATTGTTAATGTGGGGCATCTCAATATTACAACTTTTTGTGTGTTATTTTCTGTAAATTAACGTCCTACTTGATCACACTAGCGTCACACAAAAACATCGAAATAGCAGATCTGCAAGCTCAAAATGGGGCACAAAGCATTTTGAGTTTGTAGATCTGCTACTTTTGCAGTTTGAAAAAAACAATCCTGAAAAGCAACAGTTTTGGACAAACAAGGTTTCCACCCAACAGTTAGGAGTTTGGTACCAGCAGCCACTGCAGCACGCAATTAACCGTCCATTTCAACTTGGTATTTCTGATTAAATTCAAATTGTCTCATCAGTCGTTTTTTTTTTTTGGCAAATCACCAAACAGTGTGACTAATTTGCTGCCCTGGGTATGTTGGCTCTGTGGACAGCTGTCAATACTGACATTACTGGCAATGCTAACTTGGACACAACTCTGGGCTTTTTCACTTCACTTGCTCACAGATATCACACACAATATCCTTTCCAACTCAAAAGCCGAGTTAACGAACATCATTATTATTTGTTTCATTGGTTTGTTATTTTGGGATTAATTCAAGCAAAACAACCATTATTTCACAAGACAAACTTAATGATGACTCTTGTGATGTGTGAAACATGCATCACAACAAGTAGTGGTGTAGGTTAATTAGGCAAAGCAAGTCACTAACATTATCAGGGTTGGGGGGGGACCTCCACCATCATGTACACATCATAATAATACGCACACATTTCACTGTAAGCCACTATGTATACGAGCATTGGCTAAAACACAAGATAAAACAAAATAGTCCTTGGGATCATACTAGGCAAGACGGTTATAAAGTAAAAGCTACATCACACACTGTTGCCGCATAATTCCAAGGTCTCCGCTGCCGTAGCCAGGTCCCCGTGATACAGGTGAGCCAAGTGCAAAACCAGTGTACAGTATGTTAGCCACACCATGCTGCCCTTCAAACCACACACAGGTGTGCCTCTTGCCTTGGAGTACAACCAGGGCTGCAGCTGGCCCGGCTTCCCATAGCCAACGGGCGGCCCCGACAGGATACGCTCCTGCGGGGGGCGGCCCTTGCCTTTGCGATTTGCCACCAAGAAAGGGTTTTCCTTAAAGCAGATGGGTTGAGAATCCACAAGGTTTTCGTCCTCTTCTTCACCACCGGTTAGGGATGATGCCGAGCTGTCTAGCATCGTCGAGTCAACCTTTCCTTGAGGGGCGGCGGTGTCGCCGAGAGAGAGCTGGGAGGTGACATGCGTCAGCCCCGTCTCTGGGTTTATACTGGGGCAGCACTCGGGGTCCACGTGGTAGAGGGGCTGGGAGGGGTGGGCCATGCCAAAGCCCAGGGGCTCTAAGGGGGCACCGCAGTGGGCCTGCAGGGGGGCCTCCATGGGAGCAGTAGGTTTTACAGTGGGAGAGGACTGAACGGGGAACAAAAGGAAGAGAGACAGCAACAGAGGGTAGAGAGGTACAGTGAACTGAAATGACAGCAATGGGAGGGTAGAGGTAATGAAAGCAGTTACAGAGGGAGCAAAGAGCTGAACAGTGACATACACTGCAAGCTTAAAATAGCACTGAAAGGTGTCAATGACAGAGCCAAAGATAAAGCCATGACTAGGGCTGTCACGATTATGAAATTGACTTGACGATGAATTGTCATACAAAAAAAATGCTAACTATTTAATAAATATTTTATTGGGTGGCTTTTAGGCCCTATAAACAAAAGCTGCAAGAGGCAGATATGACAAAAAAATACTTAAAATACATAAATTTCCGACACCAATAATCAAAATAAATAATGCATTATGGCCAGAATACGCCATATTTAATATTTTATAATCAAAATTCATTACAAAACAGTGGAAATAGCCCATTTACAAGAGCTCACAACTGTAATATTGTAGATCGTCTATTTCCATGATTGGCTAGTTATTTCTCAACATTTATCAGCATGGAAACCATTATGACGAACAAATAATTGTGATTATCTAAAATAATTGCGATGATCACAGGCAATTATGTAGTCATGTGACAGGCCTAGAATTGACCTTATTGAAAACAGTAGTGTGAAACACAGCCAGGAAGAACAAAGAGAGACAAAGGGAGGGTAAGTAACAGGGAGACTTAAGGGGGGTCCAATTCCAGCGAGTAAACCTAAAAATAGATCTGAGGCGGCTGATACGTATGACTTCTTTTTGTGCCACTGCCAAGTCATTAGACAGCGACCGTGTCTTCACATCCTAGCGCTGTTTTAGTTCTATTTACAGACTTGACACACTTGTCAGGCATCCAGCGCTAAGAAACACCCACATGATGGTGTCCATTCAATCTGAGCCTGGTGCTTACAGTAGATAAGCTTCTCAGTGGTCACCGTTCCAGAACCATTAAAGAAGTAGTAGAGACACTTTGAGTCTGCTGGTCATCAAATTATTGGCTTAGGAATGCGACATTAAATAAATACAAATCTCCATGAACGACTTTGCAAACTGCACTGGACAGGATGGGGCTGTTGAAAATAAAAGGCCATGTGAAGGTAGACGCAATACAACATGTGACAAAATGCACAAAGCTGTATACTGTAGGAGATACACATCTGTGGTATGGGGGTTTCAAATAGCAGAGACCTGAAAAAATACTTCAAATATGTCAGAACCAACCTATACCTCTAAACCACACCAACTAGCTACCCCTGTGAATCCTTCAGCAGGGGCCGTGGCATATCTTGTGTCCGTGCCTAAGAATACTCCTCCTGGCATTGTGACACATGCAGTAATGTGGTTCTCAATGGGCGGGATGTAAGTGGCCCGTAGCATGAGGGTCAGTCAGCAGTGCTGGCATGGCCACAAGTGCTTTTTTGGCACCGGCGCTGAGGACTGTGAACAACAGCTGGGGTTGTGGTGTCTAGGAAGCTCTCCTTGTGTGACTAATATCACGCCGGCCACAGAACATGCTGAGCTACCCCCATGCCACACCGCTGGGGAAAGTTAATGGCGCAAAAGGAGAATGGGGGAACAGAGAAACGTATCAAAGTTTATCTCCGTTTATCGCCAAACCCATTTAGACAAGTTGCACCTATATTTCTCGTGAATTAGTGCCCTACTATATCATACTACAGCGTCACACAGCAGCAGCAGATCGACAAGCAAACTACCATTTTTGTATTTGAATGCTGAAAAGTCATCTGAGGTTTCCACCCTACAGCACACAATATATAGCAAGATATATTTTTATATAGTTTATACATTCTTTCTGAAAACATAAACCATTACCACATATACAAGCCCATGGAATCTGCTGAAACTGCACTCTTGTCTTCAAGTTATTTAATACAAATCTAACCACGTCATATTTAATCAGAAAAGTAATGAGCACGCCTTGAAGGCAGTCTCAACGGGCCTTTGTGATACGACCAAAGCAGGACAGGTGGAATGAATGAAGCAGGGTAATTCTTCCTTTTCCACCAAACAGTAAAGACGAACAGCTGCAGAACATTTGGTTGGCTAAGTTCTCCTTATAAAACCCAGTGTTAAAAACTAATGTGAGGGCCTGCTCAGTGCTCACCAATAGGAAAATAACAAAATGCTTTTTTGTGTAAGATCTTGCCTTTGTTTACAGTTTACTCTCTAAGATAGTCCTTCAAAGCCATGTATCTAAACATCCACTGTGGTACAAAGTATCACAACAAACTTTGCTGTAATCAACTGACCCAATCGCTGGCAATAATTTACTGTCACGCTGTTCCTGCTTTTCAATCAATGCCATAGAAATGCCTCAAAGTAAACCACAAATCATACACAAATTACACTGTACAATGAAAATGACAGAAGAGAAATGAATGAAAGGAGAAAGTAGAAAACATCCGAGAGCCATCTGTTGACTGCAATCCAAATACTCACTGAGGGAAGTTGACAGGGCTAGGTCTGCAGTAATGTCCACACGCTACGTGCTCCTCTAAGGTCTATGGACGTCCACAGTAAAGACACTTTTTGGTGACACTCTCCGGCCCCCGTCTTGCACCCCCTCCCACTCGCATGGCTCCGTCCAATTCCAGGCCAGACCCAACGTTTTAAAATAACCCTCATGAGTAAGAGGCTGAATAGTAGCCAGCTGTTCCCTTCCCCCAACATGACCAGTCATTTTGATCAGCCAAGGTCTAGGAACTGGAGCGTCAGGCAGCACCAGAGTCCACCCTTCTCGGCAGTGCAAACTCACGTTTCCTCTTTTTGCACCTTCTTTGAAATGCATGTACCGTAAACACTCGTCATCTTCGCCATATCTTCTGTTCCTTTTTTAATCTGCTCTGAGGAAGGCTGAGGCCAAAACGCATTAGTGTTCTCAACAAATAGAAGAAATGTGCGTCTGAGCCCGTCTTGCATCCTTTATTTTAAGACTTGGGAGTGCCACGTATTTCCACTTTAGTGGTATTTGTTCTTCCGTTCCTCTCTCAGGAGTTGGCCTGGGTCTTCACGTTAATCCTTGCCCATCCAAGTTATTCTCTGCGGGACCAACAGCTGCTCTCATTGTCCCTTTGTTGTTCAGAGAAACATTACATCACATTGTGTTCGGTTCTTTTGTGTGGGTTTTAGCCTCGACTAGACAGCGAGGACAAGGTACTGTATTGGTTCAGGAATGCATGACTCGGACGTTGTGTGAACATGCATGGCGAGAGAGGTTGACATTCTGGATTTCGCTGTCTCTCATTCTCTGACCACTCTGTGGCCAACTGCCTGGCCCTGGGTCAGCATTGGTGTCCAGAGGGGTAAACACATACATTCCACAGGGATGTCTATTCTGAGCCATGAAGGCCGCTTCCCACATTAGCCGGGATACAAGAATAGTAATACAGGTATTTAGGGGTCCTTGGGGGTTTCAGGGGGTCCCCAGAACAGCTTCCTGAAAGCTGAAAGCCTTTGAGTCAAAAGGCCCATTTGAAAACCACCACTTTAGTGTCATCATAACCTTAACACCTCCCCCATTGTCTTACAACAAGAGCTGTTGGTGAGGCTTAAGTTCAGGTGGGTGTGAAAACTATACTATACTAATGAACTGGTGGGTGAGGCCACATAAAAACATAATTCGAACACTTTCTGTACACTACAAAAAAGTACCTGATGATGGGGGTGGGGGGGAGGAAGAGATCACGGAACACTCCATCTTTAATATAGCTTCACAATCATTTTAACCTTGGCATGAAAAAAGCTTGGGAACCACTGTACTAGAACTAGAGATGTTGGATCAATGGCTGACACAGTATGGTGGAACTTACCCAAGCCCCCAGAACCCAGAGGGAGAACTGAAGCTTAATGGACATGCTGGCCGATCATAGGTGCTGTAGCGAGATTACGGTTGGGGCTTAAGATACATGAAGGAACTTAAATTGTTTCGTCCAATGGGCTCGACTCACGAGCATGCGCACGGAGGCGACACTGCATGCGAAACAACGTCACAATCGTCACAGAGGCCCCAAATAGGCCCGTGACTCCAATCACACTTTTCCAACCCGGAAGAAGGGGTGAATATGGAGTATCATGCGTTGGGTGAGGAACTCCATACAAGTGAATGCCTTTTCTATGGACTTACCCTGTTGACCTTCTGTAGACTGGTGGTGGGCAGTGCAGCTAGGGTCTTGTAGTCCAGTTTTAGAGGCCCAGCACTTAAGTTCTACAGGGAGGGAAAGAGGAGTCAGCTTAAAAGCGAAAAAAGGGGCTGTGGTATTTTTAACCCATTTAGACCATCTAAATCCTGACCTAAATTATTCAGATTGAAAAATAAATTAAAACCCATTACAACCGGGAAAGCATCTGTGTCATTTAACATTTTCTTTTGCGTTGGCTATTCAAAAATAGCAGATATACAAGCTCAGGACATGTCACTTCATGCCGTGATGCGAGCTTGCATCTGCTATGTTTGAACATTTTAGACAAATCTTGAAATTCTGAAAACTACTTAAAAAAATAAGAATGTAGAATACTGTATATTGTCCATGTCGCACAGAAACCTTTTATCTCCATATTTCTTTGAGTTTTTTCGTAAATGAATGCCCTACTTGATCATACTATACTACAGCATCGATGGGCTACTTTTACCAGTTTTAAATTAGAATCCTGAAAAGTAATTTGAGATATGAGGTTTCCATCCGAATATAATATACTCTGTAGCAATGACTACACACAGAGGTGTTCCCGGCTTGAAAGGTGTAACAACGTATAATGTTAGCCGTTTCCAGGTCTAAATGGATTAAGACTGAAACCAGGTGGGAGGATTCTCGGGTCAACAGTGGCCTACTGCACACATGGATGCTGACCAAAAGCATGGGCAGTGAGCATGATCCTAAGGAGATGATTTCATTGTGTTTGTAGACAGACCCTTCTTTCTACCCAAACCAGAGACTTGTCTGTCTGAGGACCTGTGCCCGACCAGGAAGAGTCTCACCTCAGTCTCCTCCTCCAGCAACCTGTTCGCCTCCTCGCGCTCCAATCGCATTTGCTCCTTCACCAGGAAAGAAGGGGGTAAAGGAGGAAGACACCCAAGCACGCACAGAGCCACATCATGAGGGTTAGCAGTGAAATGAGAATGAAATGATGATGGGGAGGGAGGGGTGATTTGCATTGAAGGAAGGGTAATGAATGAATGAATGTTAAAGGGGATGAAATGGCCGGAACAATAATCATAAACGGAGGAGATGGGATGAATGAATGAATGGTAATGGTGTAACGGTGAATCCATCCAAACACACCAAAAAAGAGAAGAGGGAGGGGAAGAGGAAAGGAAGGGAGAAAGAAAAAAGAGGGAATACAGAGGAAAAGAAAATGATAGAACCCACACACACATTAGAAAGGTGCTCTGTTGAATGGTTTACCGGAGCAGAAAACAAAAAGCATGCAAGGTAGGACTTTATGGACACAATGCCCAGCAAAAGCAACATTCACCCAATGGATGCTGCACAGAGCTGGAGCGTTGGACACCAAAAGGACACCTGGTGTCCCTACTTTGCGCACGTCATTTGATTATAGGTGAAAAATGTCAACTATTTTCAAAAATAGCTCACAAGTTCACAACACTGTGCACCACGGCGTGTTGTGAGCTTGGGTATTTCAAAAGGTTTCCCCTCATACACTGGTGACACGTCAATATGGCATGGAATTGTGGACAAAATGTTATCCAACGAAAACGCCTCTGAGAGGTTAAATCTCATCAAATGGTGGTCGGTGGCTCAAATGCAGGATAAATAATGGACTTTGATATGAAAAGGGTTGCAAACCACTGTCCCGCAATGTCACTCACCACTTTCTCCATCTCTTCACGCTCCCACTGCGACGTCTCCCTCACCATCTCAGACTCCTGGACAAGGAGAAGTCAGGTTTAATCACATGAAGGTTTATTCAGGTTTATTCTGGGTGAACAATCGGTGAACAATAGATCTGCAATAGATTTCCGCTAAAGAGATCTGGCATAGAGGGGGAAAGAATGAGTGGACCAAGTATAGAGCACTGGGGGACCTACTGCGGTCAACAAGTGTGTACGGTATGGTAGTGTGTTCTCACCTTCTGTAAGATCTCCATCTCTTCCGGGCTCAGGTCTCTATCTATGGAGGAGATGCTCTCCATGCTGTTCTTGCGAACGATGCCCGCCGATGCAAACGGGTTGGCGATGATGCCAGGAGAGGCCTGAGGGTGGACGTACAACAGACAGACTTGAATTTTACAATCTTTCAAAAGATGAATAAGTGCCCAATAATGAACATAAATGATAATGATCAAAAATAATTGATCACCGAGCAGACGTTCATTCATGAGCTAGAATTTATTGAAATATATTTTTGACATTCACTCCCGTTACTATAGTCTTTTTCAAAATTATAAAACGTAGCAGATCTACAAGCTCACAACACATCACGCTGCAACGTGTTGTGAGCTTGTAGATCTGTTATTGTAGCAGGCAACCATAAAACGACTTGTCTTTTAATTCTACTGGATCTCTATTCCACTAGTCTCTCCCAACCTTTTTAGTCTAGTTTTTATTTGTTATAATATTATAATAGATTTAGTCTTAGTCATCGTAGCTTGGTTTTTATTTAGCTTATATTTAGTTTTCGTCAGTGAAAAACGTCAAGTCGACGAACATTTCTCGTCATAGTTTTAGCCGACAGAAGCTGAACATAAATCCGCTCCCTTTGGGACTCCTGGTCGGCGGGCGTCTCGTCTCACCTCCACGGCGGCCGCGTTGTTGGCGTCGAAGCCGTCGCACACCAGCATGACCAGCGTGTCTCCCACGGCGCGGAGCACCCGCACCGCCTCCGTGTGCGTCATGCCCAGCAGACTGTGGTTGCTCACCTCCAGGATGCGCATGCCCACCTGCAGGCGCGCGTCTCTGGCGGCCGCACCCGTCGAGCTCACCTTTGATATGCAGGGCAGGGACGTACATATGACACAGATCTCAGGTTAGATCGCCGTTCAATTCAACCTTTATTTATTATGTCAAATATAAGTAAGCCTTGCCAAGCCATGTGGCCGGGGCAGGAGCCCATCTCCTGTTTCTGTAGTGTGAGGCGGATTGAGTTACATGTAACACCCCCTGGACATGACACTAGTATGTCGCAGGGATTTACTGCAATCCGTCCATTGATGCTGAGCGCCAAGCAGTGAGGCTTAATTGGGTCCTATTCTTATAGTCTTTGGTATGAACCGGCCAGGGAATCGAACTCACAACCTCCCAGTCTCAGGGCAGACACTCAAACCACAAGGCCACTGAGCTGGTTTATTTGTAACAGAGCTCTTAAACTTTTACAAACAGTAGTGAAAGATAGCGTGGGTAAATAAATAACCAGAGAACCAAGACTATTAATACTTAGTTGTACAGCAGAGCATAAATATTGACTAATAGGTGCATAATGTAAAAATTCCATAAAGATTATATATAAAATAAATGCATAATGCATATAAATACTGTATGTCCCTATGGGCAGAGGAATTTACTGTATGATAAGCAGTGTTGGGCAAGTTACTTTTAAATTAGTAACTAGTTATAGGTACTACTTTAAAAAAGTAACTTAGCTACTTTACTAGTTACTGCATTAAGAAAGTAACCAGTTACGTTACTAGATACTTTTGCATTACTTTTAGCCATTTCATTTTCTTCAATATCTAGCTTGATTACTAGTTAGGGCAAAAAGTAGCAACAGTAACTTGTTACTTTCTAATGCGTTAGTTCCAACACTGAGGATAAGACATAAGTAAATCAATTCCCACCAGACCTAGGGTCTGTGCCAAGCTGGGATTGATCACGCACGCACGCACACGTTATGCACAGTTTATGAATATCTGAAGCGGCTGCAATCTTTAGAATTTAGTCATTTTGTTTTAAATCAATGTTAAGGGTTACACATTATTGCTATCTTGTGCACAGGTACATGGGTCAAACTTATTTTTGATTGGCTTCCTTCACACAATGCAGCAGGCAGCATAGGTAATAACAGTGAAAGTAAAGAGAGAGAAAGAGAAAGAGAAAAACAAAAGCCAAAAGAGTCAGTAGTTTTATACTATAATAAAAAAGTATCAGCGTATATACTGTACAAGGTGCATAAAGACATAGCATGGCACAGTACCTTATGTAAACAACACTAGGTAGGAACATTCAAGCTTTGCAGTTAAATAGTAGACAAAATATGTCCCTCCTCAGACCTGAAAAACGAGCCAATTATGTTTGCATAGATTCCCCGGGAAAGCCGGATACAACACGGTGGACTCGAACCCACAAACCTCTGTGGTGGTGGGCAGGGACTCCACTGCACCACCGAGTGCCACATTAAAACTGTATAGCGCAGTATTTGTTTACTAATTGCGAGTCATATGGTCACCGCAAAATTCAACCATTTTATCTTCGCCTCTAATCAATCATCATCATCTGGGATTACAAAAGCGAACAGAACAGCTCCAGTACCTTGGAGATGAAGATGCCCTCGTCAGTGGTGTCGAAGGGGTTGCCAGCGTGGCCTTTGGCTCCTCCACGGATGCTAATACCTAGCTTCTCACCGGGCTGTTTCTGGATGATGATCTCCTATAAATGACACACACACACACACACACACACACACACAGTTAAGTGGTACATTATGCCTGCTGTCGACAGTCTCCGTTTCAATGTTCTCCTTCCACTTACTTCATTCACGTCACTGCTTATAATGACATAACTGTATACTATGGCTATACTAATTACAGTGGGTCTATATACACTGTATATTATACAGTATATAAAACTCAATAAGCATTGGGTGTGGCACCACTTTCCCTGGCGTCGGTGATTCCAAGCTGGATGAAACCCACAAACGATCAGAGCAGAACTGTGTTACTTTGCAGGATGCTACAGATGTATGGGGTCACAACAGAGCGAGCGACACTAACAACCTAAACAGGCTGGCGAGGAAGGCAGGCTCCGTCGTAGGGACCTCACTGGAGGGGGCGGAGGAGGTGGCTAAGGTGTGTATGTGTACAGCGACGATGCTAGATTAGGCCTGTCACAATTGTTACATAATCGCCTAATCACAATTATTTGAGATAATCACAATGTATTTTTGCTAAATCATCAATAGTTTGAAAATGTCCACACAGTTTCAAACATTTTTCAAAAAATATTTAATTGTCATATCTGCCCTGTGCAATTTGTGATTGCGAAGCCTAAAAAGCAAACAGAAATACAAATTGTAACGTTCCAATGTTCAATGCAAAAAAACACAATTAAATCATTTACCACTGACGAGGGCATAATCGCAATTATTTGTGTGACAATTAATCGTCAACTTAAATTTGTAATCACAAAGCCCTAAGCTAGATGCCATCATGATCAAGATAAAAAAAGGTATCTTGATCTTAAACTAAAACTATCCATGCTGCCTCACCTGCATGCCAGGTGGTGACGGGTCCCGGCGTACCAACATGGTGATCTCCTGCTTGTTGGCCAGCAGCGCCCGCACGGCCTCCTGGTGTGTGGCGTGACGCAGGTCTATGGCGTTCACCTCCAGGATGCGGTCGCCGACGCGCAGGCCGCTCTGAGACGCCAGGCCGTGAGCAATCACCTGCACACCACACAGTGCCACGGGTAAAACAGGCAGGCAGAGATATTGAAGGGCTAGGCGTGAATGGCACATTGACCAGCAAGACAATGAAAACATGTCACTTGATGTAAAAAAGGTTGCTGTCCCATAGACAACATGATAGATGAAGGGCACATATGTCAGCTATTTTTGGTGCACGCCACCATCACGCGAGAAGCAATAAATCAGCCTTTAGATGAGAGCATAAATAAAGATCTGTCAGACAGTACATGCATACCTTTGAGATGAATACCCCAGGCTCATTGATGCCAAACGGGTGACTGGCATGGTCACTGCCACCCACAATGCTCAGACCCAGAGGACCACCTGACTTCACCAGGGTCACTTCCTGTTAGGATAACAAGCACAGTGTGTGTTACGTGTTGTGTACGAAACGATTCCAAAAAACATTTTAGGGCTTTGAGAAAAAAAAGAAAATAAATGATCAAAGTACATTCTTCTATAGACGGTGGTCAAAGCATTGACACAGTTGTAGGTACACACAGGATGTATACAAGACTCTGTAGTATACAGACAGAGTATAAAGTACAATATATATACTGTATATAGATAGAGATATAGAGATAGAGATAGAGATAGAGATAGAGATAGAGATATATATATATATATATATATATATATATATATATATATATATATATATCCCCTTATATTTGTATTATACTGGCTCTTTATACAGCCCCTGATTCAAGCCTCTGATTGGCCAACTTCTTATTTGGATGAATGAGAATCATGTGTAGAGGCAATGAAGGCAAGCTGATGGAAAACCTGCATATTTCTCTTTTAAATGGTGTAAGGAACAGCTGAGTATGTGGGTTATGTTGTGCTATGTGGTCATCCCACAAGTGTGTGTGTGTGTGTGTGTGTGTGTGTGTGTGTGTGTGTGTGTGTGTGTGTGTGTGTGTGTGTGTGTGCGTGCGTGTCAGAAAATAAGGATAAGGTCCCCTTTAAAAGTAGCTACTATTCATCAGCCTTCATGTCTTGCTCCTACAGTGGTCTTACCTCGATGGGGTACTCATCCTCCAGCTGGCTCAGATGGTTGAGGCGCTCGTCTGTGGGGTCCTCCTGGTCCGGAGAGTCGGAGGGCTCTGGGGGTGGGGGGGAGTGGGCCCGGGCCCGGGACAGGCCCGGCGAGCCTGCCGAGGCCTGGTCTCGCTCCACCAGCAGGGCAATGGTGGGGGAGGTGCCGGTAAGCAGCGCTACTGCCTGGTCATGTCTGGCCTCTGTCATGTCTACACCATTGATCTGAATCGAACAGCAAAACCAAACGGTCAGCTCACTGACGCTCTCTTCCAGGGAAGGGGGGGGAGAAGAAACCCTGACCTTGCTGGTCATCCTGGGACAGAACGCCGTACCGTAACTCTTTCAGAGTTATAGAATGAAATAAAAGAACCCTGCACACCGTCTACACTTGCACAATAAGGACAACTTTATTTAGGCTCAGGCAACGTTTCGGTCAATAAGATCTTGTGTAGACGATGTGCAGGTTATTTTATTATATTCTAGACGTCTGATCTCTGCCTACCCTCTCTGAGCTGATCAGGTGTGCACCTTGTTTTTAACTCTTTTAGAGTTTAAAAACTTCATCCCTGATTGCCATTTCAAATGCCTCATATCTACGTACAGTAGCTGTCCGGTCAATTCCCAGCAAGCAGGACCACAGCACTTGGTCATTTTAACACAATCTAGGCAAATATACAGTGTGCGGGTGCATTCTATTCCTTTCATTGATGTCCACTGGCC
Organism: Protomyctophum bolini; assembly: GCF_963924005.1. Lineage (NCBI taxonomy): Eukaryota > Metazoa > Chordata > Actinopteri > Myctophiformes > Myctophidae > Protomyctophum > Protomyctophum bolini. The sequence goes on along the minus strand of NC_137882.1, from coordinate 16,310,651 downwards.
TACGCACCTGTGCAGACGCCTGACTTCTAGGTGTGCAAAGGTTTTTTCCTACAACACATCTAGACTAGAATGCATCTAAGGCCAGAGGGATCACATTTACAGCCAAACCGGTTCTATTAAATTATGTGCACGTGCACATCCATTCATGCTCGTTCACACAGGCGCACATGTATACACACCATAGGTGTTGCATACAGGCGACTGATTGACCCACATCAGCCACGCAAAGCTTGGTTCGTGTTTTGTGATTGGTTAATGGGAGCATGTTTACATGGACAGAACATGATAAACATCTATGCAACCACTGAAAACCACTATTACGGTATATACATTACATATTAGTGTTTTAGAGATATTTGTCGGGACTCTAGACGGCTTGAAATCTGGACCACCCTGGGCCAAACCAGGACGTGTGGTGGTCACCCTTATCTATGACCATTTGATCCAGGTATTAGTACCGACTACATTTGTTATTTGGAGAAGAAAACGATGAGCCGCCACCATTGCAGAGCAATAGGAAGAGGCACAGAAGAGAGTTAGAGAGGGACGGCGGGCGGGCGGGGAGGTTGGTTTTGGGGAGCTGCCACAGGCATTGCGAGCTGGCAGAGCTTCTCTATGGGAGCGGAGGGGGGAGGGTCAAGCTTCAGTCAGTTTGTTCAAGCACACTATTAAACCCCCAGGCAAGTTAATAAGTGTAAAAAAAAATCTCTATGATTGCAGTAATCATTGCTATATAGAGTGCTTGTTCAGTTAACAGGGGTATCCCCATCTCTCTAGCTGTATAACAAACAGAACATACATTTTCATGTACCAGCTTAAAATGTATAGTGCTCCACCCCTATATATTTATTTGTTTTGTTTCATCACTTCAAATTGAACTTAACGTGCATCCTGTATGAGTCCTGTAGTATCCCGAAGGAATAAATACCAGCACTCACGTTATCCGTTAGGATTCTTGTTTTATTTCAGTTTTCCCCAGCAGGTGTAACAACAGACAGACGGACGTTTCGGCCGGGTGACCTTCTTCAACTTTAATCTTAAGTTGAAGAAGGTCACCCGGCCGAAACGTCCGTCTGTTGTTACACCTGCTGGGGAAAACTGAAATAAAACAAGAATCCTAACGGATAACGTGAGTGCTGGTATTTATTCCTTCAGTGTATACCTTCCAGAACCGTGCACCCGTTACATCACTACATGGAACTATTCATGGAACTATTGCTCTCGCTTTCTTCTTAAAGTTTCCTCTAGTATCCCGACCTGAATATTTATTTTCTATTTACTTAATAAGTACATTATTAGTATATACTGTATAATAAGTAAGTAGGCGTATTGTCGGTATTGGCCAAGAACGAGAGGTCTATCACCCTTTCCAATGTGCTATCCCCTGGGAGATGCATTGCTACTCATATACACCGATTTGGTGGTGCCTGGGATCAAACCCAGAACCTTGTGGTCCAAAGGCAAGTGTGATACAGACTGAGCTACCCAGACAGAGCTGGAGAGACATGAAGACCCCTGTAACAAATCACTCTATAGCAATGACATTGGAATATATAGAGCTATTTAACAATTATTAAATTATTCAATCTCACATACACCCCCCTTAAAGGGAAAGAAAATGCACCGTCCTACCCCTATCTCTGAACGAACGATGATGTAATATTAAGTCGATGCAGCTTCTTGCCTTTGCTCACATAAAAACACAAGCGGCGGCATGAATCGCTGCCCAAAGAGGCTGGATTTTAAGTTAGTGAGGAGAGTTCTTAATAATCTGCCTTAATGCTACCATATAAGGAGTGATACCTAGACATCACTTCTGGAACAATAGCACTATGCATGTTTTGTTAAATAAACATAAACACCTTTACAGTTTGCACAGTGCTAAACTGAGCGAGGTGGCCATGTTGGGGACAGAAAGGCACTAATAATGATGATAAATCAATGTGCGGCTCTCTGGTCAGACAAACAGACGCCAGCGCTGACCCGACAGTACCAGCGCTTACCAATATGGCTGCTTAATGCTACTGCAGCTGCTGCTATGGTAATGCATGCCGTGCCTTCACCATGTCAGCGGACCCACAGGCTCCACACCCCAACACCACCACCACCACCACCCAGCAGGTAGGCAGGGAGACTAGGCAACTGTGCATTAGTAGAAAAGCATGCAGAGGAAGACAGACAGCGTGTAGAGATCCAGAGGTACTGGGAGAGATGGAACTGGACTCGGGAGAGAGAGAGAGTAGGAGTGAGAGAGAGAGAGAGAGAGAGAGAGAGAGAGAGAGAGAGACAATAACAGAGAAGGAGCACGAGAAACTGTGTAGAAATAGAAATAGAGAAGGAAGGGAGGTTGATAAAAAAAGAAACGAAAATAGAAAGCAAATTCATTCATTGCCATTCTGTCAAGGCCGGAAAGAAGGGCTTGCCAGAGAAAGACATGGTTATCAATCCAAATAACAGAATGTGATGCTAGGAATGGGCGTTGAGAGACAGAAAAACAAAACAAAATGTGAAATGTGTGTCACTGAACAGTTATGCTGGGACAATAAGCCATTTTGAAGTATCAATAAATGGAATATATATAAAATAATTTTGGTTTTATATTAATTAAAAATGGCAAAATTCAACAATATATATTGTTACCTGAAACAGCGGTTTTGCTTTACATATACTGTAGGCTAGTACATTGCAAATGACTGCTTGAACTGTCGCACATTTCCTAGCATCGGCAGCAGTGTTGGTCAATCAAAGTATCACATTATCAGTGTTTGGGCAGAATGTAAGCTTTCTTTTTTCATGCAAATCATAGTTTTGTTTATCAATCTCAGTTATGAAAAAAATGGATAAGCTGGTCTCAGGCTTACTGAACAGACATGCAACTCCATTTCTGAAAGCATTGACGAATGGATGAGGGAGGATGCAAAAGCCAAGCTTTGAGGATAAGGAGCACAGAGGAAAGAGGAGGAGAGGCAGGCAAACATATCGTCTCTGACGGGTGGATCTGCTACTTTTGATGCTTTCATGTGACGCTGTAGTTATGTAAGTAGGGCTGTTCATTTACAAAAAATGAATAAAAAGTTAGAATATGGAGATAGAAACTTGAGTTTCTACCACAGGCATGAGGCTAGATTAATATTGGGACTAGAGGTGAGGTAAAGGTGATTTCTATTCATGGATGAGTCATGTGTTCTTGTTTGATGAGGCAATTTTCTGCATCCAGTCTATATGGAGTTAGTTTTGGCCTGGCATCTCACTTGACAGAACTAAACCTACGTTGCGGGACCAGAGGAGAGTTGTGTGAGTTTGGTATTTGAGTGAAGCATGAAATGAAGTGAAGCACTAGGATGGTACCCGTCAAGACTCAAGAGTGACTTGACGGTGAATATGGTCCACGGTGAGAGGGTTAGGTGATGTATCATAGGAGGGATAGTTTAAACTCACGGTGATCACCCTGTCTCCTACAATCAGAGTACTGTCTCGACTGGCTGCCCCGCCCTCTGCGATGCGCGATATGTAGATTCCCTGAAAAACAGGAGACAACAAGTTCACAGTCCGTATGTTAATTTACATGAGTACAATGTTGGAGCAGTGGTTATATTAAAACCAAGAAAGAAAGACATGCCATCTGTTTTATCTTGCCCCATCTGCGTGAAGGCGGTGCACTCTCGTGGGATCAAGCACCAGTAAGCGTCACCCAGTTAGGAGACCATTTGTAGGATTTGTGTAGCATTTCGCCTGCAGTGGATATATCTTATGCTAAAACTCATTACTTTTGAACCCACTATTATACCCAGGGCTGACAGGGCCTTTTTTCATACGCTTAATACCACAGCCTTTTAAGAGTAGCAGCTGATATTAAGATGTCATCGGTGTACTGTAGCTTGCAATTTGAGATTCACCAAATTGATAGTAGGAATAGTTGCTGTTACAGTTGCTCTTTCCTGGACACCTCTCTGCCTCTCTACTAAACCAGCCATAGCAGGTGGGTGGGGGTTGGGGTTCCTGGTGCAACAGGCAGCACCCAGCTGAATCACAGTGCTAACTCATAGCCCGTCTACAACTAGGGGTTAGCAGATGGTCAGTGAGGGGACATCCTCCCACGACAGCACAACCCAAATAAAGACCTCCTTTATTCACACTCATTAGTGCTGGCGGGGGTCCACAGGTCATTTTGGAGGAGGTGTTTGGACAGGAACAAAAGACACAAATGTGTTGCGATGCCAATTTGTGAAGCAAATTTAAAACATATGAAATTAAATAAAATAAATGAAAGAAATATCAAAGAAATTATGAAGGATAATCAGGAGGCCCTGGCACAAGGTCCTCATTAAACAACCCATGAACCCGTGTCCCTCGTTTCCCCAAAAAGAGGGTTGCACAATTTGTTTACGCGACATGAATGAAAACACCCTGAATGCCTGGGGCCTACTGTAGCTCACCCAAAACAATATAACACAAATAAGTAAACATGCAGGGACCAAGTCTACAGCCCAAAACTCCACAGAGCAAATAAGAAATAAAGCAATAACTTGTGAGGCACTTCATCGACTCAAACTTTTAAAAAAGACAGGTGAAGACTTTTACAGACCTGTCTAAATCATAAGTTTATGCGTCCTTTTCCTCTTTGCAGGGCTCCCCGTGTTGCGTGTGTGCTGAAACAAGCCTGTTGCACACAGGCCAGTGCTCAGGCACAAATATACACAATCCCTGCCCCCCACCTCTTCCCATTCCAGTTACAGTGGGCCTATCGAGTGTCAGGGCTTGCTATTCATATCTCCGTTGCCTGGGGGATGGCTTAAACCGCTGGGTGGCTAGAATAGATGGTGTGGAAATGGCCTGACATGGCTAATGCCCTGGCCACATTAGGGATGGGACGATAATCATTATTATCGTTTATCGCGATAAAATAAAAACAACGCTCACATTAATCGTATCGCAGTGATTTTCATTTATTGTGAAATCGTCCTCCGACATAAATTAGGATCAGTTCACTTTTGCTCGGCTGTATGTATCCTATACTTTACTGATCTCTCTTTAGAAGAGGAATATTGGAACCGAGATGAATGATGAAGTCAGAAATTAGAAAAGAAGATCGGCGTTCTGATCAATCTGTGCAGAAGCAGCGTAGATTCAGAGAAAATAGGGGGGGGGGGGGTTGTCGGGTCATAAACAAGGAAGTGAATGTGCATGTGAAACAGGTCGGGATGGGCTAAGCAACGGCCATTTCAATTAAAAAAAATTAAATCCCGTTTTGTATCGATAAATAAAAATACCTAAAAACGTCCCCACACATCCTTAGCACCCCACGGTTTTATTTGATGAGGTGTGTGGACATCCTAGGAATCACACGTGTTAAAGCATTTTGATTATCGTGCTGTCATTGTGGCATGACATTCTCATATCGTGCACTGTACAGTCTTGGGACAGAATATGACACCATGTGTACAAGGTCTTCCACCAAGCAGTCGCCAATGAAATATGTAACAGCTTGTTGAGAGAAAGCCCACGTGTAACTCCTACAAGTAAGTCTTGCCGAGCCAACCATGTGGCCCATAGGGCAGGAGCCTATCTCCTGTTTCTATAGCATGAGGCAGCTTGATGTACAAGTAGTGTACTGCACGGCTAGAAACATACTACTTTATCATTTTAATTAATCACACCACAATATACTAGAAATTCATGATAATTATTGACAAAAGACTTTAAACTAGCTAGCTTTAAGTCTTATTATTATCTTATTATTCAAGTATTTATGAAAATGCTTCCTAGGGTAATAAAATCGAGTGTAAAGGCCGGCCAAAACCTTGTTCACTTGAATTGAGTGTAAAATGCTTCTGCTACTAGCAGGAGGGAAATTGGCGACATCTGCTGGGCCACTAACGGGAAGCTGCAGGGAACTTCCGCTTGAGCCTCAGATTTGAAGACCTCTGCCTTGCCTTGCCAACCTGGTTAATGTGCCCCATGTCTCACCGTGTCGCCCGTGCGGTAGGCCGTGGAACCCTTGCCTCCGGCTATGCTGAAGCCCAGGCCCTTGTCGTTGCGGATCAGGCAGGTGGTAAAGCGCTGGCGAGGGACGCTGGCAGCACCGCCGGGGCTGTTGGCCTCCAGGCAGAACGGAAGGCCGCTGCTGCGTCTCTCCCGGGGGAAGTAGTCGTCCTCGGGCCGCAGCGGCGTGGTGGTGATGGCGTTCTCCGGCTCCACCATGCGCTCGCGCAGCACCGACATGGAGACCGTGACGCCGGAGCTGCGGAGGGCCTCGACTGCTGTGTGGTGCTCGGCACCGTTGAGGTCCACGCCGTTCACCTTGGAAATAGAGAGAGAGGTAAATACGATAAGGTTCAAGGCCGTTTGCCCCCGTCCTGAGATTGAGATCGACGGTGGACTTTACCTCTAAGAGTTTATCTCCAACTTTGACTCCTGCTCTGGCAGCTGGGCCCTCCTCAGATACTCTGGAGATGAAGATTCCCTGGAGAGATGAAATATGTATTGTTTAAAAAAAAAAAAAACATCCACAGTACTTTCAAAACAAAAATCCAATTTACTAGGGGTGGAAAATAAAATCGATTCATAGATTAATCGCAAGGCAGACATGGACGTTTATGAATGAATCGATTCACAAAATGTCAAATCGATAATTTTCTTTAACGAAAGCTGCTTAATGTTTTTGTTTGTAGTGTAATAAAAGATAAGTTATCTAGAGTATCTGTTTTTATTATGGATCATTAGAAAGAACTGTTTATTAATCACACAGTGAGGGGGAAATAAATCAGGTATTGGAATCAAGATGCATCCTTCCTGATGCATCAATAGTCGATTTAAGATCGGAATGGGAATGGAATTTAATTACCTAGAGATTTCAGCCCCTACTATATACTAGACCAGGCACTGGTCTACTCAGGAACGATGCAAGTCGGTTAACCCGATAAATAATGCATAATACGGGTCTGTGCTCCATGGCAGAGTCCATTCCTAGAGTCACTAGGAAATTAGGAATTCATTTTTCTTAAAGGCCTCAATTTTTTTAAATACTTTTGGCAGGATTTGCAGACACCCTGGTCATACCTCATCGTCTCCTTTGTATGGAGTGGATCCTTTCCCCCCCGCAATGCTGATGCCCAGCCCACCTGTCTGCCTCAGGATGTGCAGGTTGTGCTGCGAGGTGAGGACAAGAGAGGCCGTCAGTGAAACTAGTGGTGAAACCTGACCCGAAAACACATCCGCTCAACTCAGCAACGGTCAAGAAGGGAGCGAAACCCACAAAGTTGCATCACAATTTGGGGGAGTTAAGGCGGTTGACTGAAAAACGCCGCTAAAAAGCGTCCAGTGGACCTTAAATGTCCATCTTACTGCCGGTCTTTATAAAAGCCAGTTACTTACTGGCCATGCAAGAATGCAAAGCATTATTCGTTTTAACATCTTCAATGACTTCAGTGATGCTTAAATTGTGGGAGAACTCTCCTTCTGCCCATGAGGTGGCGCCAATGTTGGGGAAAACAACTTGAGACTGTGGACATAGACAAGATAACAGGTTCGAAGTCTACAAGTCTCTCAAGACTAATCTCAATTTAAGTGGATGTTCTTGGATTTCATGTCTTTGCTACATTTTTGGACAACTGAGAAAAATGAAAGCTGCTGCCAAGTAAACATTTTTATATTACTATGTCTGTGTATGAAACCACTTAATTGACATTAGTCCGTGAGCATACAATGACACACACACACACACTCACTGTCTAAAGACCTTTAGCTAAACATAGAGGCTAAACTCAAACAGAACACATACTGTACATTGTGTAGTGTATGTATCGAGGGGGAAAGGACTTTTAACATAATACTAATAACACAGATTGAATAACAAGCCGTGAGGGTCCTCAGACTGAATATATGTGTATGCTGGGATGCGCGCAAGCCATGCATAATGGAAGAGTGGGAGAAAGAGTGGAGGAGATGAGGATGGAAGGAAGGGGAGTGTATGTATGTGGGAGACATGGGGAGGGGGGGGGGGGGTGCCGAGTCCTGGGCGTGGGCGAGAAGGCTGTGGGCTGCTTAAAGTAGCGTAGAGACATTGCCATCTTTTCCAATCAACAACAATTGCCACGGCAGCCATTTTGCTCGTACGTCATAACAGGAGAGGGTGTGGTGTGGGAATGACATGCGAGCAAAGTGGCTTATCGTGTGAATATGGTCAAAGAGATCCTGTGCATTCGGTGGCAAATTCTCAAGACGTTTATTGCGCAAAAGGCACAGCAGGCTTTTAATGCAGAGATCATGATGCCAAGCTTGCAGGAACACAATCATTGAAACTAGGATTTCTTATTTAGAATGTATTTACCAAACTATATTTTCTCTCAGATTCAGTAAACTGAACCAGTACACAGAAGGTTAATGCCTGAGTCAGTTATTGTAATGATATTGATGATATTGAGAATGATACTGTACAGTATGTATTTTATTATTTGACACCAGAAGTAACCACCCAGCACTTTATATGGTTAAATATGGCTTATTTGTTTTTCAACTCAAACAGACACTTTGACAAGGCTACAAGCTATTTTAAAGGGGTCCCTAAAATATTACTAAAGCCAAGCATACCAAACGAGCATATACCGAACTGCTGAACGCACACATGTTTCAATGGTGAAATGATTCAACAAATTTGGCTGAAAGTGAGGGCTTTTTAGATCGACAGCTTTCATCACACAAATGTCTACATGAGTTCACAATTTATATTGACGGGCACAATTGTTTCAGTCAACTTGTGTGGCTGGTCTTGGTTATGGTGTTGGTTTCCCTAGTACTACATTTCAACATTAAGGCACATAATGAAGTACACTTGCCTATCCGTATGATTGATATACCGGTAATAATGTTATAATACAATATGTACGACTACTACACTTTCTGTGAATAATGAAATAGTCAAATAGATGAACTATGTTAAAACCGGGAAAGCATATTTGTCATTTTAGATTTTTGCCCACCGCCATTCAATACAGTATCATGAGTTTACAGATGACACCAAGAACCTGTCAAACGTTTTAACCATTTTAAGTGGCAGCTTTCTTCATGGTGATGCTAATGTACAAAATGTTTTTTTGGCTATTCAAAAATAACAGATATACAAGCTCGCAGCACTGCGAGAACTACTGATTTAGTATAGGCCTGAGGTCTTAATGAGTTAAAGATAAAGAGGCTGTGACGACAGACAAACACACAAACAGACACACAGACACACGACGACAACAACAAAAATAGCCCATTATCTACCACATACATTTCTGAACGACTTTAATACATATTATGCTCTTCTTTTGGTTGGCAGCTCTGTTCACAAAGTAAACCTCTATGTCTGTCATGCCCAGTATTAAAAACTCAGAAAAAGGCACTTTTTCCATCACCCCGCCCACAACCAGCCAAATTGTCCGGCAGGGCCACACAGCCTGGATGAGGGGATGAACAGGGGGCAAAGAAGGATAAGCGAAAGGAAGGGAAGGTGAGTGCGTAGCGTCGTTGAACCTGGGGTAGGGCTGATGCCTTTTACCGTGTTTCCCAGAAGTCAAGAGGGCAAGAGGAGAATTATCATCTGCCGGCTCTCAACCAACGTTTTCTTATATTTCATTAATATACAGTAGTACCGTAGTCCGACGTAATGTAAGCATCCTCCGGGGTCACAGGACTTGTACTGTATTTCCCCACAGATTATCCATTACTAGGTTACTTTTCTTTTTAACCCAGGTGCACTGGATCACTGTGCATACAGTTGTCCTTGGTACAGATGTCCAAATTATTGAAAATGTTAATCTAATGTTTGAATTCCCACTTACGATTAAAAAATAATAAATAGAAATATTACAATTACATAGTAGTCACACCATCCCAGGTTCTACCATGCTGGCCGCTGAATCAATGAGTAAGGCTGAGTGTTTCCCTGATGATTGGCTTGGATTAATCATGGATTTCTGTGGGTTGTTTTCCCCCACCTGAGAGCAGTTTGAAATGGATGAGTGAATGGATTGAGTGAGTGAGTAAGGGACAGACAGAGAGAGAGAGAGAGAGAGAGGGAGGGGGGAGAGAGACACTGGATGGGAAAGAGAGTAGGTACAGACCTCTTCCTCCTCAATTCGAGCAGGTTCAATCAGCAGATTATTGACTTGATCAAATGACACCCCCTGTTAGGACAGGAACCAGCGAGAGGCATGCGGATTAGTGAGGCCAAAATAAAGTTATGCACACACGCGTACTCAAAACAAAACAAAATAATAATTATAATTGCAAAAATCAAATGAACAAAATGTAAACAAAAAGCACATCCACAGACATACACACTTCCAGTTAACCTCACCACCACGCAAAACCACACACTCCTTTTGTCAGCTTTTTTGGTGTGGGGGGGGGGGCTTTATAATTTAATATATGGGGGACCCAATTCAAAGTAAACCTCAACCGACACTCACTCCCCAGCCACCAGAAGCAAAATACAGGCAGAGGTGGAAAGATGAGAGCCATGAGTGAGGCTACCGTAACCATTGAAGTATAGAGAGAGAAAAGTCAACCAAAGCCTCCCATAACGGTGTTAACCAGAACAAAACAAGTCACCGCAAGACACAATTCCCTTCAAGTGGACTCAATATGCCAAAGGACTACACTTGGATTAAAGAAAAATAACATCTCATGCCCTAAATATTGTGCGATGTGTGAAAGGAGCCGACGCTAGTGCAACACAATATGTAAAATGATGGTTACTGCCAACCAGGTGAAGAAATTACCGATCGAGGCTTTAATCTTTGCTTTTAAGATTGTATGCTTCTGAACATATTGCTAGTTAGACCACTACAAATGTTCTAATCTTAAAATAACCAAAAATAGCTGACCACAAGCTCTAGTAGAGAGCTTGTAGTCTGTTTTCGCTGTGCAACATGTTTCTTCTATGGATTTTTCTGATTCCAAATGACTGAACTCAGTCATGGCGACTGGGAACTTTAATCCAGTAATAACAACAATAATAAATCATGAAAACAGAAGATTATGTCAAATTGTCTGTTGCAACGCACTTCGTGAAGCAATCTTCCGATTATATGAGCTCTGATTATGTTCAATAATAAACCATATTAACACACATCAACTTTTTGGATCTCAACATTCCAACTCTGCCAGTGAACATTCTTGTAGGTCTGGAAGGCTGCCCGCCACCCAGACAAATACATCTGGTGGTCCAGCCACACGCACCACAAACCACACTAAACCAGAGAATATTAGTTGTCAGACTCAGTGGGGGGGGGGGGTCCCTGATCCCACCAGAATCACCCAGAACTAGAAGTTCAAAAACCTGTTTATAGAGCACCCAAGTCTGACATCACTGCGACTAGAGGGCGCCATCGCCCTGGGTCACAGCAGTTTATTGTTTTGAGTGGTGCAACCACTTACGGAGCTATGTGTGTGGCTGGGTGCCTGGGTATGAGCATGAAAATAGCATGGTTGTTTTTACCACCTGTGCGCAACCTAACACACACAAACACAACTGTGTGTGTGTGTGTGTATATATGTGTGTGTGTATATATATATATATGTATGTATATATATATATATATACACACATACATATACACACAGTTGTGTTTGTGTTGGGTTGCGCACACGTGGTAGCTATTTTTGGTATGTTTATATATATACATACCAAAAATAGCTACCGCTATATATATATCCTGCTACCCTAATAGACAGGGGTACATGAGCACCTGGCCGTTCATTCGTGCTCTATCTCCGACCAAGCCACACTTCCACCACACATCTCTCTATCTCTCTATGCAAAATAAAACCTGCACACTCCCACAAAAGACATAGACTACATTGCATTCGCCAAAAATGTCTTCTTTACTGTTTAAATATTACTTTTCTGAAACACGCTATTCTTGCTCAACCTCAACAGCCTACGTCAGAATCGTCATGTTGGCGTCTACTACGCCAACTACGTTCACTTAATGGGGCCAGTCCTTCACAGTGACACACGCGTTAGATGAACCACGCGACCGGGATGGTTTCTACCCCTCAATGTCGTGCCTACTCTACACTGCCATCCCAAGTCCCCTCCCCCTTTCACTGCTCCTGTGTGTGACCTGTGAACTACTCTCTGACTGCACTGTGGCTTGATTTATATGTGCGAGGTTGAAATGTAATGCACATAAATTAATTATAGGTCCAGCAAGCAAATCATGATTGTCTGTTTGTGCTCAATAGGTCACCATCACATTCCGATTTTAGGTGTTGTGTTTTCTATGACATTTATTTGGGCCAGTAGTTTCATATCTATCCTTTTTCCGACCAACACAGAACATGCTAACGGTGTTAGCGCGTTAGCATCCATCTTGCTTTTGATTTATATGTGCGAGGTGGAAATGTAATGCACATAAATTAATTATAGGTCCAGCAAGCAAATCATGATTGTCTGTTTGTGCTCAATAGGTCACCATCACATTCCGATTTTAGGTGTTGTGTTTTGTATGACACTTTGGCCAGTAGTTTCATATCTATCCTTTTTCCTTTGACCAACACAGACCATGCTAACGGTGTTAGCGCGTTAGCATCACACAGCTTACAGCGTCAGTGTTGCATGAATACTTTCAACCATGACAATGCCGACTACTTTTGCTACACACACTTCCCAAGGATTATGGAGATGTCTTTATTTATTTTTTAAGGTTGAGAAATGAAATAATTATGGTCGTTTCTAATCTCAGCATTTCACAAGAGAAAGACGTGGATGCCTTTCGCTGCGCTGTTGGCGTTGCCATGTCTCATAGAAACAAGTAAATAGGTCTTTAAAAAGAATCCCAAAACAAGCGCATATAACAGGGGTCTGTAACCTATTTTAAATGAAGTGCCATGTTTTTATTTTCTAGATAGTGAGTCAGCCACAAGCTCACATCACAACAATAATCCATGTAATAATCACAATAACAATACTAATAATAATAATAATAATCATAATAATCCTGCTACCCTAATAGACAGGGGTACATAAGCACATGGCCGTTTATCCAACAGCTTTCTCCGACCCAACCACACTTTCACCACACATCTCTATATGCAAAATAAATTCGGCACACTCCCAGAATACATATAGGCTACATTTCATTGAAAGAAATGTCTTAATTACTGAATAAATATTACTTTTGTCAACCACGCCATTGTTGCTCAACATCACCAGCCTACGTCAGAATCGTCATGTTGGCGTCTACTACGCCAACTACGTTCACTTATTGGGGCCAGTCCTTCACAGTGACACACGCGTTAGATGAACCACGCGACCGGGATGGTTTCTACCCCTCAATGTCGTGCATTTGCTGCGCCCTTCTAATGCTGCGCCACGCCTACTCTATACTGCTCCATGCGACTCGAACAGCGTCAGCAGCAGCAGCTCCGAGCCTCCGTCAGAAAGGCTGCCCACAGCACTGCACAGCCCCACACCCAAATGAATCGAATGAATGAATAAGGCGCTTATATCGCTATTGCTCAGTGGATGGGACATTTACATTAAAAGCAATCGGATGGACGCGTGGATAACGGCATGGTTGTGTGCAATCGGAGGGAAAGCTTCCATAATCCATATAGCTTCCATGCTAGCTGCTTCAGACACAGGGGAGGGGAGGGAGAAATAGTGCGAAATAGCGCTTATGCAACAATTACCCTAAAACACAAACACCTCAACTCGATGTCATTGTGAATAAGAATTTCGAGCGAAATAATAATTTTTGGAAGGACACTTTCACCCAGTATGAAGCTAAATGTGGAAGCCGTGTGTGTCACACCAAAACGGCTGACCTATAGAATCCTGTAACCAGCCTCTCGCACTGCCTGCGAGTTGGCTCCGTCTAAGGCTCCGTCTTATGAGCAAATTTAGAACTTCCGGTCTGACAGCTAGCAGATTTAAGACATCCGGTTGCTTTCACAATAAAATAAGATTATTTAATTCGTTAATTAAATAATTTTTACATTACATTATTAGTATTATTATTACATTACAGTTATTGTAAAGACACACATTATGTTTCTGTGTAAAAATAAGTAATTAAATAACATAAAAAAGTTATCTAAATGGATAAATGCTATTCACTGGAGTGCATGGACTTTATAAAGTGGACACTGGACAAAAGACGGCTCCGCCAGGCAACTATCTGGACATACCCACGCGTTTGGGAAGATGTCCTCTACCACCCCACAGTCTCCGCTAAGCGGGAGAGGTGTAAAATTCACAGCAGCAGAGCTTCTACTGGGGTCAATGCAAAAAAATGTACCGTTTCCGGACCCAGAATGGACACTGGACAAAGAGGCCTCCGCGAGGCAACTATCTGGACATACCCACGCGTCCGGGGAGATGTCCTCTACCACCCCACAGTCTCCGCTAAGCGGGAGAGGTGTAAAATTCAGAGCAGCAGACCTTCTATTGGGGTCAACACTCAAAAAAGTGCCGTTTCCAGACCCAGAATGGACACTGGACAAAGAGGCCTCCGCGAGGCAACTATCTGGACATACCCACGCGTCCGGGGAGATGTCCTCTACCACCCCACAGTCTCCGCTAAGCGAGAGAGGTGTAAAATTCAGAGCAGCAGAGCTTCTACTGGGGTCAATGCAAAATAAATTACCGTTTCCGGACCCAGACTGGACACTGGACAAAAGACGGCTCCGCGAGGCAACTATCTGGACATACCCACGCGTCCGGGGAGATGTCCTCTACCACCCCACAGTCTCCGCTAAGCGGGAGAGGTGTAAAATTCAGAGCAGCAGACCTTCTATTGGGGTCAACACTCAAAAAAGTGCCGTTTCCAGACCCAGAATGGACACTGGACAAAGAGGCCTCCGCGAGGCAACTATCTGGACATACCCACGCGTCCGGGGAGATGTCCTCTACCACCCCACAGTCTCCGCTAAGCGAGTAAATGGGTGCTTATATTTCTATGTGAAATGTGGTGATGCTGGCATCACAATAGATGCCAGCATCACGCTGCCTCCGTCTAATAAGCACATTTACAACTTCCTGTTTGGAAACCGAAACAGATGCTTCTGACATTTGCCTGTGCGTGCTTAATCGTTGTACTTCTGAACACATTTCCCAAATCTCAGTGATTTATCCACACATCGCTCTGTGTGTGTGTGTGTGTGTGTGTGTGTGTGTGTGTGTGTGTGTCGCGTCGCCCTCCAGCTGCAATTGCGAGTGTGCGCTGGGCACACTACTGAGTTTAAAACCACAGCTGAAACATGAAGTGGAGTCTGTCAATTCCCGCAATTTCCTTCTTCCCATATTGCGCTGCAACGACACTAGGATTGAGCCCCCCGAAGGGGGGCGAAATTCTAGTATATATATATGTACAGTAGAGGGTACAGTAGAGGGACCCCCACACGGTAACTCTGTCATTTCTCAACCGGACGTGGGGCAGCTCACCGGAATCGGCCCAGCCCACTGGGCGTGTTTCTGGACCCCCCCCTCCACGGCACTCCCCGGGGACCCCCAGATGGTAACTCTAATTTCTCTACCCTTTCGGACGTTGGGCGGCTCGCCGGAACCGGGCCGGCACCCTGGCTGTGGTCCTGTGGGTCTGGAACTTCCGGGGACACCCACACAGAGTTGCACCACATGGGTGTGATTTGTGTTTTTCTTTTTATATTATTGGATTTCCCATAGGGCAGTGATTCTCAACCAGTGGTCCAGGGATCACCATTCTTCAGTTTTAACTCTTGAGTTAAAGATCAAGAGTAAAATTATTGTTAAACATCTGCATTAGTTACTTTACAAGAAGTCAATTGGAGAATGCAGAAGAATTGTTATTTTTTATCAACATTTGCCAGTTCTCTCCTAAGGTACCACATCAATACAGCATAATTGTGGACAAAATCTTATCCAACGACAACAAAATAAGTCTTGGTTCTGTGAGGCTAAATCTCATCAAATGGTGGTCTGTGGCTCTAATGCCGAATGAAAAATGTACCTTGATATGAAAAGGGTTGAAAACCACTGCCATAGGGGAATCTTAGATCACGTCATAAGAACTGTGTTCCAAAAATGAACAAATCACCCCAGAAGGTTTACTAATATGGATATGAATTGACAATGAAAAAGTATTTATTTTTACAGACTCAGACGTTATAAAATGTAACTCAATTGACAGGGTAGTTAATTTTTGGAACATAGTTCTTCAATGACATGATCCAAGATTTGCCAATACATATGGAGTTGATTCCAATACAAAAATCACACACGTGTGAACTGAGTGGTGCAATTCCCCCCCCCCCCCTCCTCCTCTCTCTCTCTCTCTCTCTCTCTCTCTCTCTCTCTCTCCCCCCCCCCCCCCCCTCCTCTCTCTCTCTCTCTCTCTCATTACACAGCACTACCCCTCCCTCTGTTTCTGCCGCCCCCTACTGGTATAAATCAGTAACATACTCAGGCTCATGTGCACAGGTACACACACAGGTAGGTACATGGACATTGCTGATTGTAGGAGTGGTTGCACCACTCAAAAATAACGCTGTGACCCAAGGCCCGTAGTGGGACTGACGTCAGGACTGTGGTACTCAATTCGTTACAATTAAACCACTTAAAGTTGTACAATTCTGCAGGATCAGGGAACATATAATGAGCTTTGATTATTATTATAATGCTTTCTAAATCATTTCCCCGGTTAGGGTGATGAATCAAACAGATCTCAGTTAAGCTTCCTGGTGACTGGTTATCGTAGATCGTAGATCGTCTTATTTCTGAAGCAGATGCCACTCCCTCACCACGCATACACACACACACGCAAGCACATTTCGCAAAGTTAACAATGCAGCTGCTGGGCAAAAATAGCATGTTCATTAACCAATTGGAAAAAAAAAAGAATATCAGGAGAGGGTGCAAATGATATGGTGAAAAGCGTAGGACTGAAATGGGCAGGTGAGAAACAAGATGAGCTGGAAGTCAGCCCACAGCGAGCAGAGGGGAACGGGGGGTGGGGCATCGTCATTTGACATCAGACATAGAATTAATTTCGGGCATAACATCTGGCAATATGAACAAAGCACAGTAATAGAGCTCGACATTATGACTAAACCGGCATGTTCGGCATCGCAATACAAAAATCATAAAATGTCCTCCTCGCAACATTGATTATAACTTCAAGCATCAATAATAGCATACTAGGTCATTTCTTTCTCGTAAAGTAAACACACCTCTTTCTTTGTTATTTTATGTATAAAGTGACGGGTGATGTTGAGTTTACGAAGAGATCAATGATAAAAGATACCTGCACACTGCCACTCGCATGCAAGAATGGTCATTTAATGTGAAGTTGCTTCATATTTAAATAACCTCTCTTGAATGTGCAAGTGGGCGCCAGTGTGCGGGTACTTTTTGTCATTGATTTCATCTACTGCTTGCCGCCTACACTCCTGCTTTTAAAGTAGTTTTCACTGGAGCTTATGAAGTGGAAAGTCAGTAATGATGTATCTGGTGTGTTCGTGGAGTACATAGTGGACACCGTGTCCTTGCAAAGAGGGGGAGAGAATGCCAAGCTTTGAGGGAGATAAAGTTGGCAGGTAAAAAAGTAGCAGAGCAGATTCGCAAAGTCAGCTCCCAACAACAAAACTCCCCATGGCTTCTAGAGCGGCAGGGCGGTTGAGAGGAGGGGGTTGTTTATTATTCTGCACAGTGACCCTGCATGCACCCTGCATATCCCTCCTCTCAGACAAAGTGCTTAGCAGGACACTCCAAACCAAATGCAAGGTGCAAGGCGGTAGCTAGGGCTTCTATGCATGTTAAGGGTTTGCATAGAGGCAATGAGCAAGCGTTTGCTAATTCAGTATACTATCAGGGGACAGATAACTAAAAGGACACCATCCTTAATATGGTGATGGTTTTAACGTTGTTGTTGTGCGGTGCTGTGTACCCATGGGGTATGACTTTTTCTAAGATGCAATAAGACAGACTGCCATTATGTTACTAATTGGCATTATACAGTATATGTATGCATCAGGTGGTGCAGTGCTATGTCAACAAGACACATCCCAAGACACATCCCAGTACGTTGGTTTTACTTAACCACATGAACCATAATAAGGTTTAAGTGGTTAAGCAATAACATGATTCTGAGAAGGAACATTCTCTAATTTACATAAAAAGAAGGAACATTATAAAGAAGGAACATGCTCTAACCTAAAGTAAAAGAAGGCACAGGCGCCTTCCTGTAAAGAAATACTAAATACCCCCAATCCCCCCAGCTCTCTCCTTTACCTTGACTTGACTGTTGTTCACCTGGAGGTGCCGACTGTCTTCCAGCTCCGACACCTCCCCCGCCCTGTGTCGGAGAAGAGGGGTGACGTTACACTCCTCCTCCTCCTCCTCCTCTTCATCATCCTCCTCCTCCTCTTCCTCCTCCTCTTCCCGGTGACCCTGGACAACGGTCTGGATCGGTGTGTTGTTGAGGCTGTCAGGGTTGAAGCCCTGCACAACATGCAAAACGACAAGCAAAAAAGATTATCTCACGAGTGAAAGGTTTCCCAATATGCAATTTGTGCATAGGCGTCTGAGCATGGCCTTGAGAGCTTGTGCAACGTGCTTTCATAGAAGACATGATGCTGGCTTCTATCTATGGAATTCTAACGAGTCGTGCGGTTGTGAATGTGACTGAGAACTTGAATCCATGCCTGCAGCATCGCGGCCACCGTCTCGGGCTTGGGCAGCTTGGTGATCTTGAAGTGCTTCTTGTAGTGCGGCGTGTCTTTGCGGATCAGCCGCTGCTTCTCCATGGGGAAGGACGGCTGCTGGTCCTCGTCCCCACTCCCCTCGCCACCGTCATCTTCCTCGTCCTCGTCGGGTAGGCCACGGATGATGGGCTCTTCAGCAAAGTGCACGGTGGGCTGGAGAAGAGAAGGGTATTCAATATATAATATACTGGAGGTTCACACGCCTTTGGCTCGCCCACATCTAGCTTAAAATATTTAAAATAACTAAACAAGTTAGTACATTTTCCTACATTAACCTGTTGAGACCAGATTCTACAAAATGTCAGATTCTACAAAATCACGACAGTTATCTGAAAATGTCTATGTCATTGGTTCTCAAACTATTTCATGTCAAGGACCCTCAGAATGATATGCATTTGGTCTGAAAATATGAAAATATGTTGTTCCGGGGACCTCTCAGAGATTAGCTCACATTTTCCAAAAATAGCAGATCTGCTGATCTACATAAAAAATAAGGTGCTTAAAAGCTAAGGTGACACAGAGTCCAAGTCTTAATGGGTCAATGCAGTACTTAATCACACTACTTACACTACAGTGTCACTCTGAACCAACACTGACCTCTATGTACTCCACCTCCATCTCGTCCAGCTCCTCCTCTTCCGGGTGGTTGTGTCCGTCTAGCTGGTCCTCGGCTGCTGCAGCTGCTGCTATGGTCACCCCACCACCCCCCCGCCTCTCCTCGTGGGAGTTGGCCGACACGGTGCTGTTGGAGGCGTGGGAGTCATGGCTCTGGTTGGACAGGCCACTCAGACGCTTCTCCTATAGAACCAAATGCCACATAGATAAACACCGTGAGCTACTGCTAACACGAGTTAATTTCTTACAATGGCGGTCTGGGAGTGAGTAACCCGGACGTGACAACATGGTAACCTGCCCTATTCTGCGTGGCACAGCTAACTGGCCACGATGGGTGTGATCGCAGTGGAGATAAATATTCAGTGTTTTCTATGAATAAAAAATAAAACTGACAGTGGGTGGTAATTTGTTACATTTATGATTTATCAGTCGACAGTGCATTGTCAAGTAAAATGTCATAATCGTCCTAACTAAGGGTTAAAATGTCCAGCCACAGTCAAAGACCATTTGACTGGTGGTCATTTCCGGCTCCGGGGACAACCCAGACATAACACAAAGATGTGATATTCTGTCTACTGCACCTGTGGGTCAATGGACTCTGCATCCCCGTCAGGTTTGGATGTGTACGCTTCATTCCTCCTCTCCTCGATCACTTTCTTCATCACCTTCAGCTCACTGGGGTGGGGTGTGGCTCTGCGCTGAAGGCCCTGGGGTGAAAACAAAGCATTTTTATTAGAAATATAATTCAGCACAGACCTGACCAGACTTGTAAATTCCTTCTTGTCAAACATAAAGCAGATGTTCCTGTAGGGCAATGACAGCGAACTGTGAAAGATGAGGTGTGAAGACATGTATTGATCATCAGACTCTAGTGGTAAATGGTGCATTAACTGCATTTATATAGCAATTTTATCCCAGGCGTTTTATGAAGATTGTGCATTACATTCACCCATTCACACTGATGGCGAACCATGCAAGGCACCAACCCTGTGAGTGCTACAGCGTCATCCGGATTTAGAGAAGTTTATGCAAAAAAACAGAAAACCTCTTATTATTTTTGTATTCTCTATTGCTCAATGTTACTCCCACAATTTTTACTTGTGACCAACATTTTTCTGCTTTATTTTGTATGCAATGATCTCCTTAGAACAGCATTTGTCTTATGATGTCTGGCAGCATATGTCATGTATATTAGCTTGTCTTATGTTTTGTTTCATGAAATACAAGTAAAAAACAAACAAAAACAAGAGTGTATAGATGAAAAGTGACTGAAGTACTGTGGGTCCTCACCCTGCGCTCCGCAGCGGCCTCATCATCCTCTTCCTCGGCCTTCGTCTCCTCCTGGAACTGGATGACCGACACTCTGTTCAGGTTGCTGTCTGTCCAGACATCGTCCACACTGTTCTGGAGCAGGTTCTCTGTAGAGGGAGACAGACAGAGAACTTTAATCTATGGAAACGTCTCATGGTGACACAGGTAGAGGAGGATAACAAAACAGAATTAAATAATTAAAGCTAAACATACTACTAATAAATACTATACTACTGTATGCAAAGCGCATTGGGGGGAAGATAAATTATAAAAATAAAATAAAAAATAAAATAAAAATAAAATATCATGAAAAATCCTATCGTGAACCTCATATCGTGATACGAATCGTATCGTGAGTTGAGTGAATAGTTACATGCCTACTTTCTAATGATCCATAATACAAACAGATTAATTTACTTCCATTATATTTTATTTCACTACACATTAAGCAGCTTTCTTTAAAAGAAACAATATGAATTCTGTAACAACATACAAAAATTATAATAATCGTCCATGTCCACATCGCAATTGATCTATGAATGGATTTGATTCTCCAGCCCTCCCACAGTACTCAGTACTCACCCAGGCTGGGGGAGGGCTGCTGGGGCAGCAGGTAGCAGGTCAACACCTTCTCTCCCGTCCTCTCATCATCCTCTGTCTGGAACTTGAGCATGGGCTGGGACTGGTTCTCTGCCAGCCACATGGCCTTCAGGTTGAGGTTGGCCAAGGAGAAAGGCAGGTTTTGTAATCTGGACAGAGGAAAAAGGTCCATGAATAGGGGGGAAAAAAACATGAAATGGCTACTGTAGCAGAACTCCACCCCCTCTCATGCAAGTATCTGACAACATATAAACAGTCACAATACCAACTTTTATGAGGCAGTATTGCTTTGTTTTCAAAATATAAGGTTTTCTTCATTTCCTGAACAAATTAATATGTTCCATTTCCTGAGAAAACAGATAGCCGATTGCCGTTTAGAGGCGTTTAGTTAAGGTTACCTGTTTCCAGCCACGTCCAGCACATGGAGCTCGGTGGCGTCGGCCAGCTCTGCTGGCAGTCTACTCAGGCGGTTGTCTCTCAGCGAGAGGACATTAAGGCTGGCACAGCCGCCCAGCTCGTCGGGCACGCTGCCCAGCCGGTTCCGGTCTACATTCAGGTTGGTCAGCTTCTTCAGCTTGCCCAGGGAGCGAGGCAGTGTCTGCGTTTGTGTGTGGGAGAGAACGACAAGACACCGAATGTAGTGTTAAAGACACAAACAGACACACAGAGAGAGAGGGAGAAGCCATTATCATAAATTAAATGAAAGATGAAATTAATAATTCATCTTTACAGAATGATCTTACTTGTCCTAGTTTTATTATGCCTGATTTATACTTGGTTGCACAGCCGGTCACACGCTGAAAATAGCAGACCTGCAACCTTGAAGATCTGCTATTTTTGGTGTGCAACAAAGTACAGCATTAATCACCCTTTAACTTTACTATGCGGTGTGTCAAATAAAAGGCTGTGTTTAACCACAAAAAAGCATAGATAATAGATGTACAAACTCCCAACAATAGGTCACATCACAACATTTGAGCTTGCAGATCTCCTATTTTCAGAGAGATTTGGCTATAGATTGAAAAAGGTAGCGGTCATAGATGTGCAGCTGTAGTTCATAGCTTCTAAACAAAAGTACAAGAATACAAAAGTAAACTTCCATCCATCTTCAACCGCTTATCCGGAACACATTGCGATATTTAAAATAAAATATAAAGCTTAAAGAAGTAAACTTTAAGCTTTATATTATATTTTAAATATCGCAATATGAGTTTCTTCTCCGCTCCAATATGGAGCAGTATATAGAGCTTACCTGTAGGAGGTTCTCTGTGACCACCAGCTCTGTCAGGTTCTCACACTCTCCTATGGAATCTGTGAGCTGTGTCAGCCTGTTCTGGTCCACTTTCAGGATGGACAGTTGCTTCAAAGAGCCTGCAAATAACACATTGTGTGTTATGAAACAACATGGTACTGAGTATCGATAAAAGTTAATTAGAATACATTTGATTCATATTGCACTTTACATTTGACACAAGTCTCAAAGTGCTACAGTACAGAATAAAATCAGACCCGTCTGAACTGAGTGGTACTGTACTGTACTGGCCCTCCTCCCTGGTGTGTGTGTGTGTGTGTGTGTGTGTGTGTGTGTGTGTGTGTGTTAGGCTGCGCAACAGTGACACTTGGTGGTCAACGAACGCTATTTCCGTACTCAGACAGACAGACAGACAGAGGGACACACATGGCTGTCTATAGGAGTGGCTAGCACCACTCAAAACGGTTGCGTAAATCGGTGAACCAATATGATCCAACGCAGTTATCCTGGCGGCACCCATACACTGTTTGGATGTCATCTTAAATGAGATTAAAAACGGATTAGTACTGTATTCAAAATCAGTGGTGTTTGGAGGAACGTGCAGCAATGGGAATCAAAAAGGTGAATGAAATCAAGATTCTTTCGGGCCAGGTTACGTAATCACACAGCACGTTTTCGTTGCTGGGGAAGTAATTAAAGTTGTTTTTTTTATGGACTTTTGATATAAAAATACACAAACATTTTCCCATTGCTTTCGCATCTATTGTTTGGTATGCCCAGACGATGACCACGGATATGCACTAAAAGTGTGAAAAACTAGATCTGCATACATGGAGCCGGCCAGGAACTCTACATCTGACCTCAAACCTCAAACCCTTAGATCTCCATATATGGAGCTCACCTGTTCTGACATTCCATTATGTTGATCTGACCTCATCAAACCCTGTACACTCAAGACACGCTACATATATCGCCAGAGCTCATCAAATCCTGTACACTCAATAACACTCAATACACACTCCATACATGGTCAGTACAGAATTCATTCCATGTTGATCTGACCCCCCATGATAAAGCACCAGCACTCGCCCAGCAGTCTGCCGGCACCCGCCTGGGGGTGTCTTACTGGTATTAGCCCATAGGTGTGATAACAGTTTAGGCCCTGCGGCTGATACACCAGTAGCTAAGCAATCAGGACAACTCAATGTGTTAAACAAATGCCATTATCTCTATTACTTTGTGATTGAATAAGGCTATGGGTAAGTGGTAAAATGATCGCCTGGACATTCATCAAAGACCTCTGAAACCATCCCCGGGCTGTGACGCATACACCAGCCCTCAGTGGGATAACCTCTTGCAATGACGAAGGCCTAGGAGGATAATCTATATATGTGCAGTAAGCTCTAGTCAGTTGCTAAGCTGTCTGCAACATTTAGAGAAGGCCTATCCCCCTATATGGCTCACCAACATTACTTCTCCACTAGAGGGCAGTGCGATCCTTCTTGAGCCCTGCACAGTATCCAATAGCACACCTATGGCATACAATGGCATTGCCCAACGGTCTACTTCATCAACACTGACTGCAGTCTGTTGACAGCAACGTGGACGAAGGGCCTGAATCTGCACTTCTTGCAGACAATGGAACTACATTATCCAGGTGGTGAGGGCTCTGTATGAGGAAAACCAAGGTGGGTTTAAGATGGATGGTGAGCTTTTTTCCGCCAAAGATAGATTATATATCCCCCCTCTTCCCATCTCCCTCCCTCTGTCTCTCTCTTTCTCTGTTCAACTTGTAAAAAATATATATATATAATTAATAATGATGGGTAGATAGTCAGTCAGTCAGACAGACAGACAGACAGACAGACAGTCAGCAAACAAAACTTTTGAGAGTTGAGAAATGTGTGTGGGCATGCTACACATGAATCCCTGGGGACTAGCGAGGAATAAAAATAAACAAATAAATGGTACAAAAACTCCTACATATGATCCTAGTAGTGTGAGAATAAGGAGACTAACAGACCTATGCTGTCTGGGATAATCTCCAGCAGGTTCTGTGTGAGCAGCAGATCGGTGAGGGCCAGCAGACCGTTCAGCTCCGAGGGGAGCTCCTCCAGCCGGTTCTCTGACACGTCCAGACACACCAGCCTCCGCAGGTTCCCCAGCTCCTACACACACACACACACACACACACACACACACACACACACACACACACACACACACACAGTCACACACACACACACACACACACACACACACACACACACACACGATGCATTTATCCCCACAGTGATTCAGTGCAGTGGTTCTTAAACGTTTTCTTGGCAGAAACCCCAACGTTGAATATGTATTCTAGCCGTGGAATATATTTAGTTATAGTTTCAGTCATCATAGGTTTATTTTTTATCAGTGAAAAAGGGTAGTAGTTGAACATTTTCCACCAGTTGTACTCGACGACACATAAAAGGACAACCCCCCACCACCCCCACCCCTTTTTGACGAGGATGGTGTGTGTACTCATTACTCACAGGTGGTAACAAGGACAGCTGGTTACGATCCAGCCAAAGTTCCCTCAGGTTGGGAAGAGCACCAAGGGTATCAGGCTAGCAGAGGAGAGGAGAGGAGAGAGACAGAGGAGAGAGCAAACAAAAGGCCATGTTTGTGTTATCTTTGCAGGTGATTAAGTGGCTCAGGGTGCTGAAATACAGTGGGAACAGCCGCACGCACAGCCTCGTTGACTCTTTTAGACAAACAAAGCATTCAGGAACGGTGGTTGTTGGCCTTTGAAGACATGCATGAATAAATACTGAAACCAGATATAATCATTAAGGAAGGTTTATGCATGCACTTATGTAAACTCTTAACACCCCGAACGCCCGGGGTTATTTAATCCATTAAATCATAGCGCCCAGCGATTTATAGCAGTGGAGCACATTTAGCGACGGACCGGATGCTATCCCGGTTGTAGCTGAAGTAGCTTGATGTAGCCAAAACATTCTCGATGCGATCGACAACAAAGGGAGGTAGAAAAAAGTCTGGGACCGAGACCACTTCAATTCAGCATAGAGTAGCGCAAACGTCTATCACTCTCTGCTGATTGTCTGCACTTTTGTTAAATTGACGCACACACGTACACACACACACACACACACACTCCTCTACCTCTCTGTCGGTCTAATTAATTTCCATTTTCCAGCCATTCAGTTGTGAAAAACTGGAGGGGGGGGGGTCCCCCCAAAATCCTTTTTCATTTTGTCCCTCTGTTGAAATTTTTAATCCGGTCATGGATGTTTTATCGATGCAATTGGCAGCGTGGTTTCTTGCGCACGGCTGTAGCTCTCAGGGGCATTGGTTAAAAGTGCAGGAAATTGAAGGTCATAAAAGCCGCCGGTGCACCGACCAGACCACAGACTTAATCAGTTTATCACATTAATGTTTCAAAGGGAAGAGTAAAACCACTTGGAGAAAGTTGTTTTGATGAAGCTTCGGAAGTGGCCCCTACAAACAGCGAGATACCAGCTGCTATAAAAACCACTGTAAAAACAGGGGACTCGATAGCTAGCTCAAATTTAATTGTTGCGACCACAGGTCGCATTTAACTATGAAATCGTGCATTTCCCGTTAGTTGGTTTGGTTAATGGTTGGTCACCCTTTAGGTTAGGGCAAGGTCGCTGGCGCTTAAACTTGGGCGAATTGAACTTGGACGTTGCAATGCATTTCAAGCTTGTAGATCAAAAGGTTTTTTAGACATTTGCAAACTTGTGAAATGGGATATTCTGCAGGAGTAATTTTACTTTTGGCACTGTATAATTTGATGGCAATACATGTGTACTTTTACTCAAGTAAACTTGGTAAACATTTACATTTGTGGTATTGATACTTCTACTTAAAACGTTTAAGTAGAAGTATTATACTACGTATAAACTGTAGAATTTCTGTGGTTGTAAATTAGCTCAAATTTCAATGTGAGTGTTTGGGCAGAGTGTCAGTAGTCAGTACTGCATATAACTGACAGACAGAAAGGCAGGCAGGCCGGGTTTCAGAGCATGAGGTAATGTAAAGTGTTTACTCAGCCTCCGCCCTTGTGTCAGGTCACAGTCACATTGTTTACCCTGTGCTGCTATTGAGACAGCCGGGCACTCCCAGGCTTAAAGCCAGTGAAGGAGTTTGTACTTGAGTAGAAGTATCAGTACCACAATGTAGAAACTGTAGTAGTAAAAGTCAGGTATTCAAAATGTAAAAGTTCAAAAGCATTGGCGTCAAAATTTACTTGAAAAGTAGAATATAAAAAGTAAAAGTAGTCATTAGGCAGAATATCCCAGTTCACAAGTTAAAAAGAAAAATCTTTTGAAAATAGCAGATCTACAAGCTCACACGTGAACTTGTAGATATGCAATTTTCATAAAGCCGAAGTACACATTGGGCTATGTCGTTAATGCATGTTTTCCAATAATCCAAATCTACAAGGTTAATTTGTAATCCAAGATTTTGAAATAATAGTTTGGAAATAATCAAGTATAAAATACCTCAACATTGAACTTAAGGACAGTACATGTACTCGGTTACTAAACCAGCCCTGATGCTCCTCCTGGGTCCAGAACAGAACCCGGGCCTGGCAGACCACGTCTTAAACCAGCCCTGATGCTCCTCCTGGGTACAGAACAGAACCCGGGCCTGGCAGACTGGCACCGCTGCGTTTGTGGGGCATTAGTCTCTCGAGACAGACTGTTAAGAGGGCGCCGTTTCTCCTTCATTTGTCGATGGGTTCCCAGATTGGTGGGGTATAAATACGCGGTTACAGATCATAGGCTTCGTAGCGGAAATGCGAGAAGGCTGTTTGTGCTCCGCGTTAATGGGCATGTTTTTATTTTGTGGTGCGTGTGTATATGCAAATATGAAGTATGGTGTGCTTGTGTTTGCATGGCCTGAGCGCTAGAGAAAACAAGTCACGTATGGAAATGTGCACAAGTCAGTGTGTGCGTGCCGTGTTGTGAAAATGGCGGGGGGGTTGTGTGAGCTGGCGGGGCTTACCAGAACTTCCAGTTCATTGCTGCCGAGGTCCAGCTGTTCCAGTTTCACCAGGAAAGACAGTGACCTGCATATTTACGGACACAGAAACACCACAGTGAATCACTCAGAGACATGCACACTACAAGCCAACAACAAGCCGGATGTCCTTCTACATGAAGCTACAGCATGCCATTCATTCACTTGTGTAAATAATACATGCAAGGAATGTTTCTGTGAAAACACCGCACTGCTAAAGATATCGACAAGCGCCGCTGACAACCACTTTGTTCGTTGTGAATGCTCTGCCACAGACAATTGTCACATTCACGTACGTATGACAGGTGGTTATACAGGCTACAGGGGACGAATCAATGTCATGCCCTCGTGATCATATCTGCTGTTGAGCTACAGTAGCAAACACTTTTAGCCTGGCGTGCCTAATTTCAGGCATGTGATTATATTATTATATAAAAATAGTGAAAACTAAGAAATAGCTGTTTGACGCATGGCCAAGTATACAGTATACTTGGCCAACAAACAGGCAAACAGCAGATCTAAAAGCTCACAATGCATTGCACCGTGAGCTTGTAGAGTTGATTTTCCCATCAGGACACGCCCCCCTCATCTAGACTGAGTGGCAAAACATTGAGCAGCATGGAGTGTTGGAGTTTGGAAGCGCTCGTTGGAAAGCACTCAACCGTCGTGTGTACCACCTGTTTCTAAATGTCACATAATGCAGGAGGCAGCAAAATGTTGTGTTATTGAAAACAAGCACTTTTTATGAAACAAAAACTTAGAAAGAGGATAATTCAAGCTTTTTGTACAGCTGCAATGTTGGTGAGTTTAACATTGTTTAATGCAATCAGACAGGACTTTTTTTTGGATGAATGGGCTGTCAAGGCCAGAAAGCAGTTTGGGACATATCTAGGCAGGCGGTCATGTAGGTAGGAAGGTGTGAGACCATTGAGACTTTATAAACCAGTAAAATAATCACTATTTTGAAAGTGTTGTGAGGGCACACAAAGCGTGTTAATCGGCACCAACGTCTTGTTAGCTCCCTCCCAGCGCGAGGACACTTACGCAGGCAAGGACTTGAGCAGGTTCTCCCTGAGCTCCAACGTCACCAGGTTGGACAGGCTGCGATGAAGAGAGGACAGACAGGATGTGGAGAAGGAGGGGTTGGGGCGAGGAGAGACAAGAAAGAAAAGACGGGAAGGAAAGAGGATTGGCAATAGAACAAGTGATGGTAGGGGAAGGGGAGGGGAGTTGAACAGGAGGAAGCAGGGTGGGGGGGGGGGTGGATGGAATGGATGGGGAGAGAAGACATGGTAGAGGAGGAGAGGTGTTAATGCTTTGCTCACTGAAAATAACAGATCTCCAGTCCACTGTCACTATGCATTTTTGATTCATTGAATACGTTATTAACAGACTGCAAAAAAGTACAGACGTACAGTTATACAATAATGCTAAAAAGGATAACACCAAAAACCCTGAGGACTTGAATATAATGTATTTTCAGTGAGAAATGCCATTGTGCGACAAAATATAAATGAGGGTTCAGCAGTAAGTCAGATGGAGGGAGGGTCTGTTTGTCTGGGCAGCCTTGGCAGTGTGAGGGGCGCCTCCATCTGCCTGATCACAGCAGGCCCAGAGAGCCCAGAACCCAGAGCCAATGGGCCAAGAGCTCAGTCTGTCTAAGATCCCGCTGGGCTACGGAATTAAAACCCCTCACAAGCCGGGCTCGCTGTTTGTAGCGCTGCACATTAAATCATCATAGCTTTCACAACCAATTATGTAATATCAGCCTACTACTGGCCATATGGAAACGTTTCCTTACTGAATAAATAAATGTTAATAAATGATTCCATGTGTGCTTGCTAAGAGATGCAAACCCACTTTCATGGCAAAAAAGAAAATGTAAAAAGTAACTCGACTCTAGCACTACAAGACTACAGGATCTTAGATTTGAAGGTGAAAATGTTACATATTTTATGACCAAGTAAAAGTATAAAATATAGATTTTTAATCTACACTCCAAGGTTTTACATACTTTCCGATGTCGTTGGGCAGCGTCTGCAGGGACACGTCGTTGAGCGCCAGGTGAGCCAACGCGCGGAGCTGAGTGAAACCGTCCGGCAATCTGAGGAAGAGAACGGAAGGTTGGAAAAGGGTTGGGAACTTGGGATCTGGAATCGCAGGACCCAGGAATACATAGGAATCGTTAAAGTTAACCGTTCAAGAATCGGGACCGTTGAGGGGGAATCGTTAAGGAACCGGAATCGTTAAAATCCCAAAGGATCACAAAACCCAAATACAAATGTATGGAATGGCTTTACGAGGGACGAAGACGATCAACCCATGTGGAAAAAGTTCCATCTGCAAAAGTGTTCTCCAGACTCCTGCCAAGAGTTCCAATGCTCTTCTATAGGGGGAAGTTGAATGGGGAGGGGGGGTTTAAAGAGGGGGCTTCCCCTTGCTGGCTTTAGCTTGACACTTCCATTACATACAGAGTAATGTCTGGGTCACAGAGCAGCACACACACTGGCACACCAAAGTCAATGCTTCTCCTAGAGGCGTGCTTCTCATGGACCACTCACCACTGCATAATCGCATCAGAACCAGCGGCCTGTTTTTACACATAATTAGTCATGAAAGGTGTTGAAATTAAACACACAGTATGATATTTTTCATGCTGTTAAACTGAATATGAATAGGTATAGTTGGTGAAATTACTTGACAACTGACCAGAGGAGGAATCACAATGTATGACTCTCTCTTCTTCCCTTCCTGTATTTCTTGGGTAAAATGACACGATGGGAACTAAAAACTAAAATGTATTTAACTAAAACGAATTTCATCCAGTTTGTTTTACTTGTAAAACTGTGATGTGACAATAAAGTTGATTCTGACTGATCATATTTTCTGCCTGGACTGTATATTTAAATAATTTGAATAAAGATGTCTGAGGCTTTTATAAGACATGACAGGTTTAAGCAACACACACACAAACACACACACACACACACACACACACAATAGTAGCTCAAACAGGTCATCGAACACCAAACTATAGAGTGGGAGAGTGGGATATAAAATATATAAGACCCCCATTTTCAGTGTCAATGCTGAGAGGAGATATGGGCTGTTCCATTCCACTTTACCTGGAGAGGGGGTTTCCGCTGAAGTCTGCGATTTCCAATGCCTTACAAAACTTAATGCTCTCGGGGATCTCAGGAATGTCTGCAAGGAAAAAGGAGAAGGGGAGGGTGATAAGTCAGCATCGAGGACTGAAGACGTGATGGGAGGAACAGGGAAGAGACGGGGGGCGGTGGCGGTGCTGGTCACATTCTATAGAGAAAATCATTTCACGTTCCCTTATAATAAGAATAGCTACCAGATGGGAAGGAGCAGGCAGGGAACAGAAGAATGGCGGATGGAGGGCATACAGTACGTACAGGGAGATGACAGAATCCATTCACTTGCTCTCGTTTCCCCCTCACTGTGCCATGTACTGTATTCACACTGTTCAACAATTCAAACTTTAGTATCGTAGCACTTGCCCTAGCCCCAATGACCATGAAGTTTATTTAGACAAATGCCAGGTTAATTTGTTGATCTGGTTTACCTATGATCCTAGAGTCACAACGCTGATTCTATAATGTTTTTAATAGACAGTTTACTTTGCTTACTGTTAAGTCAAATTGTATGCATCATGCAATCATTATTAGACAGCCAATAGTGATCTCTATGCAAGAAAAAAGTGATGTAAATGTTATCAACAATTAACAGCATTGCCAATCAGGTGGTATAATCATTGTCTAGACAATGAGAGACAAACTGAGGGTGGGTGGGTGTGGCGCCAACATGGCAGCAGTACCACCCTGAAAAATTACCAAATGTTCATTGTCGCAAGCATTTTTGGCAAATCAAAGACACGGTTCCCTCTGTTGCCATCTCCCATGAGGCAGAAAGACAGATGGGCTTGGGCTTTATAAGCACGCTGCACAGTGCAGACACTGCTGTCACTGGCACTTGGTGATATCCATATAGGACTGATGCCTCACCGGGCCAGTTCTTCCTGTTACTTACTTGGTACCACACTATAGACTTATATCAATTTGCATTGAACAAGGGCAGTGAGAGGACAAACGCTATATACATCCACAGAGTATGCATCTGCGTGCATGCGTGTGTGTGTGTGTGTGTGTGTGTGTGTGTGTGTGTGTGTGTGTGTGTGTGTCTGCTGCTGAGTTGCAGAATGCAATACAGCGGATTCTAAATAAAGCAGGTCTCACTTGAGATGCTGGTGGATGGTTTTCCATACATACATTAAACTGATACACGTCTTGTTTTAACACATGCTGGGCGGGAACCCCTTTTGGTGTTTTAAGTATTATGCTATGATTTAGCTATTGAAAATAGCAGATCTACAAGCTCGCTAGGAGCTTGTAGGTCTGCTATTTTTTTTTCTTTCGTGAAAATGTGGCACAAATCTTTCAATATATTCTTTCAGGGCGAGCGTTTTTAACTCAAATCTTTGCTTCTGGGGATCCCTGGAACAACATATTTTCAGATGGGGGTCGGCGGCCAATTACACATTTTTGGGGGTCCTTGAAATGAAAATGTTTGAGAACGACTGATATAGAAACATGGGTTTTTCAAGAACTCAATGATTGAGAAGACATTTGTAGAATCATCCTCATGTCTAAATTCTCCCCAATTTAGTCGTTATGCCAACTGATTCCTCCCGACACACATTTGTGTTTTCACTCCCCGCTGACCGACCCCAGGCCATAGTAATATGTTGGACAAAGCCCAATGCACCCACGGTGGATTTCAACCCACAACCTCCGTGGTGGTGGTGGTGGGCAGGCACTGCTCCACCCGAGCTCGGATTCAATTTATTTTTGAAGCAGGGGTTGGAAAGGAGAGAATGTTGCTTCATGTTGAGCTTGGAGATCTGCTATTTTTCAATAGCTAAAGCATAACATAATGTTAACACCAAAACGGGTTCCCGCCCAAAATGTGTTAATGGTGAGGCTTTTGACATGTTAAAATGAGCATGCGTTAATCGTGAGGCTTTTGACATTCTAAAATGGTTAGTCCCAATACTTCCCACTAACTTTCCAATTAGACCAAGTACTAAATCTGAGTCATGACAGTCTACACCTTAAATCAGTTTATATCAATCCCAGGTGCTTTACGGTGATCCCGCATCTCTGTAGCTGAACTAGGGAAGGGGAGCGCTTGATTTCCTTACAAACCCTGACCGTGCGGGCGTCTAAGCACCGCCTGATTTCATAGGACTGTGAATGCATTCTTGTAAATACAGCAAGTGCCTCCTTATCCCCTGTCACTGAGAACAGCTGTTCTGGAAAAAGTTTGTCGTAAACACACAGGCTGGCTGGACTGGCTGAGTAAACAAGGAAGTGGCTCTCTATGGTCGGCGCAAAGTGTAACTACTTTTGTGAATTAGGAATAGTTTTATGATGTTAATACTTAATATTGCTAATTTGCTATGTTTGTAACTGTTTTAGAAAACATTAAGCCACACGAGGTCCCAGGTTACCTGTATTTTAGAATGTCTGAGAGGGTTGGTCGTGTCTCACCACACCTCTCAGCATTATAACATCCAGGGTAGCCTGAGACATCTTGTGGCTTATTGCTTTATGTGATAACGGTGAGGCTTGTGACACGCGTGTCAATGAGACATGGGGGATAACTAAAGGTACAGGATGGGATATTATTGATTGGCCAACAGCAGCTCACAAACCATGCATTGATTGGCCAACAGCAGCTCACAAACCATGCATTGATTGGCCATTGATTGGCCAACAGCAGCTCACAAACCATGCATTTGTGTTTATGTTTGTGTGCGTTTGTAGTACAGTTGTTTCCAATACCAGTATCGGAAAAGCTGCCAATACTGCCTAATTGCTTATCAATTATTTTTGAATGCTTCAGTTGATGTTGCACTACTGTTTCATACTCTTACTGTGCTATTTACTGAGTATTTTACTAACTTGTAGCTGCACTTTAACATTTAAAGTTAAATTGCCACCCCAGATCAGTGGTTCTCAAACCTTTTAATTTCAAGGAACCCCATAACTCGAGTGTGTACAAATGGAAAGGGTCCATTTAGAAACCCCTCAAGGAGCCCAAATGGTCCCAGAAGCAGAACCCCACTTTTAGAACCAGTGTCCGACTCCACCGTCCACAAACTTCGTCTTAAATTCCCATTGAATGAATGGATAATAGTAGTACATCAGTGTCTGAGCAAATAGGCATTGTGGTTGGGGGGGGGGGGGTATCGGTACATCTCTAGTGTCTATGTGCGTGTGCGTTTGTGTGGGTGCATGACGTGTGCGCACCATTTCTAGAGATGTCCAGTTCCACCAGCTGCATGAAGTTGGCCACCTCTGGAGGGAGTCTCTGGATCTCATTGTCGCTCAAACCAAGCTTCCGTAGGTTCAGGAGTCTGAAGAAGGGCTGTGGAGAGACACAGAGAGAGGCACGCCATGTTAAAACCAAGACAGAGAGAACAGCTATATGTATTGCAAAGCCCCTATAGCACGACAGGCTACTGTGGTCAGCACTCGTGCGAGAGGGGCAATATGATCCACAGTCGCAGGCAACCATAGGCTAAATCGAAAAAAGGTGGAAGTTCCCATGCATCCCATCATATTCTGTATTGTAACCCCACACCCCAGGCTTTTTTACCTTTGGTATATCTACTTTTTGAGACGCATTTTTGCTTCATGGCTTGCCAACATTTCTACTGTACAAAAAGCAAAATAAATCTCATGACTTATGTTTAGATATTTTAATTAACATTGTAAAACCTATGTCGCTGCTCCAACTAGTTGAAATAAATCACAGATTAAGGCTTTACATTTTGCTTTGATGACCATTCATGTTTATGGAAGATGTATTCTATAATAGTTCAAATACTCTTTAATCTTAATATGACTATTGATCGAAAATAGCCGATCTACAAGCGCACAACACGTCACAACGTGAGCTTGTTAATCGGCTATTTTCAGTGCGCGACATGCTTCCATAGAAGACATGGAACCAACAAATGACTGAAATCAGTCGTGGCGACTGAGAACTTCATTCCAGGAGCACTCAGTATTTATGTGGGGAACCTTTAAACCATTTCAGGGGAAAACCGTTTCATTTTCACAGAAAGAACATCAAAGTGCCTTAATCACACAACTACAAACCACTGCACACACACACACACACACACAGACACACACACACACACACACAGACACACACACACACAAAAAATAGTGTGTCCTGTATGTTCAAACGGGTCACATTCCAACGACCACCCCTCCTCGCCAAAATACACTCCTCCTCGCTATGGTAACGCCAGCCAAACAAAGTGGCTTTCGATGAGAAGGAGCAGAGCGCTGGGTTCTGTGACCGGCGTCGTGCCAAGTGGCTTTCACAAGAGACTGCTTGTTGGACCGAAGGGGGGACGGATGGTCATGGCATTCAGGAAATAAATTAAATTCGTGTGTCCTCCGCTTTTCAGATGGACACGGACAGACAGGCAGACGGCGAAGGACAACGAAGGGTTACGGAAGGCTGATACCATGAGGCGATTAACCCATTAAGACCCGAGGCCAATGCATGTTGCTTTCAGTGGTGTCAAGGATCCCCCAAAATGATATGCATTTGGCCGCCGATCCCCATCTCAGTAAGTTTAGTCAAAGTTAAAAATGGTTGCTTTAAATATATATGATCAAAGATTTGCACAAATGTTCACGACTTGTAGTTCATTGAGCTACGAGATTGTATATCTGCTATTTTTGAATAGCTAAAGGATACCATATGGTTTAAGTGGTTAAAATCTAAAATGGCACAGATGCGTTCCCATATTTAATGGGTTAACTCC
The DNA here is from genome assembly GCF_963924005.1 of Protomyctophum bolini. Taxonomy (NCBI): domain Eukaryota; kingdom Metazoa; phylum Chordata; class Actinopteri; order Myctophiformes; family Myctophidae; genus Protomyctophum; species Protomyctophum bolini. The sequence continues at coordinate 16,275,222 of NC_137882.1, read as the reverse complement.
TCAATCAGCATCGGGTTCTGCTGCTCACAGAGGACCTACTGTCTTGTCCTTGTTGATGTCCAATCAGAATTCTCAGACACCAAGGGACACGACTAAAGGAGAACATGCCGACCTAAGCTTTTCTGGAGGCAGGAATTTAGCTGGGAATTCAATATTGGGGGAGTGGGAGGGTTTCTGAACACAAGCGGCACGCACGCAAGCAAGCATGACTAAAACGTGGAAGCTGAACCTTTATTCAGCTTAAAAAAACCTCAGGCTATTCTGAATGGCTCCCTTTATAAAAGCATTTTGTTTACATGTCAATAACACTAGAGCTAATGTACTGGAAAATACAGGGGGTATATTAAACGGATAGATGGGCACCAAGGACGAGTGGGCATCACGTGTTAAATTGGCTATTTCACCCAAAAATGTAAAACTATATATTTGTAAAATGTTTTAAGTATACATGATTAGAACATACACATTCGACACTATTAAGGTCCATCATTTCAAAAAATTGCTACAAAACCAGTATATCCAGTCATTTTAGGGCATAAATAAGATATAAATCAAGTCTGACAATGATATACCGTGCATGTTCACATCATGTATACTTAAGACCATTCTTCAAATATATTTTTTGGGGGGGAAAACAGACAATTTTACATTGAGGTGCTCTGTAACAACCAGGAATAGGGTTTCATGAATGTATTGCAACAGGTTCCTTCTCCCCCCAAAGGAGCAGTGTAAGCACTTTGCACAGCAGATGAAACCAGACGCTCATGGCTCCGTGTATATTGTAATGTTTCTGCCTGCGATTGGAGATCTGTGCAGAAGACCATTAGCCCACATAGCTTACACAATACAACATGCTAAGGGGGAGAGAGCTACAATTACATTGCCCGAAGAGAGACAAGGCTGCAGGCAGTGTAGCCGTGCACCACCTTGATGACAGATATTTCCTGTTCTTGACTGGTTGTGTGTGTATACTGACTGTAATGTTGTCTTGGGTGTGCGTGCGTGCATGCATGCGTGCGTGCACTCGTGTGCGCACAGTGGCTAAACAGGCTCTCTCCTGAGTTATCTGGGGGCTACTAGCGTGCTACGGATGCGGCGGATACAACAGCTGGCAGGCTGGTAAGGTGAGCAGGGCAGGGATCTTTCTTTCTTTTGTGCGCTTGGTCGGTCATTAGCACGCCCCATATTCACTAGCCACTTTCACTGCTGCATTATCTGCTTTTCAAATCTCACAGCCAGAGCTGCAGTATGGCAGGTGAGTTGCCAGTCACCTAGATTGGATCGTCGAAATGGTCGTATCATGCTAGAGTAGACAAAGCTACCAGTACAGCAGCCAATGACAGAAATGCACCAGAATCATGTTTGTCTGGTAACAACTAACAAGTATGTTCATGTTCATGAGATCTGAAAGTTGGGGGGTGGAAGGGACGGGGAAGCAGGGAACCAAGGATAACGAAGAGGAGGCAGAAAGAGAAAACAAAAGAGTGTGGTGTTTCTGTGGTCCCCAGCAGGTGCCAGGTATCGAATGGCAGGAAGAGGAAATAGGAGCTTGAGTGTGTGTGTGTGGGAGGGGGGGGGGGGCTCACCATGAGACCAGGCCCAGATGGGAGATGAACGCTGGAAGAACAGGTGACACTGGTCTCCTGGGAGTTACCGTTGCACAGACAGACTTAAAAAACATCAATGTCTCTCATGCATGTTATTGGGGCCGTCCATATATATCCATATATATATGTATATGTATATCTACCCCAACATATACGGTACTCCTACTCCGTTTTATAATGGTTGATGGTTCCTATAGCAACGCCCCACCGTTCCAACTATGGGATTGCAAATATATTCACAGTGCAAAGCAGTTGAAAGGAGGTTTTTCAAACTGCCATGACTCGGATTCTTGGATCGCTGTCCTTGGAACATTGGGATTCAAGACCAAGACTAAATCAAAATCTGCTGAAAAACACTGTTAACACTGCTGTGAGAGGATGACTCTGAAGGCTCACAAATATGCCCATGCACTGTGCAGTACTCTGCCGTAGCCGTGTTCACAAGCTTTTCCTATCTTTTCAAATAACAATAGTACACCAACAGGGACCAAAGCATAGGGTAGCATATGTTCATCTAGAACAGGCCTAGATTCTAGAAATAGGTATTCAGTGGTTTAGTTGGAGTAAAACAAAAGGGGTGACTGCAGCTGAGCAGTTTTTTACAGAAATAGATTTAAACAAGCAAAGACCACTCACTGAGGTGAGTCTCCAACTAAACAAACTAACCAATACACCCCTGGTCAATGGCTAAAAACAACAACAACTAAACAAACTAACCAATACACCCCTGGTCAATGGCTAAAACAACAACACAAGGGAGAAGGGGGTTTAGTGTACCGACACCCCCTCCTCGTTCTATTAGTGTCCTAGATCTGTCTGTTCTGTCACGACTCAGTGTGTATTTGTCTCAGAGAGAGAGAGAGAGAGAGAGAGAGAGAGACCATTTGCGTTGGTACATGCCATCACATCGGTGAGAACAAGTGAGCTACATTTCCTTGACAACTTTACGAGTGTGGCTTTTCTTTTAACAGAGTACTTGCTACAGTCGTTTGGCTTTTAGATGGAAGGTGCTGGAGTCATGCTGGAGAGCAGCGGTGTGTAGTACAGTAGAGCAGTGATTGCCAAACTGGGGGCCACATTTTTATTTTGGGGGGTCTCCAGATGGTTAGCTTAACGAAGTTAACGTGCAGTGCAACATTGTTTTCTCACTCAACAGAAAGCAAACCAACGTGCGTGCATTACAGTGTATACAGGATATCCGCACATTTCTAAAGTTACAAATTAATTTATTTGAAGACCTTTTTAATACAAAAGAAATTGGCCAAAGAAACAGACCTCAATCGGCTATTTTCACAATATTTATCTGTGGAACCAAGTCTCAACTCCTACAATTCCAAGTGCTTGTCAGGGTGGGGCGGTCCCAAATTCAATTATGATTATTTTGGGGGGGTCACGGCATGAAATGATTGAGAACCACTGCAGTAGAGTGGTACAGAGTGAGTCAGGGACATTTTTCTGGTGAGTCACAGTAGAGGGCAACATATAGACTCATGAGGCTTCTGAAGACTACAGATCAACACAAAGCTTCAATGAGAACTAGGACACTGGGACATCTGTTTTGTCCTTTGTTTGGGAAAGCGCCTGAGTCAAGTCACAAGTATTTGGGCAGACACAAAAGTCACAATTAACGACCGGCCATATTTCTTTGAGTGGTGCAACCACTCCAAGGAACAGCAATGTCCGTGTTCACCTATGTATTAATGAGCACGAGTATGACTGAGTACCAGTAGGGGCGCTGTTTGCCAGAAAAAGAGAGATAGTATTAGTGCTGCACTGTTGCCTGCTAATATGAGAGAGAGAGAGAGAGAGAGAGAGAGAGAGAGAGAGAGAGAGAGAGAGAGAGAGAGAGAGAGAGAACCACTCAGTTCACACGGGTGTGATTACAGTTTTACTAAACAGCAAACTATATATGGCTGCTTAGATAATTTTTATTTATATACAAATGAATTTGCACGACAAAGACGAAAGCGAAGTGGGGAGGATACGTCACAGACTGAGAGGCCGTTGCTCCAGACTTTATGATGGAAGCATTTGAAAACTGCGAGACTACTACTGTGAAAGTGTATTTTCCGGATGAACGTTAAGTCAAGTTTACGTTCGCTTCTGTGAGGGCATCAGGGGAACAGTTTGGCTTCTGTATGCAGGACTTGGGAAAGAGGGAGCATGCTCCGTTAACGTGCATATTTGTGGGCAATATTTATGTGAGCTTGTTTGTTTTAAGCATGTGTTTATGTAGGTGTTTTATGTGCGTTGGGGGTTAGGACACAGTAAACACAGTAAAAAAAACACAGAGAGAGAGAGCGCGAGGGAGGTAGACAGACAGACAGGGGGAGAGAGAGAGAGATGGAGAGAGATAGGTGTGTTGGTGGAAGGCACCTAATTAGAAACTGACAACAGCTGTCCCAGAGGAAAGGTACGGTGATGTAGCGTGTGTGTGTGTGTGTGTGTGTGTGTGTGTGTGTGTGTGTGTGTGTGTGTGTGTTGCTAGCAGCTTTCTAGGCACAATGAGACATAGCCGGATGGACACAGACTTCAGTGTTAAAGTCAAGTGACACCATTTAGCCCTAGGCTTCACTCCAATCAAACCATTAGGCTACAGACGACAAAACCACACACACATACACACAATACTAAACCCCCCCCCCCCCCCCCCCCCCCCCCGACAGCACACATGTTCGACTGCCAAGCCAACGCATAACTCTATACAACTTTCTTCTCTTCAACGTACCTTAACCCATTTTAAGACCTGAGGCAGATTCTACAAATGCCTTTTAAAATCAGTAGTTCACAACACACACACATCAGTAAGACCCCCTGGGGGCAAGAAAGGGCGAGGTCACGTGCACGCATCCGCCTGGGTGACGGGCGAGAGCTGGCGCTTTGGGATGGGGGGGTCAGATCAACATATGGAATGAATGCTGTACTGGCCATATATGGAGCGTGTCTTGAGTGTACAGGGTTTGATGAGGTCAGATCAACATATGGACCACAAGGAGGAAATGTAATTACACCATATTAAGCCCACCGCCCCAAATCCCCCCTTGTCATTCTTTTCCATACAGCCGTTTCCTTTCATATGGAAGTGGAATCCCTATCCATTCATTCATGCTCTCCCATCCCAGTCCTCTGCAGCCACTAGCCTGATGATCTACATTCCACTCTGGCCTCTTTTCTAGATTCTTTGTGCTCTCGCAGTGCAACACAAAATAGTAATACACATCTAAAACATAGACGATTGTGCACGCAGTCACCGCTGGGGTGAGGGGCTCAATGACGACTACATGCATTTGTGATGATGATGGACCCTATTATTCAGAGTCCAGGAAAAGAAGACGAGAGGATTTGGTCGACTGCACAACTCGGTACAGCACACAAAAGGGGTATTTCACTTTAAACATTTTATATATCTACTCTGCTTTTACCCAGTCCCAGACAGTTTATAAGTTGCTAGATTTGAGACGTACAGACAGGTCAAGGACTCAGGACTGTGACATCAAAGAGCACCATGGACACAAATAGTCGTCCCGGGTCTGTCTTCCTGCGTTAAAGTGTCTTCAGTCCAAATCTATGTGAGGCTGCAGAACAAAAGAGAGCATCAAGAATGCACCATGAGTCATTTCCAGGCCCCCCGGGTCTGTTGCGCATTAATTAAGCAACATGGCATAGCTTTTTTGCGCAAGGGCTCACACATGCGCAGTTTGCGCGTGCACACACACACGCACGCACACACACACAGTTTGTCCTGCACAGTTTGAAACCCAGAGTCCCAAAAAGTGAAACTCTGCAGGGTCTGAATGACCCAGTGCTCCTCCAACCTGTCATCTGCCCACCCCATCCCCTCACACTCTCCATCTCTATACTACTACCAACTCCTCCACCTCTCCGAGTTCCCTCCATTTTCCTTTGCAGAGGGACAAAGCCTAACCCTCACACAGGGCTGTCAGTCACAAGCAGTGTTGCCAGGTCTATGAAATCAAGCCCCAAAAAGACCATATAGGGCAGTGGTTCCCAAACTTTTTCATGTCAAGGACAGCAGAGACATGGCAGACTGGCTGTCAGTCAGAGGCCAGCTCACTGGCCCCGTGCTCAGTCAGGAGATTTATCCATTGTCAAAAAGGCAGTGTTGCCATGTTGGCCTATAAGCGACTTTGGGCATATTTTCCTTTAAAGTTGCTTTTAAATATTGGTAATTGTGGGTTTTAGTTTTTTGGGCTCGTTTCTAAAATGAAGTTACTAGCTGCTTATTTAGGCTTGCTAAATAGAGTTTTATTTCATTAAACTTTTTTTGTGCCAGGGAGCCCTACACCAGATTTGTGTATTTCAAAATATTATACATTTTATTTCAAGAGTTTTGAGCGTTGTGAGCTTTTGGGGCTTGTTTTTTCCTAGACCCGGTTGCTTATTCCTCCCACAAAATATGGCAACACTGTCAAAAGGCCACCACAGAGAAGGGAGGAAGAAGAGGGGGAGAGACTTGAAAGGCACAAGGGGATCACAACAAAAGGCAGGAATCTGGTAAGAACAGGATAGAGAAAGTTGGAGGAATACGGGTGGGGGACAGAGGGATGGCGGATTATTAATGAAGAAGGGGGGGTGGTAAACAATGGGTTCTCAAATAGGGAAGAAGAGCCTCACAATTCACTTATGTTAATGGAGCCACACACACACACACACACACACACGTCTCAACTAGGCCTGTCACAATTATTTGAGAAAACAATTCATAATTGTGTCAATGTTGAAAACTATTCAAATATTTTCAAATTAATTGGAAATAACTCAAAACACGTCACATTTCCATTATGTATAAAGTTATTAATTAAATATGTCTGTTATTGTCTCCACCAGGCCGAAGGCATGGGGAGACAGTATGTTTTGCACTCCGTCCGTGTGTGCGTCCGTCCGTTACCAGCTAATCGCCGGCACACACTCCCTGCATGCCAACGATGAACCTCTGCCACAAATCTTCGAGAACGCCTGCCCCTTATTATATAGTGAGCGGCCAATAACGTCAGCTGCTGAGGCTATACCCGATAACAGGCTCGACAAGCCAAAAGCTTATTGATACTCGGGTCTCGATAAATGTCGAACCGGGTTTGTAATGGACGCGATTTTCAGGCTCCATCCCTACTCAAATAATCCAATTGCCATCCAAGGCATAAGAAGAAATGGCACCCCTTTCACATTTTCCTATTATAGCGCCACCAGGAGGCCACAACCTGACCTGGCCTGGTGGAGACCTGTAACCCGAGGGGCACTTTTTCTAGTTTCCTTGTATTTCTTTGTGAAATCTTACCTGTGCAACTTAAAAGCCTTAGTTTAGATTTTTTTTATTCCAGTGTTCAGCAACAAAAACACAATTAGAGGGTTTAATCAAATCACTTATATGCGTGACAATTAATCGTAATGTATAACCGTGAGTCCGTGACAGCCCTAGACTCAACAACAATCACGTGATTCCCCCCCTACCATATAGTGTGGAGTGGTACAGTCCTGGCTGGCTTACCATGGGTCCTCTAATAACCTACATAAATGTCACTGTACTGTACTGTACTTCCTCTTGCCCTACCTATCACACAATCCCTGTGTGACTTGTTCGGGTGCACTGCAGTGTGTGTGTGTGTGTGTGTGTGTGTGTGTGTGTGTGTGTGTGTGTGTGTGTGTGTGTGTGTGTGTGCGTGTGTGTGCGTGTGTGTGCGTGTGTGTGCGTGTGTGAGAGTGTGTGAGTCAAAAGCACGACTACAGTGTGTGATGTGACCATCGTTATCAAACAAACCGGCAACACACTACTACTGGCACTCAAATGCTGCACTATGTGCCACTTGTCTCATTTAAAGAGAGCATACTGTATCTAATCCTATTAACTTAACACACATGCACATTAGCAGCAGCACACAGCTCTCAGGGGCACATATAAAATATATTCACCATGTGCATGCATATGGGGTTGGGGTCCTTTAGGATTTCAACGATTACAATTCCTTAACGAATCCCTCTCAAGGCCTGGACATAGTCCGTTTTGTGCCTTGCGTGGGAGAGTCAAACGCACACAAAAATGTGTTCTTACGTCGGTCTATAATCACTACTCGTCTATAAGCATCTACTAGTCCCCTAGATGGCAGCTAGAGATTGGATCATTGTACCAAATGGAAATTGTCACCAAATGGAACTTATGGAAGCATAGGATACGATAAATATACACAACTGTCAGCGCTTGTACACAAGCTGTTCTCCGCTGTAATTCCGCAGAGTTCTCGTCTGAACACCAGGGATGGACTGGGTCAAAAGATAATCAGACGAGTTTGCAAAGCAGTGCTTCGAACGATGATGTCATGTTGTCCTGTTTAACTTGTCTTTCAATGTGATATATCCATGCCGGTTGTGTTTACATTTACAACTCAATGTGCTGGCGGAGGTGTAATCCTCTTTCAAGAGGGGTCGAGCAGAGGAGGAGAGCCTACTTGCTCTCTGCTGCCCAGGGGTACTTTTGCTGTCCCCGAAGCAACGGGACGCAACGCAAGCATTTGCTTAAGTGGCTGCTTCTTGCGTCGATTACATTCGACTTTGCAAGGCACTTCAACGGTTCCAAATGGAAATGGACCCTTAAAACTAAAAGGTGTGCAACTAGTTTTGGTGGTCCTTGAAATGAAAAGGTTTCAGAACAACCTATGCATAGCAGACATGTCATTGTCTACATACCAGCTCTCTGAGGCCCGTTTTCCACCAGGGTTGTATTTTGAACCAAATTAATTGCTTCAGATCGCTAAAAGTTGGTTAGGAACTGAAACCAAAATACACTGAAGTGGGCGTGTCACTATTCAGGTTGGAAGATGCAGGCATCAGAAAATAAAGAACAGAACCTGTTCTAGAACCAAAGTTTTTTTGGTGGAAAAGGGGCCCTGACAGTGTGATTAAACCGGAAGCAGAATCGGTTCCAATATGTCCAATGTTTGGATCCAGTTCCGGATTCCAGCCCTGCCGCCGACCACCTAGGCTGAACACGGAGGCCACACAGAGAGGAGGGCGTGGCCCCAGCCTGCATGACTGACAGCCCCACTTACACAACACACTCTACACCTGTCCCAGCAGTCCCTTTGATCTATCTGCACACACAGCAAACAGCTAGAAGACAGGCGAACACAGTCTAGTCCATGGCCAGGCTGCAGTTTGGACCTACGTCTGTCACGGTTACAAATTTGAGTTGACAATTAATTGCGATTTACGATTCAATTGTGTTTTTGGCATTGTAAGTAAGTAAGTAGCCTTGCCGAGCCATGAGGCCCATAGGGCAGGAGCCTATCTCCTGTTTCTGTGGCGTGAGGCAGCTTGATGTACAAGTATACCCCCTGGACATGACGCTAGTATATCACAGTGTCATGTCAAGCAGGGAGGCACTGGGTCTTTGGTATGAACCAGCCGGGGATTGAACCCCAACCTCCCCGTCTCAGGGCGGACACTCTAACCACAAGGCCACTGAGCTGGTGTTTTTGGCATTGACATATGAATAAAGAATACATTTCTGTTTGCTGCTGGTAATCAAAAAAATGCATAGGGCAGATATGACAAATAACGGAAATATACAAAGAAATCCCTAACATATTCATTATCTTTATTCCTAAGAAAAAGTAAATAGCTGATCTAAAAGCTTACATGTCACAAAGTGGCGTGTTATATGCTTGTAGATTTGCTATTTCAGCTTTTTTTAATGCATGAAAATGTTTCAACATTATTTGAATTATGTTTCACGATTATGACAGAATAATTGTGATTATGTCAAATAATTGCGACGATTATGCAATAGTTTTGACAGGCCTACCTACAGTATAGGCGGCAAACTCTGCTGTGATGGCGAGAGGGAGTGACAAGCGGGGAGAGTGAAATCGCAACCCATCTAGCCAAGTAGATTAAGCAATGCTACGCCTTGAGTTGACACATTTAGATAACCGCTATGCTCTAGTTACAGTAAATAACATGTTTGCATAATAGGGGAGGAAATGTAGGGAATTTTGAGGCAAGGCAGGGATTTTTCTTACTGACCAAAACAGTAAAACAGAAATTAGAAGCATTTAAACTGAACCGTGTACAGAAAAAGCAAATTCCAGGAATTGTCTGGAGTGGAGAGACTGCTCTGGTCGGCTTCGTGCAGCAACAACACACACTCGGCACTTTCAGAACGTCTCATAATAACTCATAACCACTTCCATTCCATTCCTAAGAGGTGCAGGAAAACAATGCTGTATTATCTCACGGGGAGAAGTAAAAGCTGCAATCATGCACTCAGTGAATTGGCACTACTAGTACGTACGGTGAGAAGACAAACATGCACTGCACACACCCACACACACGCGCACGCACACGCACACACACACACACACACACACACACACACACACACACACACACACACACACACACACGACAAGGGTTCTGTAAAACTGGCACACATCTGCAGTACCCACTACCAAGCTGAACTTGCCATTGTGTAGGACGGTATCAACTGCTATGCTAGTATAGTATTCCCAGGCTCGCTCTCATGTTGAGGTGAGAAGTGGATAGTGGATACCACCAGCAGGTGAGGGACTCGCCCATATGCATACATTAAACTACTACTCAGTGAAACAAAAATGGCGCCTGCAGAAAGTAATGTTACGACAAACAAAGCTTATTCATACGCGTCACGTTTGTTTACTTTATATATGTATTGTCCAGTGCACATAGGCAATGTTTTAAACTTTTTAATACATCTTTGTTCCAGTTTCTCTCTCATGTTGGTTATGGTTAAAGAATTCTTGGGGGCTTTAATTGCAATATCAATCACAGACAGGATTTTGTGTCCATTATGTTGCCAAGCATCACACACAAAGAGCCATTGATTTGAAAATATTAAAGATGGGGAGGAATAGGCTGGTGCAGCGGGTGACATTGAATCAGTTTCAATGCAGTGAATGTGCCTGTTCACCCGAAAAAGCAGAGCGCATGAGTAGCCAAAACGGGCTCCTAGCTTGCACCTCACACACCATTGGGTGTCCTGGGTGCTGAGCTGACTCAGTCAGCACCATCCATATCTTTCCATTGACTCACTAGTCCACCACTCACAGAGTTCATGCACAGCGGTTTCCTCAAATGAATCGGGTCCAGACATTGTCCGGGAGGCGACGGAATGAGTTGTTGTTCTTTTGTTTGTTTTTCTGCTGTGGTCACCTCTTGGAGGCCTGTTGGGGCTCTGTTGTTTACACAGGGAGCTGTATTGTTCAGAGCAGACCGTCAGAGATCGACAGTAGAGAGAGAGATGGAACAAAGAATGGGGCAGTGAGAGAGTGAGTGAGAAAGTGCCTGACCTCTGACCTGCACGCTCATTTTACAGAACATGATGTACAATTATTTTGCATCTCATCCATGAGTGTATTATGTTTCCAGTCAGGTGCTAGGGAAGCAGCTCTTAAATCTCAGCTCACTCACTCTCTGCCGCTGCTCACTCACTCTCTGGCTGCCGCTGGTGGGTGTGTGTGTGGGTGTGTGTGTGTGTGTGTGTGTGTGTGTGTGTGTGTGTGTGTGGGTGTGGGTGTGGGTGTGTGTGTGTGTGTGTGTGTGTGTGTGTGTGTGTGTGTGTGTGTGAGAGTGTGTGTGAGAGTGTGTGTGAGAGTGTGTGTGTGAGTGTGTCTTGACCAGGGCAAGAATGTCATGGGTGTTGAAGTCCATGGCCACCGTAGGCCCTCAGTTTGGCTTTCTGTCCCTAAGAAAGGTCAAGTTAATCTCTCCCCTGAGGCCACGGTTGCTTCGATGCCCCGCCTGTCTGCACTTCCCTAGCTGATAGTGCAGTTTTTTTCCTCTGCCTCTTTCCTGTCAATATGTTGTATTATTTTAAACCCTGGTGTATTTGCAGATTGTGAATTATGATAATAATAGTTCAGATTTATATAGCGCTTTTCTAAGTACCCAAAATCACTTTACATAAAGAAAACGAACAAACCAACTTTATTTAGAAGATAATAAGTTCTAGATCAAAAATATAAAGGGTTAAGCATTGGTTGGGGAGGCATCTTAAACTAGATCTCAGCTAGAAGAAGTGTGTTTTGAGTGAGGTTCTGAAGTAGAGGAGGAAGGAGGCATTGTTGAGGTTGGGCAGTGCATTCCAGTGAATTCCCTCAGATCTGCAGCAGGATCTGAGGGAACGGGAGGGAACATAAGGTTTGGGAAGATCGGAGGGGTAGGGGGAAGACAGACTATTTTAATTAACCACCTCGTCTGCAGATCATCTTCAAATGAGTCCAGTGACTCTGATTAGTCCAAGGCTCAGCGTGTGCATGAACTTTTGAGTCAGTGCTTTATAAAAAATATTGGTAATTTGGAAATATTGTGTGTGTGAGTGTGTGTGGGACCGAAATAGCCATTGCACCAGGTCTTTAACTAAACTACCAACTACTGTGCTTTGCACAGCAGCGTCAACAATCCCATCAGAGCACAGCTGAATAATCAAGATGTAGTCACAGGGCTGAATATAATGAGACGCACACATGTGGCACCTGAGAGCAACCAATGATTAAAGAAACGATTGCATAATGAATAGTGCCAGCTCGCCGTCTGTCTCTAACAAATGCTGATCGTCCATCTGCTCTGTGGTGAAGGTTAAGTCAGGCAGACGAGGAATGGATGCATGGGCAAAGCTGAGAGGACAGCCCAGCCTAAAACAAACCGACTTTACGTGTGTGTGTGTGTGTGTGTGTGTGTGTGTGTGTGTGTGTGTGTGTGTGTGTGTGTGTGCATGCGCACGCGTGTGTGTGCGTGCGTGCAGGGCCGTCCAGATTATGACATTTTACTTTAGCGGGATTCCTTCAAAATAGGAGCTCTGGGGTGCCGGAAAGATATGGCCGCTTTTACTCTGATACCGATACCGATACCAATAACTTGCGATATCAGTATGTCATTTTAAAATAATCTAGGACAGTGACTCTGAAAAATACTCACCAATACCAACATTTATCGGCAGTATCGGCAGCTTTTACGATACCGTTATCGGTTTCGGGAAAAACTCTAGGTCATGTGTTTGTGTTGTTGTTTTGCTCCAATGCAATCCACATATTTCTGAGATTCTATCATGCTGTTATTAAGCCGGTTCTGACACGTATTCCTGAAAACACGTAGCCTGTGGCGCTGTCAGCCAGTCTGACGGCTCGTTGGCAGGTAAAGCACTGCAGCGTGTCTAAAGCCCTGGGAAAGACAATAGACCAGGAAAGAGACTACAATGAATGCTGCCTGCTGGACATGACAGAGTAGATTGAGAGGCAACAGGTGGATGTGGCACTCTCTGGCTTACACGCCTCGCCGCCGCCACTACACACACATCTGGAACGTCTTTTTGTTTTGCTCATAGATCGTCTAATGTCTGCAAAGAGTTTGGTGTAACAGGGAAAAGCCTAAGTAGAGCCAATGGGCAAAGTTCAAGTGACAATTAACTTAAGCTCTCTCTCTCTCTCTCTCTCTCTCTCTCTCTCTCTCTCTCTCTCTCTGAACAGATAAAATACCAAGGAGACCCAATTCCAAATGGGCACGTGCCGATTTTCACTGAGGCATATAATAACGCAAGAGATACAGTAAAGTGGCATCTTCTCTTCTTGGGAGATTCCATGGCCAGAAATCAGCATAGAAGTCAGCATAGAGTTCTCATGGAGAACCTCATAGAGGCGTACGATTCCACAGTAAAAAAAAGAACACACAGAGGAACTTGCCTGTACTGTTCCGCAGCGTAGTTGACCATATGTTTACGTAAAGACTGGGGCTGGTAGATTGACCCCTTGTTAGCTTGTTAGTAGAGCGAAGTATCAGCCTCAGCAAAAATCTACTGAAATCTGGATGGCACCCGTGTATTTTGTGTTTAACAAGTCATGATACAATTCTGATATGTGGCTATAGACAGAATTTTGGTATGCGATACCGTTCTGCATTGACAAATTTAAGCTTAAGGTTTAGCCAGCATATGCGATTATAACTCGACATAATTGTATACAAGAGCTGGAAGAGCGTTCATCTCAAAATGCTTATCTGCAAGTAGGCCTAATTTGAATGAATTTGAATTCTGATACTGTGATTCACCATGGGAGGGCATGAGATTGGGTGTCTGTCGCAGAGCTGAAATATCTGCAGAAGTGACACTGGCAATTGCTTTGCACAGCGTAAAGCGCTTTCCAGTCAGTGTTTTATAAATAGGTCGGCTAATCCTGATTCCCAACCGTGTTGGGGGGCTAATCATTGCTTTGGTCACTAAAACTGGTAACCTCATACACCAGGAAGAAAGCCTGGGAAACATTGAAGTGACTAGTGGAAAGAAGGGGTCGGCTGCTGACAGGAACCATTACGGGAGCCACTCCATAGAAGGGGAGGTGCTTGCCAAAGTGCGCACATCAATATTGCCCACGCATTTAACTACTACAGCAACTTCAGCAAGTAATGTTATGCCAATAATAATAATACTAATAACATAATGTGCTGTTTGTTTATATCATGCAGTGCACATACTGTACCTCAGTCAAAGGTTTGCAGATAATAAATAAATAATAGATCGTTCCATCAAATCTTTGTCAGAAAATGCGGACTCAAGGAGGAGATGGCAGAGCAAGATGGCAGAGATGGCAGAGCAAGGCCCGTGGGGCTGTGACACCAAGCTCACACTAAGATCAAGACACACCCACAGGTGTTTTTATGGTCTGAGGCTGTTCAGGGTTAAACTTTGGGATAATTGGCTTTAGGTTCAAATGTTTGTCAACTTGACTGACTTTGACCGCTCGCACGGTCAACTTGACCGCGCGCACGGTCAACTTGACTCACTTTGACCGCGCACACGGTCAACTTGACTCACTTTGACCGCGCACACGGTCAACTTGACTCACTTTGACCGCGCACACGGTCAACTTGACTCACTTTGACCACAAACACACACAGTACTTTGAATTATTGACTTCTCCCACCGAGCTAAAAGCAGCGGCACCATAATGCAAAATCAGACCAAATGTACCGGCAAAGAAACGGAATGAATGCAACACCTCGTGCGCCCTGCTGCTTTTTCTCATGTCGAATACAGCTGAGCTCACCTATAAACCCACACAGTGTTGCAACAGTGACGTGAGGTGGACTTGTAAATCGTCTGGGGGCGGAGCTACAGCGCTTGCACTCACTGCATGTTCGAAGGCACACAGGCGACAGAAACATGCCACGCAGAGAAGAGCCAGATCCTTTATGTTAGAAAAACGTTCACTGTTGTCACAATTATTTAAGCTTGCCAAACGTAACTTTCAAGTGAAGTTTATGGAAAGGAGTCTTTGCCTGACTGCGCTGAACCAATGCGTACATCATTAGAAACAATGGACCACCCCATCCGCATTGTCGTGACTCATCGTCTGTGATTACTGGACCAACAAAAACTGTTTTCAACACCACGGTGGTCCATGGCCCATGGCCCACTCTAGTTACTAGAGCAAGACTACAGTCTAGTGAGTCTATAGTTACAGGGACAGACATGCAGGGGCTCTCTCAACTGTAGCGTTCACACACAGCAGGAACTAACTACTAAGTGTAGAGCGGGGTCAGAAAGAGTCCCCTCTCGCTCTCTCTCTCTGTCTCTATGTTAGCATAAACATGACCTCGAGCCAGCAGCGCCATTGTTTATAGTCCACTGAGGACGTTTGGCTCTTTCCTGGATGGCTTGGATCCGGTATGTGGCCGCCTGCCTGCCGTTTGTGTTTGTCTCCCTGCCCTGCATTGCAGCACCACTGCTTTATGCCATCGCTGTTGTCTTTGGTAACATTGTTTAAATGTGAGTTCCTTCCTGTCCGGATAACACAACAATCAACACATTGCAATTAGAGGAGCTGTATAATGCTACGAAAGAGAATTTCACCTTGTTTTAAGTGAACGTTTCAATTTCCAAATATACAGAGGACATTGGACAACCACGATAACATCCATGTAGAGAATCTTTCAATTTAATTTTAGCCTGTAACATTATTCAAACTTGAGCTACTTCTTAAAGTTGGCATCTAATCTTCCATAGCTCTTATATGCTTCATTTTAAAACAGTTATCTTAGAGTATCTTTCATCTCTCTCCATTTTCGAAAGAGCATCTCTGAATAACAAAGAATAGGACCGGCACACTGTCAGAAACTTGCAAAAATACCCTTTTGATTATATGCACTTTGTTCTACGCACCTGTCACAAACCTCTCCGTTTTGATGCTCAGAAACATGAAAATGGCTTGTCTGCATGTATCATATTTCATAATTACAATGTTTCTGGAGGCGAATAAGGACGAGTGTCCAGGTGGTGAATGTCACAGAGGCAGAATTGCAGGGTGACAATAGCTAAAAGGCTATGTGGCATATTAACACTCATGGACCTGAACCTATGGCAGCAGGTCAAGGTGGGAGTCCGACAGTGTGGAGTGAGCCCACTCTCCCATCCAGGTCATGATTCATGACCCAAAGTATCGCTTTGCAACTTGAATGTTGCATACCGTTGCATTCCACGTTTTAAAAGGTGTTTACCGGTGCATCAACCCAGTATGAGCGGAGAGTGAGAAGAACACATGTCTGCATTCCATTATCAGTCACGTGACGTGGCACTACCAGGAACGTTGAAACAGTTCACATAATACAACCTGGGAGTCAGGTGGAGCCGGTGGAGGGGGGGGGGTGACTGTGCGCACGCGCCCCCGCGCTAATCTAGGCCTGTTACACCTATTGTTATACCTGGGAGCACCTCTCTGGCATGTTAGAGATAGATAGATAGATAGATAGATAGATAGATAGATAACCAGTATTATATTATTTTCTTGTTGAATAGAGTCAGGGGAGGAGGAGGGTGTGTGTACATGACATTCTCCAGCTGACAGTGTCACAAACCACGTCCAAGAGCAGCTCCGTCTGGGAAGTAAAAATCGCTCCATGCAG
Source organism: Protomyctophum bolini (assembly GCF_963924005.1). Classification (NCBI taxonomy): domain Eukaryota; kingdom Metazoa; phylum Chordata; class Actinopteri; order Myctophiformes; family Myctophidae; genus Protomyctophum; species Protomyctophum bolini. Next base: position 16,258,675 of record NC_137882.1, on the reverse strand, counting down.
CGCTTTTTATTCATAACAGGCGGACAGTGTGTGAACGCACTCTAAGAGTCTATATTGAGCATTAGAAAAAGTGAGAGTGTGTGCGCGTGTGTGAACAGCCTTGGGTACAATTGGTTCATTGTGTGTCCAGGTTACAGCCCCCCCTCTCCCCCCCAGTATCATGTGGTTGGACGTCAGCGGTTTTGCGGCCGTGGCCTCGACATTCTTTCTCCTTCAGCAGACTTCCCAGAGGTCGGTCTCTCTCCATTTCTCTGTCTCTATTTCTATACAGTATGTCTCTTTCAAGAATGTGCTCTGACTGCTTGTGGAGTTCAGATTGGAAAACCAACCAGACCTTAACCATTCTCATCATCTACTGTAGTGGTTTTCAAACCTTTCCCCAGACGAGGACCCCCAAATTGATATGCATTTGGCCGCTGACCCCCATCTGAAAATGTTTTGTGCTAGGGACCCCGGCCAGAAAAGAAAATTTATGTTTAAAGAAATGCAAAAATCATTCAGAATTTTCCACACATTTCAAAAACAGCATATGTACAAGCTCGCAGCACGGTACCAAGTGATGCAATGTGAGCTTGTAGATGTGCTATTTTTGAGAAGCCAACATATAAAGTGGTTACATAAAACTCATTAAAGTTACAGCAACCAGCTCTTAGCTGCCTGGAGCCCAGGTCTAAAATGTATTATCTGGCGCCATAATGGTCACTATGACCAACTCTGGCTATGTACGTTAAAAATGCATGATTCATGTTATAAAGATAATAGATATTGGCCATAATTTCTGAACCACGGTCGGCATCAAGTGGAAAAAAAAACCCAATACTTCAATGCGTATATGCCAGTATTCTCAGTACAGATTATGGAAAGCATACAGTGCAAACATAAGTGTTCACTATAGAGGGTAAAAACATAAAATGAGTGGAAAATAGAGTGTCGAAGTGAGTGTCAAAGTGAGTTTAACATTGTTTAATGCAATCAGATCGGACTCTTCTGTTTGGATGTATGGGCTTGTCAAGGCCAACCTATGTGCCCGGGATTTCATGGGCATTTCCCATTTTCTTTAAACCAAAACGCCTGGGTTCCCGAGGCTATTAGAGGACAAAACACAAAAACACAAACAAATGAGCTTTGACGGCCGAGTGCTGCGTTATGAGTGGACAAACATGTTGTGCCTATGGCACATTTCTTTGAATTAAATATATTGTTTGTTTTCCTCCGATATGCATGAACACATTTGACTGAATACCCTTAATTTAACCTACGTATATATTATATACACAGTATATAATATGCCCATTTTATTAAATGCTTAAGCCCTGCCAAAGTCGTGTAGGCTCATGCCATATGACATATTTAGTGAATAGCAAATTTTATAATGCATAGCATTATGATGCAATGCAAACGGAAACTACGGTAGAAAAACCTTTAAGCAATCACGTTTCTTATCACCGTTAAAAAAGAAATGCATGCAGTCCCACGTTAACAATAAATAAACTGAACTGAACGTTAGGTGCTGCTGTAAAGTGTCCAAAAAGAGAAGAACACAGCACACTCGATGTAGTTACTGCAACAACAAAAAAATAAAACGTAAAAATATTACTGCAGCCAGCCAGGCAGCGGCCCAAGGACAAAGTGTGGCTTTGAGACAAGCAGGACTCTCCTCTGGGATAGAGCTGGCAGGGCATACCGGCCCGGGTGAGCATGGCGCTGAAAGCAGATTCAGAGTGACTTTTGTTGCATATGGCAGGGAGGTTTGCTTTGCAGTGACAGACGATCGTGAGGCAGTTTGGCATCTGCCCACAACCGAACTGACGTTTAAGACTAAACAGGCCCCAGCGTTGGCAAACCGCTGGAGCCTGGGAGATCCATCACCCTGGAGACGGGCGTTTGTTTAACACGGGAGGAAGCAGTGGTGTGTAAACCTCTGTGGCGTGATACAAGGCTGACAGGTTTGACATGCAGAATGATAAGCCATACTATGTCACAATCTAGTATTAATATCATATCGTTGCTGTCAGGCAGAAAGCTTTTGCCTCCATATTCTAACTTTTTGTGTTATTACTTAATTTCCCGTAAATTAACGACTACTTGGATCATACTACAGCATCAAACAAAAGCATAAAATACTGCAGATCTACAAGCTTGAAATGTGTCAGCGACGCCTTTCGAGCTTGTAGATCTGCTACTGTTGCCATCCTGAAAAGAATCATCCAAAAGGATAAAAAAAACACCCACCTACATGGGCTTATCTATTGTACGTTCATTACCAATAGTGATGTTTCTTGTTCACTAATATCACTATGAGCATAGACCGGAATTATGTCTGTGTCACTGCCCTTCATGTCCATAGAGTGGTTCTGACTGTCATCGCGACAATGGTAGTTAATGCTGAACTGCATCCACTGGGCTATACATTATGTAATAATATAGCAACGCTCAATTTAATCATGTACCGGTAATCTATAGCAGTGGAAAATTGTCATTTCCTTTAAGAAACATCTATTTTTATAACATTGAAAGTGGAGAACATAATGTGGTGATCTCTCGATAAATACCTAGCAAAAATAACTCAAGATTAGAATTTTAGCCAAAATCCCTGCGGCCTGGCTTACATGTGACATACTAGGCAAAGGGGTGCCGTTTACTCACTCAGAGATGACTGAGCCAAATCCCATTAATATGTCATGGGCGACAGCTTAATTAGCAGAATTGTCTCCGCACCCCTCCCACTCAACAGCAAGGATAACCGCCAGGGGGATGATCAAAAACACAGCGGCGCTGACCTGGTAGGAAGTCACAGACTAGTACGTACTCTGTACGTACTATGACAGAAAATGTTCGGCGACTACTTTTTTTCACTGACGAAAACTAAATAAAAACAAAGCTAGGATGACTAAACCCTAGAGACTAAATGTATTGACAATGTTGTCAACAAATAAAAACTAGACAAAAATGTTAGGGAGGGACTAGTGGCGACGAGATCCAGTAGAACTAAAAGACAAGTTTCGTTGCGCTTGGGTATTGCCCTCTGAAAATAGCAGATCTACAAGTTTACAATGTGGCCATTTTCAGCATGTAACCATGTGTAAAATAAGACGCCATCAAGGTGTTTTGTCGACAAAATCAACTGTAGATTTAGTCGACTAAAATTCAAAAGGCTATGAATCGAAATTAGTCGAAAATCAACACCGCTTTCAGTGCTTTGGGGCTGCCTGCCTGGAGCATGGCCTTTCCTGTATGCTTATCACGTGACCCTCCCTGGAATGTAATAGTAGTTCTAAAAATATCACAAAAAAAAGCTCGAACCACCTGATTGAATATTTTATCCGAAATGGTTGCACGTTAAAAGAGAACTGTGTCAGCCACTGTTCAGGATCGCTGTATGTGTGGTTAAATTCAGAGCATTGAATTGAACTATTGGGCCGTAACATAAACATTGAAATGATTGATTTGACATAACACCACAGCGCCTTGAGCAGCAGCATGTGAAACTCTCCTTGCTCTTTAGCCATCTCACAATGGACCAAAAGGACCAACACACTGCAACACAGTCATCACTGCTTCAAAGGATAGTTCACCCTCCCTCCCCCACCCCCCATTACACTTTCCACAGCCAAACAGAAATGTAATATTAATTGATAATGTTCCAATGTTCAACAGAAACGCAATAAAATTGTTAATCACGATTATCTAATATCTGAGCGACAATTAATCGTCAAGTAAAACACAGCAGGCCTTAGTTTTGAAAACATGTGATGTGAAAACACATCTCAACGGTGTCCTCCTGTATTCCTTCAGCTTAGCTCCATTACTGCACCCCTGTTAGAGTTCTAAATCCCTAGTGAAGACAGAAACTATTTAATTAAAATACATATATGAGGGGAACAGGCCTGGGACGGCTTGCATTTTAATTGAGGCAACTGAATGGAGTCAAGTTTAATTTAGGAGCAAGTTACAACTGTGAAGACAGGTGTGTGTGTGTGTGTGTGTGTGTGTGTGTGTGTGTGTGTGTGTGTGTGTGTGTGTGTGTGTACGACTGTACGTCGCCAAGTTCAATGAGCTAGATAGTGTGTGTGAGGGTCACACAGTCACGCAAGCGTCTCCATTTGTGCAAGACTGCAAGTATAGGTCCTAGTATGTGGAATTTGCAGAGAGGAATGTGAACAATTGAGTGTGCGTGCGTGTGCATGTGTGTGTGTCTTCCAGAGGGCAGGGCAGCCTACTGGAGATTCCAGTCATGCCTTCATTTCCGTGGAGGTCACGTGGTGGCGCAGTGCAAACACAGCTATGCAGAGTTAACCACTCAAACCCCACAATATGGACTTGAGCAGAGTTCCTCAGGGCTCTATATATACTTGTGTTTTCTGTTGGGCAAAGCTTGCGCGGAAAATAGCCGATCGACAAGCTTTCTGCGAAAGTCTTACCCACAATAAGGATGCTGTAACTAAACTAGTAGGCTATATTAAACATGAATTCCAAGCACAGCGGGGCCTTTCAAACATGTACACTCCTGCACAGATTTCACACAAAATGGTGATTGTGAGGAAATATAATTAGAAATCTGGCTGCTGGGAAAGGAAAAACAAAGAGCAACACAAAGAGTTGCATTGTGAATTTTCAACAATTGTGTTCAAGCTAAAATAACTGACCTTTCGCTTAAACACAATGAAATCCAAACTTGCTCGTATCAATCATCAGAGGTTGGTTGTTGCCATTCTAATCAAGTTCACCGTCTTAAATCATCAGACACAGACAACAAGCATGGCAGGGATAATTTTAGATATGCAAGAGGACAAACATGTTTAGTGTCCTCTTGACAGGCCCACTGGTGTCTGGTGCACAGTGAATATTTATTTGTGGCATTAGTGCTCCTAGCCAGGGGTGCCAATAAGGTAGATTGTGAATCTACCAGTAGATCACAAAGGATGTGCAGGTAGACCACATGACATGGCCCTAAAAATATATATAATAAAAAAGGCATGTGCCCACTTGTCTTGAATTAAGGTGACTTCAGTGATCGACATCAAATAGGGCCTGTCAGCTCAAACCCACAATGCAATATTTTGTTTTCAGTGTTGCGCATAAACGTCAGTACTAGTAGCATTAAAATGTTATACAAAACAAAACCGTACCAAGTCTTGTATGTAATGCCAGCGCTGCTATTCCAAAGCCCCTTCAGGTACAGTTTTAAACAATTGTCAGCAACACAGGATAATAAAAATAAATTGTGGGTAGATCTTGTTGAGCTGGTCATTTTGAAACTAGCTGGAAAACGTGTGGGCGCCGTGGCCCCTATCCTAGGCCCAGCGTGTACTAGGGGCTGATCCTCAAATATAATTGGCAGAGAGAGTTGTGGCACTGAATAATGACGATCTACAAGCTTACACAACATCGCAATACAATGCATTTGAGCTTGTAGATCGGCTATTTCTTGGTGTGTGTCATGATGGCTCGCAAACAAAGTACAAATAAGGCGTAAAGGACACAGAGTACAAGGAGAGATAACCATCTATATTCTACAGGGTGCCCAAAAGGTAATCTACCAATAGATCACAAAGGCTGTGCAGGTAGACCACATGACATGGCCCTAAAAAAGGTATAATTAAAATAGGCCTATAAAAAGCATATATGAATAATCAGAATTCACAAAAAGCCTCTTTTTGGCATTTGTCATTAATAGGTGACTTGATTGATTGACAACAGGGCCTGTCAATGTGCAATGCTTTGTGTTCAAGAGTCAGTGAATGGGATGAAGACTTTCCCCTGACTATTTCCCATTACACGTGTGTTTGTCTTATATGCAACGCCAGTGCCGCTATTACAAAGCCCCCTCAGGTACATTTTTGGGGGCTGGGTAGATCATGTTGAGCTTGCCATTTTAAAAGTAGTTCTCAAGTGCAAATCTGGTTGGTGCAAATCTGGTTGGTGCAGACAAAGTAAAGACCTTTACTTAAGCTCACAAGTAGTATCTCCAAAGGTTATCAATACACCTTTTGGGGGATTTAAGTTAACCCATTTCGACCTGAGGTTGTCAAACGTCTTCTAAATCCTGACCTAAGTTCTGTTTTCTTTTTAAATTAAAAAAACATTAACAATTCATGTTGCTATATACACAACTAAAATGACACAGATGCTTTCCAGGTCAAAATGGGTAAAGGAGGGAACCATCTTGAGGACTGCCTACCTTCTTATCTGTACGTATCTTTGTTCAGCACCCGTAGATTTTTTTGAGATGTGCGTGTTTCCCTTTGGATTCCATTTCTATGGAGGGAATTCCCCAGTTTGAAAAATCTATTACAGGCCATGGGCTGTATGGCTTTACGGGATGGAAAAATGGCAGACGTTGAGTCAGGGAACCAAAGGATTAGCAGCAGTACTGTAGAAGGCTGTAGAGGCTGGCTGATGAGGAACAGTAACACAATTAACCAGAGAATGTATGGAGGGGTTTCTGACATTTATGTATAACGCTTGAAGCTGCATTTATCCCACTGACTCTGCAGTGCACAGACAGGCCCCATGTGTGGAGATGGGCCACACAGAAATGGCACACATTCCATGGCTCACTTGTTTTCCCGCTTCCTCTTGGGAGAGGCACTCCCACAACAAACGGAAATCAACAAGACAACATAGACGTCAACAACAAGACAGGATCATAGGATCCAAACCGGGACTAGAGATGTACCGATAATATTTTCTTCCTTCCCGATACCAATTCCACTACACGTGCGTATCGGTCAATACCGAGTAAGGATCCAATACCAGTGTCATTTGAAACAAAAACTAGGACAGTGGCTCTCAAAGTGTGGACTATCCAGGTTCCTTGAGGGGGTTCCAACTACCAAATAGACCCTTACAGGACTGTACCTCAGTGTATAAATGGAATCAAATGGACCCATCAGGGTCCATAGTGTGAATCTGCCCTCAGAGTTATGAGTGTCCTGGAAATTAAAAAAAGGTTGAAAACCACTGATCTAGGAATAAATCAAAGTTCCATTCATAAGTGTAGCTACAAGTTAGCAAAATAAATATAAAGAGTACTGTAAGTGTATAAAACACTAGTGCAACAAACTGAAGCATTCAAAATATGTCTGTAAATGAAATACCAGCATATTTGTATCGGAACTCTAAAAACAACAAGGCTTTGTGTGCCTCCCAGAGCAGCTCTGCTGCGACCAGCTTATAACACAAAGTCTTTAAGAGGTCATTCTAAAAAACAAAACACAAAATGAAAAACAAACTAGCCTCACTGATCGTGGCTCTATTTAAAAACGGTGACTGCTTCGTTCTGTTGGCCAAGGCTCTGATGATGAAGTGCTTATGATGAAGGGGAAGTTAGAGTTACATCCATGTGAGGAGACGTCAAGCAGTGGCAACAACACATGTTGTTGGAAACGAACCTCGAACTGTTAGAACAGAAGTGGACGGAGATAGTCGGCAGGTAAACATGTCGACGGAACAGCAGCCAATGCTGGTATATCTACAATCCGGAGCTACCACCAGAGCAGCAGAGAAAGCTTGGAGGACCAGCAGTCACCAGGCCAGAGGACAGTGTCAGGTTACAGGGTGAGTGATGGGAGACGTTCAGTCAGCGACTGTGTGTGGCCTGCAGATAAAGGTCAGTGTTTGTTTGTGGTCTAGTTTTAGTGCCCTTCCCTGTCAATGTATTCCCCCCACGAGGCATGACACAGTGGCTTCAAAGAGCCACAAGTGTGACCAGCAGCAGGGCCTCGTGGGCCCTCATCAAAAGGGTCAAGAGTCGGCATCCTATATCCCAAAGAAATGTCACCATCCACAGCCAATCCATGTTAATGCTACCAAGCCCTGTGGGCCACATTGGCTGCAGACACGATTTTGTGGCGTTCATAATATAATCACGAGTCAGGACATATACCAGGCAGCCACTGTGGCTGGTGGACAAGAAAGTCTGCAATTCTGTTAATTGGTTGTCATTTGTGTACATGGCGCATAAAGACCGTTTACAAAACAGGACGACTGGAGGTCGATGACTTCATATTGCTATGTTAGCAGAAGTAGGAAATCGCTGGTGGCGTGCTCAATTATGACCAGGGCTGTTATTTAGTCTAATTTCTAGCTACCAGACAAGAGTTACTATCATTTTGGGGTAAACTTTCATGTTCTCAATCCTTGTTTGCCTGTTGTCTGGTAAACATTGGAGCACTGGTCACTGAGTCCACTGTGACAGCGCTACATGTCAGCATGAGAGACTTTGCAAAAGGCCATAGAAACACCACTCCCTGCTACAGGCAGGTCTTCAGCCTCGTACTTGTGTGGTTCCACATTATTGTCCAGAAGGAATTGGAGCAGTGTCTGCTCCTGCGTGTGCACCCCGCCGTGCCGTATGAACCAAGATAAATTGAGCATTACAATATTCAGAGGGTGAACCCTTCGTAGAGGAAGCTTTGCAGGTCTCAGGCCATCATCTCAAGCGCTCCAGTTTCACAGCACTGTTTAGACATGATAAAAAAAACTAATGGTGCACTTGTCTACACTGTGTACAGGCTAGGGACAAATGTGAGTCAATTCCTGAGCCATAAATGCCAGATATTTTAATGACTATTTAAGACCTTGGTAGGTGTTAATTTTGGACACTGGATAGGATGCCCTCTAGATAGATAATGAACTTCTAGTTCACAAACTCAAGGCCCAAAAGAGACATTAGACGTTTGCCTGGCCTGGACCAAAACTAGTGAAAATGGCAGCTCTCTACAAGCTGCTTGTCTGCTAACTGCTATTGTCACTACTTCTTAAACACTGAATTTATAAATGTATGTATGTAATACAATTTACTTTTGAAATATGTTGGAATTCATTTAATTGATGAAAAGTTGTGACCCATAGAAATTGGTCTACGACCCAAACATGGGTGATCTAGATTGTCTTTGTATCGTTAATGTTCCACTCCTCCAAATGGAACTCCTGTTCGCTCCCACACACACACATGCACGCACGCACACACGTCCTATCATCCCTTACCTAACAGCTGCCTCCGCCGCAGCCATCAATTATTCACTGGAAGCTCGCCACCGTGTTTACCTTTGAGGCTGGCAGACGAGGGCAGAGTGCACGGGGAAATGGTGCGATGCGACGTCCTGAACTTCAAAGCCTGATTTATACTGCATTTAGTCTTAGTTGCGCGCCAACAGGGACTACAAGCTCACAACATGTTGCTCCGCAATGCGCTGTGATGATGACCTTGTAGATCTCGCCCTTTTCTTCGGTGTGTGATACGACGACGCGCAACAACTAAAGTATAAATCAGGCATCACAGACAGTGCTGCTGGTGATGTCACTAGCATAATCCTTTCTCATGCAGCACACATGACCTTCGCTGTATCATTACACATATGCAGCACAATGATCCAGCCTGATAAAAGAGTAGCTAGGTAAGCCGAGTTATGACATCAGTACAAAAACACAGGTGACAAGTCAACAGAGCGGATGCTACAATAGTAGTCACACAACAGAGTCACAGAAATTACGGATGTGCCAATGAGACATTTTGGCAGATATCGATATCCGATATAATTAATTGCTGTTCTGGCCGATAACCTATATTACAGATGTCGATATGATCTCATTCTGTATTAGAAAATATATTATATTAAATAACTTTGTCCATTCCATCCATGTAACAGGGTATCTGCACTGCAGGCTTAGGCAAGTCAGATTTAACTTTAATACCAGACCGATGCCGATTAATCAAATGGAAAGATGCATCCGAGTTTGTAGCTGCTGCAAAAGATACAAAGCTACAAATATGCTGTGAATCTTTGCCTGTGTGAACGCAGCATAAGACGGCATGGTCGTCAAGGCTAGGGCAAGTGCTACGGTCGGCGACGGCAAGTAACAATTACTGGCTGCAACGCACTCCCCGCTCCCAGAGAACCTAGGCTCACTTCCTCCTGCTGCACCCCCCTCAACAACACCTCCCCTCTCCCCTTAATCCATCTCCGGAATGAAATCCCCATTACACCACCCTCTCCTCCCCACATAGAAGGCAGAGGGGGTGGGGGGTGGGGAAGGGGCATCAGGATATGTGACCAGCTGGTCACCACCAGCGTAGACAAAGAAACCTGCTGAATGTGCTCTTGCTCTTGTGATTGTGTGCTGCTGTTTTCTTCATGTGTAGGTTCCCCTGGCCTTCCCCTGCACTGTGATTCAGCAGCGTGTTGAGGCCTCCGTCTGCTTATCCTTTACGGCAGTTAACTTAAGTAGTTCTCAAACTTTTTTTCCAAGGACCCGGCGCAAATTGATATATATTATATTTGGCTGCAGACCGCCATCTGAAAAAGCTTGTTGTGATAAGATGTGAACTTGTGCTTGTGGATCTGCTATTTTTGAATAGAGGCTATGAACGTGACATCATCATCACACCCGGAAGTTATGCGAGAACGCCTACTCAGCTCAGCTGAGTGGCAAAAAACTACTTTCTGGCCTTGACAGCCCATACACAAGAAAAGTCCTGATTGCATTAAACAACGTTAAACTCACTTTGCCACTCGATTTGCCATATAAAGGGAAATCTCTTGAAAGAGATGTTTGTCACTGTGAATAAAGGCAAGATATGTGGATAGACTGAAGAAAGAAAGGAGCTGGACTGCTGGAGTAATGAGTTTGTTTTTTACAGCAGAGTGGGCTAATGGCTGCAGGTGTGATTTATCACTGGTCCTGGCCTAATTTAGCCAGCCACCAACAGGAGAGGGACCACAACGCTCTCCTGTAGAATCCAACATGTTTGGTGCCTTTCTATATGTCATTTGGTCACCGGGAATGCATGCTCAGAGGTTTTGTGAATAGGTTATTTTTTGTGTACTTTTGTATGGAAAACGCCATACTCCAAGCTATTAACCAGAGTTCCAATACTTTTCAGAAGTTCCCAGGGCCTTAAATCCCCCAACACATGTTTATGAGGGTGAAATCCACCGTATGTTCCATATTTATACTTTCTGGGGCACATAACTTATTACATCAACTAACTTACATAAACTAATATCTGGGGCACATAACTTATTACATAAACTAACTAAAGGTCTTATGGCATCTACATTGCATAGTCCCAGCTCGACACGCCACGGATCTACCCTCAGAGAGCCGAAGCCTCAATCATTAAAGACATCATCCTAATGTCCCAGATATTCACCAAAAAATAATGCTGACTTCGTAAAAAATACATAGGCTACTGCAGTAGTTCTCAACCTTTTTCGTGCCAAGGTACCCCAAATGATGATATTTGGCCACGGACCCCCATATGAAAATGTTTTGACCCCCAGAAGAGAAGATTTGTGTCAAAATGCCACAGTGTGGCACGAAGTGACACGCTGTGAGCTTGTAGATCTGCTATTTTTGAATAGCCAAAAAATAAATGGATAAAGTGGTTACAATGATTGTGATGCTACATCCCCCCCCCCCCCCCCCCACAATGGGTTACTGAACACAAAAGGCTTGAAGACCACCCCCCCTCCCCCCCCCCCCCCCCCAAAGGCTAAACCAGTGCCATTAGGCCAACAACAATACTAGCAGAACAATGACAGACCATTTAGCGAGATCTGAAAGAATGGCATTCAAATGCAATTTCAATTGACCCTAGGCTGAATCATACACAAGGGACAGGAGAAAGAGAAAAGCGGTTTGATGATTTTATCTGCACACTTTGTGCTCTAAAAGTGGCCCGAAATGGCAGAGGAGCAGGTCCCAGAGGAAGTCGCTCTCTCTACTCTGGTTCAGTGGCCTGTGAGAGGGCAGGGATAGAACAGGGGAGGTCTGGAGCCATTTTCACGGCCGGCTGAAGGCCTAATCTGCCTGCCCTGGGCAAGAGAAGAGAGATGGGGGAGGGGGCGGGGGGGTTGATGACAACAGCTGAGGATAAGGAGGAAGAGACTGCACACTGTCACTTCCTCTTTCTTTAAAGCGACGGGAAAACAACAATCAAATGGCACATTTTATTCCAGTTGGCGGACTGCTCAATTCGAGGACATGAGGTCTTGTGATGAAAGCACACTAGTAAAGGAACAGTCATTGGGTTATACCCATACGGTGAGTGACATAACCCCATAGCCTGGTTGATATACCTGGAAGGTCCCGTTATATAATAGCATATCGTTGATGTCGGGCAGCTTATTAGATTATATTTCTGTCACGACAGTTGGCAACACTGCCAACCATACTGACGAGTACTTGCTGATTGGCTGCCTTGTCTCCAGCAACAACCTATAACATCCCATAGTCTGCACGCCATGCAGAAGAGTCACAACATAATACTAGCCGAGGTCCGCGGTATTCTGCTTGGGGGTCCGTGGATAAGGGGGGTCCCCGTGGAGGTCGGCGAGGGTACAACCAAATGGACAGTCCATTTGTACAGTCTCAGAGTTTATTGTTAGAAAAGGGTCCTTTGGGAGGTGGTTATTCATTCATAATGTATGAATTCTTGTATTGCACTGCTTGATCACAATCCAGCGTCACAGAAAAAATTAAAGCAGATCTAAAAGCTCAAAATAGGCTTCTTACGCTCACGTTTAGAGCTTGTAGATCTGCTACTTTTGCTTTTTATGCCTTTATCGATAGGGAACAGTAGTCAGATAGGAAAGGGGGAGAGAGATGGGGAGTCGAGGCCTGCCGGGCTCGGGAGTCGAACCCGCGGCACGCAGTCCGGCTGGTTTGGCAGCCTAGGTGCGCCATACAATGACATATAGGCCTATATTCTAGTGCAACACACCCACAAGGGACATGTTCCCTGTTCGATCTGTATTGAACAACGGATGAGCCAATAAGACAATTGGTAGATAGATGCAGAAGGCTATGGGGCCTGTATTACAGGTTTGTTTTGCTGTATATACAGCCAGAGGCATTATGGCCGCTCCCAAGAAGGGGACACTCTGTCCTTCCTCTTAATTTCAACATACACATGGGTGACAAATGAAAGGTAAAACCAACATCTAGTGTCTTAGTAAGATCTTAAGATGTGAGGACATCATGATCTGCAATGTGCCTTGGCATAGATTCCATAGACCTGTCCCCTCATAGTCGGAAGGAGACTGGGGGATAAGTCTCTAAAATTTTGTGTATGTCTGATTAGTTTCTCACTTGAGCACTTCAACAGGTAAAGATGACATTCACACACAAGACGGATATAAAAGACAGAAGTATTGAGTTAGAGATTGTGCTACTTTTCTAGAATGTGGTCAAATGACACAGCCATTTTCATAAGCCAAATGTTTCATATTTGCCAGGTGACGTATGAGGCTAATTTCTAAACGGGAACATCATATGCCACATTTGTGATGAAAATGAGCTTCATGTCCAAATACATGTAATCTATGATTAAAGGATTAACAAGTGGCCCTCTCTGACATGGACACAGATTTGTGTTCGAGCCGCTGTGTTTTGAGTGAGTTCACGGCTGGTAAATCCGAGCGTAGAGGGCAACAAATAACTTTGCTAGTGGGATTTTGAATAAAATTTAAACACGGCAGCACTGCTCTGAAAAGACATGGGTAACGGGGTGGTTAACTGCAAATCGCCAAGACACGTAGCTTTTTCACAACATTCCAACCATCGTTTAGATCTGGTGACTTAGCATATGATTTATGTAATTATCATACTAGTCAAACCATTTAGTGACGTTTTAGCTTGTACCCTGTGGACGGGGTCATTGTTATCCTGGAAGAGACCCCTCCCATAAAGATAGTCATATTTAATCACAGGATAAAGGTTATGATACACAGAATAACTTTAATAAATAACATTGCAGCGACCCTTCTTTCAACAACTCCTGCCAGGAAGAAAATATCCCCTAACTAGAGTTCTCAACGGGCCTGAAAATTAAGGGCCCTAACTGATCAGGCCCGAGGCCTAGTCGGGCCTTGTCGGGTTCGGGCAGAGTTTGAGAACTCTACCCTCAACAACTCTACCCTCAACAAGTGTCACCTGGCTATTGCTTCTGTATAGGCGACTGGTCTATATAATAATACACATCCTAATAAAACTACTTTATGATGTATTGGAAGTTCAAATGTAAGACAGGGTAGGGGCAGGGCAGAGCCACACAGTGGAAGAGACAAAGGGCCATGATGACATTGGATATGGGGGCCTGAATGGGGACCAGTCAAGTCAGGGTGAATGGGTTACTTTGTGACCCGTCATGAGACTTTAGGATGCCTAAAACAGATAATTCCCCTCTTCCTCAACCCGATCGTTGAGGCCAGTCAGGCTGGGGGGCATTCTCATCCTGTATTCCCCCTCAAAAAGGGAATATGCAATCTCAGCCAGTTACTTGAATCATTTAACGAATACAAGAGATATAGTATATAGTACTATATAGTATTATGTCTCCACCTCCCCTATACTATAGCAAGCATTCCTTCAATAATTTACAGAAATACAATGTTTGGTTAAGATAATAAAGGATCACATAAACCATGCGTGTGGCAGAAACCTGCTGATTCAGAACAACAGGGAACAAACTCCAGTCTCTCTACCCCTCTACCACCGTTTTAATCTCTGGGCAATTTCAGACAGTCACAGATCCACTGATGAAACCTACTTAGCAGTAAAACAAAACATGCATGCAGCAACTGAGATTAGTTGTGCAATGAAGTGCGGTGGGAAGCACTAGTTAGTGTTAACAACTGAGGATACATGGGCTGAGGGGAATTCCTGACCAACTGCTCTTATACAGGTTCTCAGGCCTCGTTCCATGCAGGCAAGTAGTACTGGCTCAACTTGTGACCTGTGTGTACGTTCATGTTTTTTTTATACCTCTGTCAATAGAGGGTATGCGCATGCTTAAAGTGAATGGCACATCGAGTGGCAAATAGAGTGGCAAAGCAACACGCAAAGTGAGTTTATCATTGTTTAATGTTGTTTAATGCAATCAGATATTACTTTTCTGTGTGGATGTATAGGCTGTCAAGGCCAGAAAGTAGTTTTTTGCCACTCAGTAGGCCTTCCTGCATAACTTCCTGGTTTGATGATGATGTCACGTGCATACCCTCTATAATGGCAACCAATTACCCATTGAGGACACTCCCTGACGAGTTCACCTTTGTCCCATTCTCTATAAATGCCTGTCATACCCTGAAGAAGACCTATTGTGTCGAAACATTGGTGTCTTAAATTAAAAAAATAAATGGCTACAAGCGTGTGACCTCCTCTCTTTAAAACAGTTATACATCTCCTGTGGTCAGCACCTTGTTTGTTTTTCCCTTTTCCCCCTAAAATATGTTTTCTCATTCCGATATGCCTTAAACCTCAAAAAGAAGTTCTGACTTCTGACTAGACGAATCCATGGAGCTGTGCCATGTAGACCAGGTCTAGGCAATCAATACTGAGGTGTCAAGCTGCGCTTAATGGTACACCTCAGCTATGTCTGCGCCCAGGGCACCCCTAGGCATATAACGGTAGACACCTTTTCCAGCTCTGGGGTGGATGCTCTCAAGTGAGGGAAAGCTTCCTTGTTGGTGCCAAGGAACGTAATGAAAGGAAGAGACGTGAGTCACGCCACGTGACTGGAGGCCACCATGACACTCATGCCCATATAACTCTATGGGCGCACTTCCGCCCTCTGTGCGAGACAGGTCGATCCAATGAACTGGCTCATCAGACACAAGTCTTCTCACATGTCCTACCACTCAACTCAGAGTGGGACAAAGCCGAAGAGAGAGTGTACATGGACATCATTTCTGCAGCAAGCATAATCTATGGCTGCCAGGTGTGGGACACACTAGGGGGTGGTCAAAATAGATCCACAGTCACAGTGAACTTAAACTGTACTGTAAGGACATCTCTAAATCTCCATCTGTTCACACTGTTAAACCCCCCGTCTCCCAAACCCCAACATGCCCTCCCCCAACACTGTGCACGTTACCACGGCACGACTTATCGGCTTTTAAGTTTTAACTGTAGCCTTTTACATATTACACACAAAAAGTCTCTTGAAACGGGCCCTGTATACCACTTTAGAGTGAAATGAACAGGAGATGGTGAGAGAAAGACAATTCTCAACATATAAATCTTCCATTGTCCCCACAACTTCATTCACTAAACTTGCCAGTTCTTTATGCAGCCCTACACTGAACATGTCCTTGTGTGTGTGTGTGTGTGTGTGTGTGTGTGTGTGTGTGTGTGTGTGTGTGTGTGTGTGTGTCCAATCCACCCTGCAGCACACACTGAATGTGCAGGGCCTCTGAGACAATTGTTGTGTGTAACTGTGTATAACATGCTGTATGTACTAAGTACTACTGTATGTGTCGGTGTATTTAACACCCACACTATGATTCTCATCACTACAGAGGCTGGATTGTCAAAGAGACACAAGTGAAAATGACACACAGAAAAAACAAGACAAGAAAAGTACTGTGGCCAAAACTGCAAGTCTGGAGGGTTCATTATGTAGCCAGGTGGATGAAATTGGTTGAATGGTGAGCAGTAAGGGACAAGACAAGTGTAGCGTGAGATTCAGACTCTTTGGTGGGCTCATTCATTGTGCGCTCACTGCCTCTGTTCTTGACCCTTTGTGGGTCTGCTTCTGACCTCTGCGTTCCAACCCAGCAGCCTTCCTTGTACGGCAGACCAGAGTAGGGCCCATGCTTTAGCTGCTCTGTCACTAAACATTTACGTCTCTTGGTTAAAGCCACAAGCACCACATACATACAGGGGGCCGTTTGGTAGAGGTTGGTGCTGTGGCTCTTCGGTCAATCTTCTGGGGCCCTACAGCTAGGGCAATGCGTTAGAGTGGCTAAAAGAGTTAAACATCAGAGGTATTCCTTCACACATAATCATAAAACACAGGATGTGAGGCTGAGACTCTCCAATGTGACGATGGACAGTTTCAAATGCATTGCCATGATTGTCTGCATATTAAATATGTATTATTATCCAAGTTATCTTAAGCCTGTATAAGAACTTTGCATTGTGCACTGACTTTTTGCACACAGTACTATGGACTATTGTTAATAATTGAGAGCTTACAAATGGAACCAAATGGACCTGTAAGGGTACATTTGTGAACTCTCAGTTATGATGGTCCTTCAACTTTTTAAAGAATTAGTGTTGGTCTCTGCTCTACATGTAAAGTGTCTTGAGATAACTTGTGTTTTGACACTTTAATATAATTGAATTAAAAAGTTTGAGAACCACTGGTATTGTTAATTGTATGACAGTCCACATACCAGGCCAGCTCTGACAGTGTGAAAATCCGCTTCTGGAAACATTTCCAAATGTGATGGAACGGATTTCGGATCCGGATCCCAACCCTATCTGTGTGTGTCTGCTAATTAAATAGAAGACATTGTAATTTAGCTGAAATTAGGCATCTATTCTGTACTACAGTACTAGGCTGGCTCACACAGCCAGGCAGGACTTTTTGTTCTGGGACATACTTGAACTCAGCCTTGAGCCAGCCTTTTAGGGCCCAGCACCAGGGATAGAGTGGATATCCAATCCCACTATACTGAACTAGTTTTAGGTACAGACGAACCGCACTGTCTGTGTGCAGACAAGCATCACTAAGCAAACCAGGCAGCCAGGCGTCCCCAGTTTGAGTCGAGAAGGCCCCCCGCTAACTAGCTCGAAGAGGAATTAAATATTAAACAACTGTATGTCTCTCTGTTGAAGCTGAGTGGTTCCTCAGAGCAGTCCAGGCTCCTGCAGCCTCTCATAATATCAGTCTAGCCTCCAGTGAAGTCTTTTATCAAATCAACACAAACAGGCTGGTCCACTTTAATACACTTTTGCATAGAAGACTACTACCAATGCCACAAATTCATATTAATGATCAACTTGATCATAAAGAAATTAAGTATATGAACCTTATCTACAGTGTACAGACAGATACGTTAATACATTATTATGCAAATGTATGCAAAGATATGAAATAATAAGCTCTGGAGTCCGGAGGGCTTATTTATTGTGTACTACAAGCAAATCGAATCATGCAAAGGTTCCAATGTTTGTGATTCTTGTAAGTAAAGGGCATGCTCTGCCAAGCTTCCTATGTGTCTTTGACCTTGATCTTGTCAACATCATCATCATTATGTGCCACTTGTCCCTTTCACCACCAGGCTAAGCAATGAAGTCCGAGACCTGCTGAGCAATGAAGTCTGCGACCTTGTCAGTGCCTTTTAATCCTGAACAGTGCATTCATACGAATTTACCCGCTCTACTCTACCACACAGCAAGGGCCTTGTCCCAAGCCAGAACAATGACCAGAGCTGCATAATGAGGGGAAAGTCAAGCCAGTGTCTTCTCTGCTCCACTGCTCTGGTAAAAGCAGGAACTTGGGGGTTAAAGGAATGAACACACAACAGTCCAATCTCTACTTTAAAAAAAGGACAGGACATTCACTTTGGCCAATGCAAACAGAGCTTTTATCATATTCCAAATAGTAGGAGAGTGTGGGTGGGGAGAAAGTGTGAGAAGACTCATTCCACGCATGCCTTCCCACTCAATGCCCAATCCCTCTGGACATTATCTGCCGTTACTACAGGCAACACACACACAGTTGCATTGCATGCCAGCTCTCTTGGTCTGCACAGTCAGTGCATCTGAAAGTGCAGCATGCACATTTACACTCAAAAGGACCGCGATAAGCTCTCAATCCTTTTTGTTTTGTTTATGCGTTTGACAGATATGTACAAATATAATATGTTCGTTATTTATGTATACATGTGTCAATAAAAACATCAATCAATGCCAAGAAAACCATGCAGTTGCACCATGCTATATAGCACTTTCCCCAACTCTTCAATGCTGAATGGTCCCTGGTTGGTGTTCCCCCACAATGTATTTATATCAGCAACATGCTAAATCAACAGCTTGCAGAGGACTAACACGTTCTGCCCCCAGCAGTGAAGGGATTCAACTTCAAGACAGTATCTGCCCTCATCAAGCTACTTGAAGCAAGCAAGCATTTTTTTCTAAAATACATTTCAAAAGCAAAGATTTGTATTTGTATATATCAAGACTATCATAGGTATTTATCGAGTCTGACTTTTGCTTTACATATATGGTACTAAACCCCGGACTGAAAGGGAACATTACAGCCCTGCAATGCCGTTTACGAAATGTTTACAATCAACCGTGTGACCGTGTCCATTATGAGGTAGATGGAAGAAGCACAGGCCATCAATCATGTAAGCATAATGCTGCCACTTGTGTGTCACCGCAGCCCGTGGTGTGGTGCGACTGCAGTCAACTTGAGTGGCATTGTCATGAACACAACCTTTCAAGGTGAGGAGAAGAGATGTGGTCTCTTTCAAAAGAAAAAAAGCGCCCTACCTTGGGTAATTCTTTCAGCTGGTTGGCATCGAGCAGAAGCTCTTCCAGGCTGCGGCTGTACCGGAACACCTCGTCGGGGACGGTCTGCAGGTTGCAGTGCCGCTTGTCCACCGACTCGACGTGGCGGTTACAACGCCACAAAGGGATACACTTCAGCATGTCCGCCGGCCGCCTGGGGACGAGGTTTGGTCGCCGGTGCTAGTACACGAATCTCCACATCGGAGGGTCGAAGGAGCGAGGAAGGACCGCCGAGTCGGGCTGTGGGGACGAGGATGAAGGAGGGTGGAGGCGGGGGGTGAAGGAACCAACCCAGCTCCCACACTACAACGCAGATATCCAAAATGGGAGGCCGATATCCAGTTAGACAGGACACATACAATTAATCCGTGCAACGAAGTGTATTTCCTATTGCCAGTTCCTATTTACACTCACAGCAGTGTTCAGATTCTCCTGGAATATATTCCCGGAATTACAATGATCATATTAGCCCAGAGGTCCTCCTCCTTCTTGCTTCCAAGTGTTTCCTGAATCCTCCTCACTCACAACCTACTTTCCCACTGAATGTGTGTCGTTTATTAGCCTTATGCAGCTTACAGCCCCTATTATCAAACCCAGCGCCGTTGTTCTAGTTGTCGTTTAGCTGGAAAAACACGCAGCCTGCGATCCGTCCAGAATTAAACCATATTTGCTGCTCTTCCATGGTTGAATAACGGATCCTATAATATAACACATTCGATATGAACTACCATAGACCGTCCCACTGACTGGCTGCCTGCTGCGCAGGTGATACAGTTGTCCTCCTCGCCGGCTTGTGTTGTTAGCGAGCCGTTAGCTAACGCTAGCTTTAGCCAAACTGGTTGTGGATTAACTACGCCTTTGTGCCTGGCTGGCTAACGTCGGCTCGGCTAACCTCCTTAACGACCGCTTCTCCGATAGTTTGCTAGCGACCTCGTGTGCTTGGTAGCCGCATCCCGAAAGCCGTCGCTTAAATTGTCCACGGGTTGTTTTGCGCTGTTAATGCCGAGTTTAAGTTCAGGAGTTTGAGCAACACAGCAGCAGGCAGAGACGGTTCCCTCTCGTTCTACTGTCTGTCTGCTGATGTGAACCAGTGCACTGGCAGCCAGGCCGGGGAGCGAAGGCTTCTTCACTGTTGCCAGTTCCTGCGAGAGAAATAAGCACGAGCACTTTAAACCCGATGGTTTTCAACCTTTTTCATTTCAAGCTAAAAATGGTTCATTAGTTATTCGGCATTTGAGCCACGGAACAGTAACACCATACCATTTGATGACATCTAGTCTCTCAGGCCCAAAACTAAAGAATATGTGATTGCCCTTGACTCATTGGATAAGATTGTGTCCACAATTATCCAATTCCAGACAATAGTAGGACTTTGATTGATTGATTGAAATATTTATTAACAGTTTGTAGAATTACAGTACATTTCAAGCACAAACTCAATACAAAGACTGTTACAGTAACTGTGAGTGGACGACCCAATTAAGCATTACACTTGTTTACAACAGGGTCCACATTGTTCAATTCATCAAAACATTTAGAGACATACAAATAGACACTTCTATGTAGTTAAAGCACAGAACAGAAATTCATCAGGAAGCAAAAAGGGAAAAGATACATATGCAGTGAGGGGAAAGGGGGGGGGGGAACTTGTGGAGATGCCGGGGATTGAACCCGGGGCCGGGGCCTCAAATTAACAATTCTTCTACTTCTTGTACATCCAGGTAAATTGTGCATTTATATAGCGCGGCAAGGGCCTTTATCCAAAGCGCTTTGCATTCACCCATTCATTCGCATACATTCACACGGCCGATGGCAGAGGAAACCATGCAAGGCTGCCAAGCCTTGCACATCAGGAGCAAA
This sequence comes from Protomyctophum bolini, assembly GCF_963924005.1. NCBI lineage: Eukaryota > Metazoa > Chordata > Actinopteri > Myctophiformes > Myctophidae > Protomyctophum > Protomyctophum bolini. The sequence continues at coordinate 16,237,507 of NC_137882.1, read as the reverse complement.
TAGGGGTTCAGACTAGAGCCTTGCCCAAGGACACTTCGACACAGGATCCATTTGGTTACCAACTCTCGCAACGGCAGCAATGGGATTTGGGCTATGGGCCAGAGGTAGCCTTCCCCGGACCACAGATTGAGAAACACTGCTTTAACGGATACAATAAAAGTGGACACGCCACTAAGGAAGATTGGGCACCTCAATGTAAAATCATGATGTGAACATGCACTGGAAACTATTTGAGAATCACTGCACTGGGTTAAAAGCCCAAATAGGCAACTAACTAAACTAGTAGTAACACTACACTATAGAAACAAACGACAACCCCCTTAACTTCCAACTACGTACAAACAAAATAAGCTGTTTTGGCAGCTGAATGGCAGGATATCTCTGAAGATGTTGGGCAGATGTGAGGAAAGAAGGAAGATACACAACTCTTCTACTGTAGCCCTGAAACATCACTGTGAAGTACGAGTGTCATGTGAACCATCAACCATGTCTACTTCTACTGCAGCAAGTGACTTTACTTGGGGATCACAACATCGCTTGTAATAAGCAGACATGGCAGCACTGGCTGTGTTGGGGGCTGGGCTTTGGCTCGAGCGCTGCCGCTTTGGAAAGGACACACGACCCGTTAGCTCCACCTAGCGTTTCTCGCAGGAGAAACAATCAGAGACACTTGTCTGCAAAAGTTCCATGCGTTTAGTGCAACAGGTTAGATGCCATTGCCTATATAATACACGCATACTAGAAACATAATCTCTCTCTATGTTAGGCAAATGAAGCTACTCACAGTTATGTCAACACAACCACAACACATACCACATGTTAGGTGGTTTGTATTAGCTAACTTAATATAAACATTAAAACAAATACCGGTAGGCCTGCTATCTCATTTCTTCCTCACTGTGATTATGTTCTGATGTGTAATTTTTTACTCATCAGCTTTTCTGTCTTTCTTCTTCTGTTCAGTTTGTTTCTATTTCTTTATTGCACTGCTGGTCCCCTTGTAAACTTGTATTATTTTGTTTTCTTGTTCAACTCTTAATGTATGCCAGGATTCCAAATAAGATTGCTGGGTTATTCATCTTCTTGCACAATAACTTTTGTATTGTTTTTACAAATGTGCTAAATTCTGATATTGGATGAGACTTACATTAAATGTATGCCTACCTCAGTGATTCTCAACCTGACATGATTTTGGGGGGTCCCCAGATGTCAGTGAAGTTGCAATTTAATGACTTTTAAGACCTTTTTAATACCTCAAATACATGGAGATGCTAAATTTCCTTTCCAGCTCGATTTGGCAGCTGCCCACAGTGCCAAAACTACTACTAGAAACTGGTGTACTGCATTTAAGGGGTAATGTGTAAAAACAAGCCGATTGTAGTAGTTGGTTTAGTGGAAAATATGCCACTACAGGTCAGGTTGCACAAACTCACCAGTGAATAGGTAAGATCCAGCTGAAACGTATGCAGTTGCACTGCAGAGCCCAAAGTTAAGATTACAAATAAATATTACAGTCAGCAAATGTTTTATTGAGCAGAAGTTTTAACTGAATAATCAAACACTTTCCTAGGTGTTACGGTCAAAACGAACAGGTTCAGAAAAACACGACTGAACATCTTCATCAGGATTCTTCTTCATCCACCAATCACACAACCATCCATTATAATATCTCATCAATTTTTGTGGACAATGAGAACCAATAATAATGTAGAAAAACATGTTTACATTTCCTGACAAAAAAGCAGAAAACACATAGGCCAACATGGGAAAGCTAATCACATATCAGATTTTTTTAAAAAAAAGAAACTTTTAACAAAACAAAAAGAAAGGGAGTTCACATGTGAGAAGACAATCTGATCTGATGCAAATCCATCAATAGACATTTAATAACAAAAAAACAAAACAAAAAGGAACATGTTAAAAAAGCCAATATCTCCAGTTGCCATTGACAGTGATGTGTGGGTTTAGACAACCGGTATGCAACAAGTTCTGGCAGACCGTTTCGTACAGTTTATGCAGAGAGGTCACTGCTATTGAAACGGTCTTGGTCGTACACCTCTGCGACAACCTTGCGACCGCCGAACCAGCGGTCATTTAGGGCCTCGATGGCCTTGTTCATTTCCGAGGCCATGGAGAACTCCACAAAGATCTTGACGATGATGTCTGCGTCCTCCTCCTCTCCTTGCTTTTCCTGGTAAATGATGACTCTGTTGACCGCACCGAATTTGCCACACTCCTCTGTGACCTCGCCCTCCAGTTCGTCATCGATGTCCTCGGGTCCCACCATGTTTCGGAGCACCATCACCGTAGACTGCATAACAAGGGGAAAAACAAGAACTGAGGGAGCACCAACAAGACTTTCTACATAGAAATTCTGCTGCCCCTTTTCTTCCATTTATTTCAAGCATAGACTTCCATCTAAATACTCTTGGTGGAAGTTTCTTTAAGTGAATTTTGGATGCAGGTCAGAGAAAATCCACCTTTCAGTAGGTCCAAAGGAGGAAATGATCAAGCCACTTCCTTTTCCCCTCACTGTATATACACTAGTGTTTTATTATTATTTTTACCTGTGATGATATTGCATTACATGTCCTGATGAGAAAGCAAATACCTCAACTATTTTAATGTGACATAATTAAACGCAATGTTGATTATAGAACGCTGTCAATCAAGAGAATAAAAACATGGCACTTCACAAGTAGTGGCATATTTGCCACAAAGAGGTTGCCGACCCCTGCACTAAACCTTACCACGTGCCCAGAACGGGCCAGTGAAATACTGCTATTGGGTGTAAATTCAGCATAACGGACCATTAGATCGCAAACTCACCTCTGATTTTCGAAGCAGTTTCTGCATGACCATGTGTCTGGCACTACTGCCAGAGATGCTCATGTGCTCTTGGTCGCTCAACATCTCCTGTCCCGTCCCGTCCTGCTGACTCTCCTCCTTCTCTTTCTTCTCCTGTATGCTCTGGGCAGCAGCAGCGATGGCTTGGGCAGACAGGACCGGCGGCGACGCCAGCACAGGGTTCACAAGCCCCACTTGGGGAAGCACTGGCATGGTCGGCCGCACTGGAGTCACGCCTGGTAGTGGAGGCAGAGATTCATCACAAGGTGGCGCACTACTACTAGCCAGAGAACATAGACTTATTGACTAATTGAATGACTGCCAGTGATTTTTTACCATCAAGGTTAGACAGAAATCACAGAATTAAATGTATTCAATATTCTTTTCAATGATTGAATGAGTTGAATTATATTGCAATGTATTTGAACCACTTTAAACTAACGGTTAAACTGTTGTTTTTGCCTCTGGGGGCGCCACCTCATTTTTTGTGTAGAGACAGGAACTCTGTTTGGGTCGTCCCCTTAGTCTACTTCCTCCCGGGGGCTTCTGAGTTTATTTGTACGAACAACAACAAACATGTTTAGGACAGTGGTATCGACAGATTCTGCTGTGATTACTTTAACCCCAACATTTCTATTTAGGGCTTTTTTAAATATATGCATATAATGCAAGTATATATACTGCATATATTGTGCCATATTCAGGTTGCATCAGCTAGGTCAGGAGGGGGTGCACGGCCAAAACTGTTTGGGGACCGCTTATTCGCTTAACTGGTTAAAATTGCATTAGGTCCACCAAAATCAACGACAGTATGTGGATAATAATAATATATATATATTTTTATGTGATGTAATACAGTACCACAAGTCAGGTTACTGATTAACCTTGCTTACTGCTGGTTTTATTACTCACTCAGCTACTCTCATCATTCGCGCGCTCTTACAAACCTGTGATAACTCCCGGCGCCTGGGCAGCCATGACGGCCTGGGGTATACCCATTTGCTGACCAAGAAGCTGGGGCGCTGCTAACGCCCCAAGGACTGATGCCCCGGCAACAGCCTCCTTGAGAGAGGGGGGGCCGGAGACATTAGGCAAGGGAAACACACAGAAACACAGCACAAGGCAGCACAGTCAACGATCACACTGCGTGACACACGGTGAGCTAAACCTGTCCTCATCTCATTAACAGACTCAAAGCTTACCAAGGATATATATTATTTTAGAAATTTCACTATCAAAACACATTGATCTCTATAAGCAAGCGGCAAGTACAGTACAGTACAGGAGGGGATAAAAAAAACGAACAAAAGAACAAAGGTTTAGAATCAACACACGTGACGCTACACACAATGCAGTGTTTACCTTTCAACAATAGTTTGACTGGTGATATGAACTACAGTGAATGTGTTTGTAGTGGCTATAAGAGGTATGGACTCAGAGGAGAGGTATGACTCAGATGATAAATTAGCTTACACACCTTATCAGCTTTGTATCCTTTTTTAAATCACTAATAAATGTGCCATTTTAGTGTATAAAGGAAATGGCACCAAGAACAGATACTGTCCTCTCAGGTTTTTAACTTATTGTAACACATGTAGAAGCATGTTCTTCTATTCTGCGGGATGAAAAAGTCAGATTCGTATTTCGTTCTCAAAGTCATCTGTTATGTTTCAGAATAATAGTTGAACATTATAATTGGGAAAGGACAAGTTAATGTTTCATTGTTATAGTTATATATAATCTTGATAATTCCACCTGTGCTATTGGTTATCAGATAAAGTTAAGTCTAGCTAAATCTGAATTATATTTACCTGGAAGGCCATTAAATCCCTTTGGAAGGGATTCATACTTGCCTGGGCCGTTATCTTAGCGGTAGCTGCCGCTGCAGCTACAGCCGCTGCCGGCGGCAGACCACCAGGGGTGGTGGGGGTCAGCATGGGCATGGGTGGAGTCACGGCTTTGCCCACCCTCAGGTACTGACCCCCCAGGTCAAAGAGGTTCATAGACGACACTGCGTCCAGGGAAGACTGTGGCTTCTCATACTCTGCGAGAGGGGGATAAAAAGGTGCCGTTTAGTAGCCGAGCAACAGACATAGGACGACACCACAGCTTGAGGGCCTGTCCCAGCTCACCGATGAAGCCAAAGCTCCTGTGGCGTCCTGTGGTTGGATCCCTGGCCAACGTACACGACTTGATCCGTCCGAAGGCCTCAAATACGCTCTTGATATCCTCATCCGAGAGGTCGGGGTGGACGGAGGCTACGTAGATCCGATTGAAGGCGCGTGCCTCCTCTGCCAGCTGGTCAATGATGGGTTGCGCCTGACCGATGTTACTTGGCCGCCCCACCTACAGCACAGATCATACCAGCACATGGCTACTGAATAGGGGGGTCATGTGGAGCCGACTACTGAATAGGGGGGGTCATGGAGCCAACCGTGAAACGCGTTAACCGCAAACCTCAACTCTCGGGAAAGGCAACCTGAGACAAAGACCAATTTCAAGATAAATAACCCACCAAAGATCACCAGAATCTACTCGATTTTGTCGCCATCTTTTCACCAGCCCTGCTTAGCTGCATCTCCACTAGACCATCCAGCCGAGGTCTGAGTCTGAGTTTGAAACTCCTGCGATCGATAATACCAGCCTGTAGACCAGCCCTGTTATAGCCTATCAGCAAGAACGCTATGACTAGGTCATGGTATGGTGGGGTTGGTTTACAGGGTTATTATCAAACTACTTCACAAAATAAAACTATAATCTACCTAAAGGTTAAAGTGTAAATGTTTAATCTACCAAAGGTTAAAGTAAGTGTAATAGAGATGTATATAAGTATATGATTAAGTAGAAAATAGAATAAAAACGAATCGCACTGAACCACTGGGCCAATCACCACCTCACACATTCTAACCATTCTAAATCAAAACTCAACTCAAAGCCATTATCTCCTGTGAATCAAAAATGCCTCTTCAGGATGCCTAAAGATGTGCAGCTAAGATTGAGTGGCAACACTAAACATTAAGCTGATCTCTGAAATAATACTGTAATTCCTGGTAAGCCTTTCATAATTACACTAAAATCAATTGTTAACTTGTAATTGCATTGTAATAGAGCTACACACCATTTCATAGTGGAAAACAAAGCCCTCTCCATGTGCATATTACTACTAAATGAAATTACAATGCAACTACAAAAAACTGCAAAAAATGCACAAAGAAAAACAAACCAAATTGTGTATTTTAACAACACCGTTGTTACACTAGGAACCACAGCCTTATTAGCAACCACAAGATCAACTTTTGTGTACAGCGTGACCACACTGATTGCGCTAGTTGGAATTAACACCGACCAGGGACCGCCAGCGATCGCCTCACCCACTAACTGTTGTCGCTCTACACACGCGTGCCCTAAAGACCTGAGCCAAACAAAGGGCCCCGTTTGAGCTACCCTACGTCAGACGAACGTATAGGGTGTGAATGGATCTGTGCTGCAGGTGGGGCGGCCAAGCAACACCAACCAGGCGCAGCCCATCATCAGCACATCGTGGACAAAGAGCAGCGTCACGCGCCCGCCGCAGGCGGTCGGGCGTCCTACTGGAACTGGTTCACTAAGACAATGTGGTGACATCATGGAAGCAAGAGAGAACAGCACAAAAAAACACAACACATGGCAAATACACTCGCACACACAAGCACACGCACCTGGAAAGCAACAGACGCACAAAAGCAAAACAAAAAAAGCAAAAGGAGGGAGAGAGATGAGAGCGGTTTTAGATACTTTCAAGACATTCAAACGATTAAATTTGTGTCCAAGATAATTTCACATTAGGAAAATTAACAAGCAGTGAGATGAGAAAAACGACTCGGGATCCTAAAATAAAACAAAAGAAAAAGAGGGTTAAAAGACTAGAGGGCGCTGCTGGTTGTCCTGGTTTGTGCATGGATGGATCCCTACGGTACATGACCAGGCCACTCACCTTAATGTTTCGCCCACCCAGCATGACGGAGTTCATCTGCTCCAGAGCCAGCTGTGCTGCCTCTGGGATGTCATACTCCACAAAGGCAAAGCCCTGGATAACACAGCAGGTGAAGAGGATGCATTAAGATACCTATAGACATCGGTGGCAAAGGGAGCCCTATCTGTAATCCTCAACCACTGTTCCAAGCCTAAACTAGAGCCTAGAAAAATAAATGAATTTATGATTTAATTAAAAGCCCGGCCAATGTCCCAATTTTTGGGTCTGTTGCCAATCCCAATTCACGATTATATGCTTATATGATTTGACAGAAGTCAATCTATAAGCACAACGCATCACAGCATGAGAAGCATTGACATTTTCACCTATGGACCTGGACCAATAAGCAGCTAAGATTACACTTTAACCATAAAGAATGCAGATGTAGAACTTAATAAGAACTTGATTTCATTTATTTTCTTACTTTAACATTTTCACCTATGTCAGGTTAATGAAAATTGGCTGAAAATCGGCTGCATAACACAGATACCCATGTTGCCAAATAAAGAGTCACCGTTATAGTTAACCCTATACTATCGTCAGATATTGGGACTGCAGTGATGCGAAGAACACGAACCTTGTGCTTCATTGTAACAGAGTCCCAAGACATGTCAATGCTCTTGATGGGCCCAAAGGGAGCAAAGGCCTGTCTTATGGTATCCTCGCCGAGCTCATAGTATATGGAGCCCACATACACACGACACATGATGGCTAGAGCCCGCTGTCGCTGAGCCGCCACCTGCCCACCAAGGAGAACAACGCATTTTCAGCATTAGGGTGTTGCAGCGCAGAAAAACACACATAAAAACTCACACACGTGACACACCCTAATCTAAATATATATAATGCTGATCTTTTACAGTAACATTTGATTATGTCCATCTGTGCCATTAGTATGGGGTTTTAAGACTGCATTTTGCTTCCTCCAACAGTAGGGAGAGGCCATTGCCTAATGGTCTTTGTAATGAGGTAGTTAGCAAGGGAAAATAACTTTGCAGTGTATAGGGCAGAGCAGTGGCAGACAATGTCTGGATCCATTGATCCAAAGCACATTTGTTTTCCCCATAGAAGATTTCCAAAAATATTTATATCAATTATTTTAAGCCTAGAACCAAGCCATCCAGGTGAATGACCACCATAAAACATTTTCTGTGAAAAATAATTGAAAACCGCAAAACAAAAAGGTATTATATCATATAATGATCATATAATAAATAAAATAAATATAAATATATTATATACTATTATAATAAATAAATCTGGATGGCTTCATTCTAGGCTTAAACATATTTTTGGAAATCGCTATGGGAAATTTGAATAGTGTCTGGATCGATGGTACCAGCCACTAACTACCGGTATGCAATAGAAGAATGAAGGAAAAAACATTTGATTTTGAGGAGATTGACATGCACAGCTCTCACTGATGTTTGGCTTCTGTTAACTGACCTGTAGTCCAGAGATGCAAGTAACATAACAAATGCAATCGTGGGGTTCAAAACGAGTCCGGATGAAAGCATTTCACCCTTTCGTCTCTAAGGGGAAGGATGGTTTTACTTGGCTTGATTCTACCACCAACTGGTACACTAGAAGCCTAATGCATGACGTAATGGGAGGATGACATCTGCAGCACTTGTCAGAACTTTAGTTTCCCGTTTCAGCAGTTCTCTCGATTTTGGCTAATTTAAAAAAAGGGACTGCTATCCCTCTTTATTCCCATGCCAAAACATAGGTTATTTAACTTGTTTGACAATGCATAATTTGGAGGGAAACATGGCACCCCCCCCCCCCCCCCAATAGGCTGGGCTATTAAGGAACCAAACCACTTGGCCTTTAATTCTTGCATAATCTTCATAAATACCAGTATGAAATTGTGCACTGTCTATTCGAACTAAGACTCCCAATTGAACAGCTATTAAATGCAAACAATTATGACTGGACATAATTTTGTATGTTGATAATGTGATGTTCCTTCTATTAGTAAAAGGGACCCGTTACAAAGACAGAAACCCATGTTTTCTTGTAAAATAAGCATTATTTGGTTGATTGAAAATGGCATGGATTGAGGCAGAGCATTACAAACATAAGAAGGTTAACAGTCCATTTTCATAGGACATTCGCACAGAAAATAGAAAAGTGTAATAATCTATTGACCGATTGTAGAGGTGAGAGTGGATCGCCAAAGCCCATTGTCACTGCGGCCATCTGAAAGACAGTAAAGATGAAGAAAGTCGTGAAAAGTAGGTTAGGTATCTCTTGGCTATATATATATATATATATATATATATATATATAAATAATATAAGCATTTATTTTAAAGAACTTCAAAGCATTTGTGATCTCTTCCACCTGAAAGGCAAAAGCAAGGGCACGTGGTCTCTACACACTTTGTCATAAGTAAACTGAACTGTTATTCAAACTATACAGTGCACAGCAGAATAAAATATTACATTTCAACCGTCACATGAATGTAATCAATGTCAATAAACAATATAAAGTAATTCAATTGTAATAAGTTAGTAGAGGTCTAGAAGTCAAAAAAAGAAAAGAAATACTATATAAAATGTACGCCTAAACATTTCCTTGTGTTAAGGCCTCACTCACACATAAGACAAATGTTGTTCTGCCCTCCCACCTATGCAACAAGGTTGTGTCTTCAAACCATGCGACTCCCATTGGAAATGCATTGAGGCGGCCATGACACTCCCAACATGCAAGACACAATGTGTCTTGCGTGTGTCTTACGTGAGTGAGGCCTTAGTGATCTCAGAGCTAACGAAATATAAAAAGGCTTTAGGGTTGTTGAGGATGTATCAAAACAGTTCATTCTGCACATCTCACCTGCAGGTTGGTAAGCTGCTGCTGTTGATGGGCAATGGTCTGCTTCACCAAGACACTCTTAATGCTTTGCTCCATTGCATACTTCTTTGCCTGAAAAAGACGTGGTACATTTGAGAAGATTAAATATGTAATTAAAAGGCAAATTTTCATTCAAATTCCATAATATTTGGAGCATATGTTTTCATTCAAGTACTGTAGTACAGTACTTTGTGGACCACCGCACAAAATTGCACTTTTCTTCTTGCACATTGCAGTGACAAATTAATTATTCTTTATTCTGATTAGTGTGTAACAGTGTTAATTTTGACAGCAAATTCTGATTTAAGTCCCCCTTTTGAATAACAGTCAAGTCATTTGAAATGGTTTAGTCTTTTGTCGCATTAATTTCACACCAGGATGTTTTACTGCGATCGATTAAAACGAATCTTGCTGCGTATTGCTGGAAAGTGAGTTTCATTTGGCAGGTGGGAAGGCTCATTTGAATTTCCGGTGCGGATCAAACGAATGCATTCTAGTTCGCCAAAAAAACCAGGGCTTCACTTCACTTCCAAGCACACCTGATTTCGATTCACTGCAGGAGTGAATGCAATCCGCAATTACGCATTACACTTTACTTCCTAACTATTTACGAAGAATAATTTAAGACAATATTTTATTGTGTTTTCTGCGGTTGACACAGCCCAGTGTGAACGCAGCAAACAAAAAAACTGCAACTTCATCCCCCAATCGCACCAAGTCCATCTAAGTACAGGTGTGAATGCGACCTTAGAGTGCGTATGGATATGTGCACCGGGGGTGCACTCACGCAATAGTTTGTAACTTTGTATTGTACATTACGCTATATCCAAACGCACCTTATGTCGACTAAATATCAAAATATTTCTAGTCTTAGTCTTTTAGTCTTAGTCAACCAAATTAAGAGTGGAAGAGATGTGGTGTTATACCCTCTGAAGTGCCTCCTGCTGCTCTGGGGTGAGGGGCGGCAGGCCCAGCTTGGAGCCTGTGCCCTGTCCATTCTCCATCGTCAGGACTTCTCCTCCCTGCAGAACAGACATAAAACCATTAACTCAAGACAACAAAAAAACGTTATCAGTGGCCACAAAATACAAAACAGAAATAAAATTCCCCCTGCATTGAATGACTTTGTAAACATTCATGTCAGATAACACACATAACGCATAAACCCAGGGGGACTTCCTTACCTACACAACCCGCTAATCGCTGGGTCCACCAGACTGAGGCAGGAAACCCCCCGAGGGGAAGAAGACTGATGGGGGGGAAGCTTTAACAATTCAACAAATTCTATGATGGGAAAGAAAATGCCTTCAGACGTGGTGGTAAAACAACAGCCAAGCGTATATTATTTAGCTTTCGTACTTGGTTCATGTTGTGTGCAGCCTAAACATTTCACATTATATTATGTGCCCTTTAAAAGTTAATCTAAATGTGAATGCTTGCCTTTGTTACATTGGTCGTATAGTTCCGTTTCCTAACCACTCAAAAGCTCTAGTATTACTATTAGTGTAAGGGAGTACTGTACTTGGACCGCTGATTCCATCTACACTAGTGTAGATTCTACCTAGCCTGACACTCAGTCTTCATTTATTTCGTTTCACTTCATTATTATTCTGAATTCAGATTATACCGCAAATAGTACTTATAGGAGGGGTAAATACAAAGGACACATTTCACGCATGTGCAAATATACAGTAACACAGTGGAGACCAAAATTAGCATCATCATCTCTTCTTGTAGACATATATACATAGATAATATGCTACTTTTTTGTGAATGATGCTGGGGTTTTTTTGCGTTCCGATAACTTTATTTACCATTTGATCAAGACTATACCATATAGATGGATGTAACCGATTCTGTCGGTGAAGGACCCCAATGGAAACAAATACCATTAGCATTGGATCAAGACTATCATAGAGATGAATGTCATTGATTCTTTCGGTGAAGGAACTCAATGGAAACAAATTAGCCAACCTGCTTTCTTGAGTTTAAATCCTCTTAGCAGACCTTGTATTGGAACTACACTTTCCTGTGCTCCTTTTTTAAAACAAAGTATTCATTCAATCACAACATTGTGGAGTATTGATCCAAAGAAAAGATATTGAATACATTTAGTGTTGATCCGAGGGCCAGGCTAATTTAGCATAATCTGTAGCACTTTTATATTTGTCTTAATTTCCCCTCGTGTATGGTATAAATTAGGCATAGGCCTATATTAAATAAATTAGCAAATAAAAACAGACAAGCTGCACTTGCCGCCCCGGGCCTACTAGACGGAATTGAAGCCCAGCTAGTGTTTCTTTGGTTGAATCATGAAACGTTGTCGTGATCAAAACCACGCAGGAATAGCTAACGTTAGCAAGGTTACGTAACGATAATACGCCCACATGCCTGCAAACTAAAAACAAAAAACACAAGAAACACCACCTCTGCAAGATAAGCTCGATTAATATATTGTTTTTTACATCCCACGAATAATGTCAGGATGCTCCGTATTAACCCGAAATCGACGCTATTGAGGCCTGTTAGCATGTCATGTAGCTAACGCGTTAGCCTACCTAGCCTATTGAGTGTTCATCATCGAATCAATATGCCGCCAGAAATCCCTAGTCTTTCTTTCCCCCCCCCCGATAGATAATTCAGGCTATGATTTCTACGGGATATTCACACATACTATTCGACATCAAGCACCGTTTGCGCAATAAATACGTTAATATAGAAATTAAATTGATTTTTTTAGCAATGAATTTACCGCAGTGTCCGTAACCGCCATGAAGTTGAAGCACAGTAGCACACCGTCTTCCAAGCCTCAGAGGAGAGTGGTGTAAAGCGGTGTTGCCAGATTTTGTGAGGGGGGGAAACAGGTCTATGAATACAATCCCCAACCACACATTTAAAATAAACACACACGCACTTTAAACCTGCATCGGTTATTTTCAAAAACTCTTGAAAAGAAAGTGGAATATTTGGAATATTTTTTTTAATACATTATAAGTTATAACAACACAAACCTCCCTAACATTAATGTAATTTGATTAAAATAATAATTAAAACAATGGAAGCAAGCCTAAAGCAAAAAAATCGCAACCCGCAAGGCTCAACTACCATTTTTTACAAGCAACTTTACAGAAAAATAAGAGTTGCTTATAATAAGCAGACATGGCAACAGCGATGTAAAACCAGAGTGACGACAACGACCATTCCAGAGAATCAGATGATGGGGAATATAGGGGACGGGGTGCAGCAGGAAATAACATTAGAGGGTCTATTAAGAACGTGTGATGATAGAAGACATGTTAGAATTTTATTAGAGTTTTTAAGGGAAACAGGAGTGTTTGATAGGTTATAATATACCGTAGTTAAGGGTATGTGAGAGAGTGTATGTGTGTGCGTGTGTACAGGTTGGGAGCTAGCTAGTTTGTGCCAGGCAACCCAATGAAAAATAATGATGTTGTTAAATTAAATTAGTTTCACTTTTTTTCCACTTTCAAACATCCAAAATGAAAGATCTATGCTACACGGTCAAGATTACGCAACTTGGCCTGTTGTAGCGCCACCATGAGGCTGATTTGAAAACTGTCAAGTGGCATTTCTTCCTCAGCCTATAGTGGGAATAGACACGGCTTGGTGCTGGAAAATAGCAGATATGCAACATCTCTCATTCAAGACACTGAACTTGCAGATCTGCCATTTTTGCCATCCAAATGCGGTTAAATGGGCCCTAAGAGATGCAGAAATTAACTAGAATGAACTAGGTCTCCACCAGGAGGATAGGAGAGTGTGTGATGTTTGGCAAAATGTTTAGTACTAATTGAGTGAGTACATTGTGTGTGTGTGTGTGTGTGTGTGTGTGTGTGTGTGTGTGTGTGTGTGTGTGTGTGTGGACATACATTGTTAAAATGTGTAGAATGAATCAGAAGCATTTGCAGGCATAGTCAGCATGTCACATAATGATTTATTGTCATGTCTTTAATAGCAGTAGCTACAATATTCAACAGAGGGTTAAGTAGAACACACCCAAAGCCAAGGTTTCATTCAACAGATTCACTGGGCAAAAAAGAAAATAAGATTGTTGACGACACAAAATTAGACCGATATGGATGTATTTTAGTCTTTGCACAGTCAAAAACATTCATTTTCTTTGCTCAGGTCCCATATGGAACTGACAATGATAAAGGCAATATTGAAAAAGTAAAAATTGTAATGAGTTCAAACTATTAAGACATGCATCTTTAGCATTCAAACTTTTCTCAAAGTTAACCCCTTTATCCACAAACAAATATGTACACCACGGCCTTATGGCAGGGAGAATTAAGGGCTCCCCCTTGTTTAAGAGACAGACAGGCTGATAGAAGGCTTGACAAATGACAGAGTATATTGAGTTATACAGCAATGGCTATACAGGAGTGGCAACTGCAACTTTACAGACCTAAAAAATTGCGATGTGGTTTAAGAGTCTGATGAATACACATTCACTGCTGAAGATTCTTAGCATGACAACAAAATCACCATTCGTTTGTACTCAAGTCACCAGTGTTATCCATTGAGGAAAAATCTACCCAAATAGTAATAGTCTTCAATGTTAAAAATCAACTGACAAGAAAATCTACTAAAGCAGAGAAATATCTTTTACCAATATGTTACATGTTTAATGTTGTGGAGTGCAAACTTAGTTCAATTCATTCAACTCATTCAAGGACTTCAAATTCAAAGGTTCTCTTTGGGCCCTGCTGGATTTGGAATGACGTGCTGCTGTGGAGTCTGAACACATTCAATAGCCTATAATTTTGTATGAAGATTAATTTTTCATTTATTTTAAATGTCTAAAATTAACATAATTGGCTAAATATTTTAAGAACAATAATACATTTCTGATCACACAGGCAACTAAAGGACAAAAAAATATAAATATATAATACATTTTGGGTTGATTTTCCCTTTTAAGACACCCACAGACATGTATAGAACATCAAATAATCCATCAAAAAGTCTTTTTTTTTGTTGCTTTCACAGTCTTTAGAAGGCATTTGATATAAGGTTAAAAATAGGTTTTTGTCAATAACATGAGCAATAACAATATACCGGTAGTCATTTTCACTATTAATTTTAATATATCACATTGTAACCACCTTTTCCACCACGTCTTGTTAATTCAAAGACGTGTTATGGAAGAGCTGGGGTTCTTAAAATTGTTTGCGATGCAGAATCGTTCATCCTCTGATAAAATCCAGATATCAGAAGGACTACAATGGAAACATAGCCTGGCCTGGCAGGGATTCACTGCAGATTCCTCATGTATGCGGGGAGGAATCTCTTCAGTGAATCCCCGCTATGAGGCTGGTCAAGCCAGGCTAATGGAAACAAGCCCTCAGGGCTTTTTGCGTTATCCTTTTTTAAAAAACATTTAACAACTGTAGGGCTGGGACTCGATTAAAAAAAATCGGCTTTGTAATTAATTAATTAATTTGTAATTAATATTTATTTATTTTTAAAAATAAAATGGATTTTGGTATAGGAAAGTTCCCATGCACTGGCCCAAGCGAAGCGATCTGATCGGCCCATTCTCTCCTTACGTGAACTGAGGTTTGTTGTCTGTTGGTTGATATTGTTGGTATGCCGGAACTTCGTCCAGTGAGAGGTTTTGTGGTGCAAAAAGTAAGTGCGATTGAAATGTGTTAATTATTTTAATCGTGCTATTTTTACTGTAATTAAAGAATTGAAATTAATCAGTTAAAGTCCCAGCCCTATTTTTCACATTATTGTATAACTGTAATTCTGTACAGTTTATTAACTGTTAATAAAGTATTCAACCAATCAATAAATCAATATAAAGTTCAATATACAGTAGCTGCAGCTCATAATAGATACTGTATTTTACTCAATGTAAAGCCTAATTTATACTTTGTTGTACAATGGCGATGCTCAGCTCAGCTCAAAATTAGTTATTGTCAGAGTGCGAGAATAGTCATGTAACAAAGTATATATTAGGCTCATAGCCTTTACATCTTCACATTCACACAGGCCAACTTTGTGCGTTCATAGAAAACAGAAGGAACGAAAATGTTATTAGAAATCTAAAAGTCTGCCTGGAGGAGTGCTAAGTCTAATGTATACTTCGCACTCAACGTACACAGAGATTCTTGTAACTATTTTTGGCGATGTGTCATGTTGACAATCATTTATCAGGAAACTAGTGGAACTAGTGGTTCTCAAACTTTTTAGGCCATGACCCCCCCCCCCCCCCCAAAATAGTCATATTTGAGCTGGGGACCCCTCCACCCTGACCCACTCAGCCTCCAGTTGAGGAGGCTTTACATTTTGTTTAGCATTGTTCCACAGATAAATATTGTGAGAATAGCAGATCTACAAGCTCACAATGCCAACAATGTTTGCCTCTTTCTTATGATATTTGACAATTTGGCAAATGTTTGACCAGTTTTTATAGTTTGATGATTGCTTTTGATGCAGAAAATGAGAAATGGTCTTTTTTCTTCTTCTTTCTTATTTAGGTATTAAAAAAACGTCTCAAAAGTAATTAAATTGTCACTATACTGTCATCTGGAGACTATCATGCGGGGATCCCGACCCAAAGATTGTGAACCACTGAACCACATGACTGTGCGACAAAGTATAAATCTGAAACACAAAGGTTCTCTACAATGCTTTTTTCTTTTTTCAATTGGGTCTTTTGTCCCATGTAGGTTGCCATCCCAGGCACTTTTACAAGTCTTTGGCTTTCAGAACACTTTCACAGGGAAACCCCTTAAGAGCACTACAGGCTTGAAGATAGGCATCATCTAGTAGCCTTTAACCAAAGGGTGCTACAGTCCGTTATTCTGCACGTTATTGTGAGAATGAAAACAGGTTGATGTTCTTGTGGCTGACAGTTAAAGTAGAAATAAATAAAGTTTATGTGTGTTGTGTGGTTAGCATTACGAGTGCATGTTGATGGATGGATTCTTAAAAAGAAAGAGCAAGCGTTTCTAAGAACGTAAATAAACTATTAGGGCTAATAATATACAATATATATATATTTTAAAAGATTTAGAAATTCTTATGTGTTGTTGACATTTTAACATCAAATCAAAGTGCAATGTACAAATGCATGTGTAATACAAATGACCCTTTCAGAAAGATTAAAAAAAACATAGCTGTTATATTTGAAATCTGAATGAAAATGAATGAAATAATCATAATCAACTGTGAATAGTGGAATTATTTTGGACCAAATTTGTCAAGACAGCTTAAGGCATGACAGGCCTTTTTAGGCGGGGGGAGGTGGGTCAACATCCCACTGCAGAACACAGCCATGATGCCTGCAGTTCAACCAGAGGTGCTGGTTCCTTCCTCAGTCCTTATGGCCTGTACCTCCAGCAATAGGATGATTCAGTGACAATCATGGCCAAGCATCCTTCTACCTCTGTCCCCCTCATCCCCCCACAGGGCCCGCTCCAGCTGATCCAGGCGGCTGCTCTCCATTTCGCTTGCTCTGTTGAGTGGTCAATGGGCGCTGGGCCCACTCGCTCTCTTTATCCCTCTCTCTCTCTCTGTGGGACCTGCAGCTGTGGTGATCCTCTCTTCATTGTGTGGTCCCGGAGACTAGAGCTCTGACCCGGTGTTTGCACATGGCATCTTCCAGGAACCCGGCCAGCTTCTCGAAGTCCTCCTAGACGGGAGGAGAACACAGGTACACTAGTTCACTGCGTTTGTTGTTCCCCAAAACAGGTTTCAGAACAGCCTCTGGCTTTCAGTCGGGGACAATGGGACAATGCACTGAATGGGACATTATCACGTTTCTTTTCTTTTTCTTTTCAAAATCTTTTTATTCAGATTTGATAACAGAAGCCCAAGGGCAAGTATTAAACAGACATAAAAAAAACTTAAAAAAAAACTCAATCCCCTATCCCACCCTCCCCCCACCCACAATCCCAAGGATAGTTGTAAAACAGTCTGGAGAAAAAATAAAATAAGGACATTATCACGTTTAATCAGACTATTGATTCGTCTAAGAAGTTGAGATACTGACCTGCCTACCAGTAGGTGTTTTGTTGTTATTCTGTGGGCCAGTAGCAGTTGGGGCAAATGCTCTCACCCCAAAACATGATTTACTATTCTGAGTCGGCCCAAGCGAACTTCACAACGTTCGGCACGGCAACTCACTCAGTGGTGCGTCTCGTGGATCAAGTTCGCTTGAGGCGACTCGCCTCCATCGCTGTCAAAAACTATACTTTATCGGACACAAAAAGGAGCCATCGTCAACGACAAAACACCTACTGAGCTCGTCGGTAGGTCGAGTATCTCACCTACTTAGATCAATCAATAGTCTGATTAAACGTGATAATGTATGCTTTTGTATGCTTTTCTTTTACCAATTGTGTTTTATTTTTAAACCTGTAAGTTTTATTTTACCGTACTCTTATATTTGACTGTTATGATGATATGATGTTATTTAAACTGTTCAGCACTTTGTAACGCATGTTTTAAAAAGTGCCATATACATGAAGTTATTATTATTATTATTAATAATAATAATTTCCGATTCAGTGCATTGACAGCATCCGAATGGGTGCAGTGTTTCAAAACACTCACCTCTCACTCTTTAACCACCTATGCCCCAGGCATTTACTTCATTGTACATTGATTGAATAGCAAAACATTGCTGATCTACAAGCTCACAGTGCGTTGTGAGCTTGTAGATCTTCCATTTCTTGTCATTTTTGCTTTTAAACAAATGCCCAAAATAGGGATGCCAGGTTGAAAGTGGTTACGAGCGCTCAATTTCTGTGAAGAATCTGTTGGCATGTACCTCAGTTATAAAGGCGTAGTGAACCAGTTCACTGGCAAGGTCTTTGGAGCTGTCAGCTGAAAGAACATATTGAAAATGAACAAACAGAATGCCTTTTTTAATAAACATCTATAATGTTCCGTGTCTGTCAACTGACTTGGAAGGATGTCACAGCTAAGTTGTCGATGGAGTTTGTCATCCATCTTCAGAAACAGAGAGAGCTAGGGGAGAAAGCACAATAGGTTTTATTATATTAAGTTATTATGTGACGATTATGTTTTATCACCATATTATCCAAGTGTGGAGCTCACATGAGTTTTGGTCCCATCTTCAGTTGTTTCCAAGTTACAGTGCATCTGAACAACCTGCAAGTTCAGACAAAAAAAATGTCAACACGATATTGAGAACACAACAGACCCAGAGGAGTAATTTAAGAAAAACAAGAATTAATTGGATATAAAACGCATCCAATATTACTGTGTATGTGTTGTGCATGACAAAGATTGTGTTAAAGACTTTGTATCATTGTACAGTGTTGGCTCCTGGAAAATTGTTCCAGGAGAGGGTTGGAAATAATATTAGGATTGTCATTTAGTATGTCTTAGCAAGTCTAGAAGTTTAGCATGAGGGATAGTGTCTACCCTCTATTAAGGCTTGCCGACACCCTCTGCCTATCAATCATCAACAAATATCTACAAAAGATCTACAAGTTTACAACGCGTCAGACTGCGACGAGTTGTGAGCTTGTAGATCGGCTATCCGCAACCAAGTGTAAAATGACAAAATCAACTGTAGATTTAGTCAACTAAAATCTTACGATATATAATTTCGTAAAACTAAACATTTCAGTCGGATGACAAACAATATGACCAAAACGAAATGACATTTTACTCGGAAGACTAAAGGAAAAAGTGCTGCCAGACACACTGACCTTCCTGGTCTCAGTTTGTTGGGGCTCAGGCGTGGGAGACTTCACCGTCTCAACGTGCTCCTGGGACAGGGACAAGGCCCGGGGCACGTGTTGCCGCGTGGACAGGAAATTCATCAAGGGGTAAATCCCGTTCCTGAGGAGAAGAAGAGCGCAACTCTGTAGTGGTGGAAAAAGTACTCACATACTTTTACTTAAAGGACAATTCAGGACCAGCTCTTTTCTTACCGTAATCTGATTTTATTATATCCAACGAGTGGTAGAGGTAAAAAATATATATATATATTCAGAGCAGAGCATATAGCTCAGGGCATGCACGCTGGATCTTAGGATCGACACGTTGCTGTTAAACTTTGACCTCTAAGTTGGTTCGATTTGCTTTATTTAGCACAATATAAAAACGAAATGACAAATAAAACACAATATATAAAAGGTAAAAAGTGCCAGGACGAGGCAAGAAGCACAAAGGCCTTCTAATCTCTGGCCGTCCAGCCTGGCAGAGTTAATAAAAGCAAACGCACTTACTTGACGTCCTCGAGGAACTTGTCAAGCTCCAGCGGCGACGCGTGTGAATATCTGTAGGATATTGGAGATAATCCACGGCATGAGGCTTGTATTTGACACATTATAGACAGACTATTCACAGTCCAACTGTGAATAGTCCAAACTGGCACCAGTACAACTCTAATAAAAATGTTGTTAAATGTCATTTCTTTACTTAAACTGGGCTCCTGGCCTGTCGTCATGCTTGATCTCTGCCATGACAGCATTGTAGTCAAAACCCTTGGTACACTCCTCCACACAGTTCTCAGGAAGCAGATCTGGAGAGGGACAGAGCGTGTGTATTTTGACAGCAATTTAGTTTTTTTTAGTTTTAGTCATAGTCTTTTGAATACATTTTCATTTCGTTTTGGTCATATTTCAGTCATCTGAAATGTTTTAGTATTGGTCTAGTTCAGTGGGCCTCAACAGGCGGACCGCGGTCCACGACCGGACTGAGGCGCACCTCTCTGCGGACCCTGGAGAAATTATAGTATAAAGAGAAGAAAAAAAGTCACCGTGAACGCGAGTTGAATTCTCTTTTGTATTGACTCAATGCCGAGCAACGCAATTGACGCTCTGAATGTGCCTGTGTATTATCTGAATGTGCCTGTGTATTATGGGCCGGCATGTCATGATGACAATGTTGCGCTGACTGGGGTCGCAGTAGCCTGGGGTCCACCTATGCTTTCTATGGCATAGGCAGCTCCCGGCAGAATCCGCCGGGAGAATCTAGACACAGCTGCGCGACATGAGACTAATTAATTAGAGTGACAGAGAGAGAGAGGAGTGTGTGTGTGTGTGTGTGTGTGTGTGTGTGTGTGTGTGTGCATCAATTTAACAAAAGTGCAGACGATCAGAAATCAGCAGAGAGTGATCGACGTTTGCGCTACTGTATGGCGAAATGAAGTGGTCTCGGACCCAGACGTTTTATTTTCTCCCTGTAAATAAAAACGTCTGGGTTTCCGAGGCTAGGGTCTAGGTCTGACCTCATAAGCCAGACATACAACACCACTTCGGTCAATTTTGACCAACTTGCTGTCAGAGACAAATAATATTATCATGTTAGAACATTGTGTCCCAGGCTTCGATATTAAATATCGTGACTGTCTGCGACTAATATAGCGGATATTAAGAAACCCAGTACCTGGCTTCTTTCCTAGAAAAAGGACAGAATTACACACCTTCAAAAATAATGAATACGCATAATTCATTATTATTTAAGCAAACTGACTCCAGAGCAGTCAGTCAGTCAGTGTGTACTCGTGTGCATGTGTGCGTGTCTAACACATGTGACTATAGTTAGCCGACTGACTCAATTGCAACTCGTTTCTAGGTCACTGGTCTTATCCCCACTTGCCAGTAGTTAGGTACAACCTATTTCAAGGTGGATGAAGATAGTACCAACTGCCAACACACGGTTTCTATCCAAAAAGCATATTGAATATGATAATCGTTAGTAAGTGGCCAAGGCAACTGAGGTGTGCGGTACCCTCACAAAAAACATGCAGTAATCCTGGTCTCTAAACTGCCTCCCCCTGGCCAGCCGGGGCGCCTGATGGAGGGGAAAGGAACTGGTTGGAATAACAATAAAATTTGAGCTTGTTGAACTGCTACTTTTGTGATTCCAATTTTACTGTACTATGATCATTCATTTTACAAAAAAACATAAAAAGGTAAAATATGGAGATGAGAGGTTTCAGCCTGACAGTGGCCTGGCCCAGGCAGGGTGCTTTCTGGTATAGAGGGGCGGGTAGTGCATGGAGCAAGCGCTGTATAATATTGGTTCACCGAGCTGAGTGCCCGCCCCTGGGCCCTGCCCCCTGCCCCCCTCCGCCCCTCCCCTCCCTGGTAGAAAACAGCGTCACCATATTTCGTGTGAAAAGCCTGGTTACCGAGGCTAGCCCGGCAGCAACAATACTGTATGTGTAGTAGCGTACAAACCAGGACGAAATTAGCATTGATTATCTCCGACATATGTGCAGTAGCATACTGTGATGGGCCATCAATTAACACTTAAGTTGATACCTGTGTGGCACGCTGGGAGGTGAGAAACTCACACTGGTTGTTAAACTCATTCACTGCCAATCACAAGTTTTGACATGTTTTCTTTTTCCAAAGTCCAGTGGGTTTTAAAAAAATGGCACTCTTCGCTAACCTCTGAGGTGCTCTTCACTAACCTATGAGTCACCATTTGACTCAGTGAAACAAAAAACAGCTTTTTTTCTCTCATGGGAACTTATGGGAGTTGGACAAATGCCTTTTTCTCTGCTTCTGTATTTTGAACAATGTTCCTCTCCGTTTTTGGGGAGACATGCTATTTTCAACAGACGATACCCCCCCACCCCTTTTTCATGGTTAAACTTACACTGGTTGTTGATGAAACAGTGGGCTGCGAGCAGCTTCAGAGAGTGGACTTCAAACAGCACGCGGTGGAACAGAAGGTCATGAGCGGTGGGACGCTGCTTGGCATCTTGACGCACACACGACCCTGTGAACTCCTGTGGGAAACAAGACCTCACTTTTTGTACTTTAAGTACATTTTGATGCCAATACTATTTAATTTACGGACTTTTACTTGTAACAGAGCATTTCTACAGTACATTGCAGTATTGATACGTTCACTTCATGTTCAGTAAAACATGCAAGTAGTTTTCCCCCCAATGGTGCTAGTCCAATCTATCTAATATAGTTATTCTATATTATATAGACTCACTCTCATGAGAGGATCGTCCAGGGACTGTCCTGCATGGGCGATAGCCTCCTTGGACACAGCAGCATCTCCATTAGCCTGGATCTCTAACACCGCCATCTAGTGAGACACAAATACACGCTTCATATTTCAAAAAGTATAAAACATAATGTAATAATAATAATAATACATTATTATAATTAAATATAATACTAATTTGTGTTGGTACTTCAATCTGGCCTACACAAGACATTAACTCTGACTAGTGGTTTGCAAGATTAGCTCTCTCTCTCTCACACACACACACACACAATGATCTACAAGATCGAACTGCAAGCTCACAACGCACAATATATATATATATATATATATATATATATCTGTGGAACCGAGTGAAACTAAATGCACTGCCTACACTTCCAAGTGCTTGACTGCTTGTCAGGGTGGGGGGGTCCCCAGTTCAAATATGATTATTTTGGAGGATTGTAGCCTGAAACCTTGTTCTAGACAGCTACACTTCTGCCACGCTGCCAATTCTTTTTTTTATAGCAAAGGTTTTCAAAGTGGAGGTGAAACTAATATTTGTTAATATTATGTTTTTAATAACCACATTTGTCACAGGCAAAAGATAAGCAGTAAACAAATAATGCACACCAAAACACTGTACACATTGTATGTTTCTCTCACCTCTAGAGCACAGATCCCGAAGGAGAAGATGTCAATGGCATAATCATCATCAGCAACTAGTGACACAAACACAGAGATTACATCCATATGTTGTTGCGTATGTTTTAGGTTGTTGAGTGTGTTTTAGATCAGGGGTTGGGCAACTTTGATGATGGAGAGGGCCACTATAATTCCACACTCACTCCAGAGGACCACATTGCATACAGTGTCTGTCGGGCAAAAACCTCTTATCTCTGTATTCTTTCCCGTAATTAATGCCCTACTTTGTCATTCTATGTCACACAAAAGTAACAAAAATAGCCTATCTGCAAGCGCAAAACGCATCACACTGCGACTCGTTTCGAGCTTGTTAGATCTGCTATTTTTGCTCTTCTTTTATTGGAATCCTGAATAGTATATATATTTTTTCAAATGCATTTAGTTTACTTATGCTAACTTTATGAACTTAAATACAAATGCATTGGACTTAAAAAAAGACAATGAAAAAAAGACAATACCATTTTCAGTCATTAAGCTACTAATATAGACTGAAGTAATTAAAGCGGGTCATGTTTGGAATTGTAACAGCTGAAATCAATAATCAGTATTCAAATATTAACCTGCAGGACACATTAAGTGAAGGTGAAGGCTGCATGTGGCCTCCGGGCTGCCAGTTGCCCATGTATGGTCTGGGTGAATTATGTCTTGACTCTTTCTGGTTAAACATAATGGAACAGTTATTAAAGGCACTCCTTTGTTTTGATAAAGATTCTGTGCTTATTTTAATCGAGACAAAAAGTGCCATTAACACTTATAGCCAGGGTTAGCATTTATTGACAAATTATGATATAATTCACGCCAGCATTTTTCCCAGTTCAGATCTTATTTTGAAAAGCCACATTTCCAGACTTCCGGTGTTGATCTTATACTAGGAAGTTGGACAATGCGTGGTCAGGTCCTGTGTATCAAACGGACATAACCGAGCGCTGACTCCCTGCCGTGGAATAAACCTTGTTTTGACCAAAAATGTCATCTGGGACAAGGAATAGGCGATACAGGCGATTGAAAGAAACAGATAGAATGGGTGATTATGGTGACGACGATCAAAGATGGCGCAACCCAGTGTTATGACAACAACAGCTAGCAACCTGATACTAACGTGAGTAGCATTATGACTTGATCAATCGAAAGCGCTATAAAAGCGCAATTGCCATTGATCTACGGCAATGGCGTTGAGGGTAGCATTGATGAATTGGCTTTAATTGATGTACATTAATGGCAATGGCGCTAGAAGTGTTATAACTGTTGCGTTGGCCTCCCACTCGTATTTGTACACGGGCTATGTAAGGATTCTGCACTCGGCACTAGATTGAAGAGCAAGGTCCTCTTTTCCTCATTTAGATTAAATCTAAATGAAACACATTTCACACATTTTATACGCTTTCTTGTCTGATCTTATTGACACGCTGTGCCGTGCAACAGTTGCTGCTAGTCAATGTTTAATTATCTGTGTGTTGTTATTCATGTCCTCACTGCATTGCCTTATTCACTGCTATTATTTTAATGTTTTATACCTGCTTTTCTTTATTCCTTTATTGCTCTGTATGTAAAGCACTTTGAGCTGCATTTCATGTCATGAAAGGTGCTATACAAATAAAGTTGTATTATTAGTAGAGCTGGGACTCGATTAAAAAAATTAATCTAATTAATCAGAGGCTTTGCGATTAATTAATCTAGATTAATCGCATTTTAATCGCATATCATTATTTGACCCGAGAACAGTGAGAAAGCAATTTTTTCAAATGGATTTTGGTATTATGACTTTATGAGTAAAGGAATGAATAGTGAATACATAAACTTCAGCAACAAAACATTGTTTATTTTTCATCAGGTGGTACTTAACCAAAACCAACAGATCAGTGCCATTTTTGCCATAAAGTGCAGCTTTTTTTTTAATATACAGTCTAGTACCCTACATATTCAGGTTGAGATTGTCTTTCTGCATGGCAGCACATATGTTGTGTCAGACGAAGCTATCTGTAGCACTTTTTGCAGCCCCATATCTTCGACCACCGCAAGTGGTCTACAGTTGACTGCAACCCAGTAAGCCAGGGAGTTTGTTATTTTGTCAGACTTGGACTTAGTCATATTGCCTCTGAAACCAGGCATCAGGTCGAGTGTAGGTTGCGACGTTGAAGAAGACGGAGTAACGTGAACTTCCACGCTAGCAGCAACATGTTTGGCATTGATGTGATATGTGAGGGACGATGTGCTGCGGTGATAGGCAAATTCTTTGTTGCATAACATGCATACAACTGCATTTCTGTCCACGCTTCCATCCGCTCGCTTTTTAAATCTAAATTTCCCACTAAATTTCCCAAGCTGCGCGTTCTTATTTGGGTCTGCATTCATGCTAACGTGTGCTGTTTCAGTTTGTTGTTATCGTTGTTATGTTGCTGCTGGGTGCGTCAGCATCTTAGGTAAGTGGAAACGTGCGCCCAGTGAGAAAAGTTCCGGTTCGGCGGTGAAAACAAAATATGCGATTAAATGCGTTAATTATTTTAACGCGTTAATTTTTCTGTAGTTAATTAATCTAAATTAATCGCAATTAGTCCCGGCCCTAATTATTAGTATTATTATATCCTGGACTATAATCTACAATGAAACCCTGTGAGCCTTGCACAGTCCACTCACAGTTGCACAGTCCACTCACAGTTGCACAGTCCACTCACAGTCACGCCTGATCACACTTACATCCATATTCCGGAGGGAAGAAGTGGACGTGCTTATGGTTTTCTCTGTGTTGCCGCCCTTTGACGTGGACGTCTGGGAAGACCGAGCACACTGAGCACAGCGAAGAAAGAGAGAGAGACAATATCACTGTCAACTTTGTCAAGCACATTATGCTTAAATGATCAAAACACTGTCATACAACCGAAAATTAGGTGTTAAAAGGTAGTTCACACAAGAAATGACTGTATTTTATTATTATTTATTATTATTATGTTTTTTATTTATTATATCCCACGATTTTTGTAACCCATTTTTTCAGCCAGTGTCAATTTGTAATCCAGGGCGCTATACTCCCTCTGCCAGCCTGGGGAGAGCAGCGGACTGACCTCATGCTGACTGACTTTCAATGCATGAGCCGCTTCTTTTCACCTGACATGTGGGAGTTTCCCCGGTTGGACGTAGCGCATGAAGGAACACGTTATTCCAACCAGTTCCTTTCCCATCAGGTTTCCCTCCCCGGCTGGCCAGGGAAGGCAGTAATAGAGACCAGGATTTCTGTATGTTTTTTGTGACCTACCCTAAGGGACACTTAGTTAGAAAACATGCAAAATGAAATGACTATATTTCTATCGTTTACTTGGGTCTGATGAAAGACATCACCTGGTAAGTAAATGATAGAAACAAAGTCATTTCTTGGGCGAACTAGCCCTTTAAGAGAATCAAATACAATACTTTCACGTCCTCTCACAACCAATGCTTTATTTTTCATTAATAAATGATAGGACAGTGAGGTCAAATGAATAAATGATATAGGCCTTACCGTTGACAAACAGCCGGTGCCATACTGTGGGAAGAAATTGTGGCAGCATTTAGGTTAGATGGGAATTCTGTTTCATGTTATATAATGTTATATTATCCAGCACAGCTGGTATGTAATGCAAACACTAGATAAACTGGAGCTCTTAGAATTCCAGAACAATTCCAGGCTAGAGCGGGATGGTTTTACAGACTGCAAAACACTTTTTTCAAAACCACATTACATTACATTACAATATGATTATTTTGGGGGTTCCCCAGTTCAAATATGATTATTTTGGGGGGTCCCCAGTTCAAATATTATTATTTTGGGGGATCCCCAGTTCAAATATGATTATTTTGGGGGGTCCCCAGTTCAAATATTATTCTTTTGGGGGATCCCCAGTTCAAATATGATAATTTTGGGGGTTCCCCAGTTCAAATATGATAATTTTGGGGGGTCCCCAGTTCAAATATGATCATTTTGGGGGGTCCCTAGTTCAAATTGGGGAGGGTTCCGGCCTGAAAAAGTTGAGCACCACTGGAAGAATGCTAGTGGCCACTGTAGAGTGTAGTAACGCAGAGTGCCCTGCTGGGGTCAGACCTGAGCCAATCTTGATGAGGCCGTTGTGTTGGATGAAGATGGTGTCACAGGTCAGGTTGCCATGGATTATAGGAGGTTCACACGAGTGGAGATAGCTGCCGACCAATGAGAACACATTAACCATATTTTACTTTGGCTATTTAAAAATAGCAAAAATCATGAAAATGTGGCACAAATCTTTGAATATATATTCTTTTCCAGCAAACGTTTTTCACTCAAATCTTTGCTTCTGGGAGGTCCCTGGAACAAAATATTTTGAGATGGAGGTCGGCGGCCAATTACAGTAGGCCTACATATAATTCTAGAGGTTCTTGAAAAGAAAAGGTTTGTGCACCACTGATATAGAAACATAGGTTTTCTATAGGAGATCTACAAAAGATATAAGAAGCCATTGGTAAAATAAAAGTAAAGTTTATTCTATAAAAAAGAATCCCAACATGTTTCGTCTTTATCAGAGTGAGAACTGAAGATCACAGGCCCTCATTTATCAATTGAGTGTAAAATCTGCCCCAAATTCGAGTGTAGGTTTTGTAGTACACCCACGTCGCCACAGCATTTATAAAGTGACCATAGTTACATGACGAAAAAAGTAAATAAAAAGGTTTCCCCCGTTTGCCTTGCTGCCCGCCTCACCCATTTTAGTAGGCTAGCCTACTTAGACTAGCCTACTATATAAATTTTACCCATTTGTGCGCAGTGCACAGCGAAGGCGATAAGTGAGACTGCACACTGCTGTGATAAGTGCTGTGGGTGAGTGATGCCGGCATGAGAGGCATGTCGTCAAGGCAGTCATTAATCAACGTTTATGGGGTGATTTGATCATTGATGAACGAATCATAAACATATGGCTTGCATGTGTGCTGGTATGTGCTGGCGACGCATGCCGCGGTCCCGTGACGTCCTCCCGAAAATTATCTCGCTTTTATATGAATTACTGTCAAAGCACTTATTTAAATGGTGAATGATTAAACCCTTTACGCCTTATATAGCCTACAATTGCAAATATAAGCTGTATGCTTGTCATTGTCACTTGGAAATAAAGGCGTAAGGGGTGATTATATAGGCATCTGATTTCACACTCATGAGCTTTGATTAAGCACAAACTAGTACACATGTAAACATGTTATATTGTTTTTAATTGCACGATTTTAATTGCTTGTAGTTGGAAATCTCTCTTTTTCTTTTTTTACATGTATATACATACAGTTTTATATTAACATTTTAGGAGTGAATACATATGCTTAGATGCCTGTGACAGCATGTCAGCATGTCAAACAATGCTGCTCCGCTTGTGTACGACAGAAAAATAGCTGAGGACAAAGCCTACGACAGCTCCCGACCGGGATTTTTGTCCTGGCTCACGTTCAAGTTCAAGGTTTTGCGGAAATGGTAAATGCCGAAAAACTATTTCGGCGTGCACCCATATTTTGGCGTACGCAGAGTTGATAAATGAGGAGGAGTCCCATTAGAGGGCATATAAGGCTTATTAGCCAGATATCCAGTTTAGTGTGATAGATCACAGCCCAGTCATTACCTGAGGGCCGAGAGGATCTGGGTGCACCATCGTTTCCAGGCCTGGAACACAGAGTAACATGGATTGTTTACATACGCACCGACTGGCAAAATCCTAAATTAATTGTGCACTTTCTAAAATGTATTTTTCATATGACAGTTGTATCTGAACCGTATTAG
Source organism: Protomyctophum bolini (assembly GCF_963924005.1). Classification (NCBI taxonomy): domain Eukaryota; kingdom Metazoa; phylum Chordata; class Actinopteri; order Myctophiformes; family Myctophidae; genus Protomyctophum; species Protomyctophum bolini. The sequence continues at coordinate 16,208,357 of NC_137882.1, read as the reverse complement.
AATTGTGTGACAGGATATCTACAAGCTGTGAGCTTGTAGATCTGCTATTTTCAGCAAAGAGGTTTGGCGTTGACAAGGAATAAAGAGCAGATCAAGTACAAGTGTTCATAAGTATAGAGGGTTTAAGACAAGTGGTCAACTATCTGAACATACACATTAACATGAATCCAACACAACGCTACGCAATGTCAAACATAAGCTAATCTATGAAATCTATGAAAAGTTTTCATTTGCAACATAATTTCCTCTCTCTCTCAGCTAAAGGGGTCCTTGGACTGAGAAACATTGAAGACCCCCTGCCGTAAAAGTACAAGGCAGAGCGAGGTCACCATGCGGCTGGTTTCTAATCCACAACGTTCCTTGCACGTACAGGATACACACAGCATGAGCCTTGGCCAGGCTGTCAAGCCTGATTTATATAAATTGCCGGTGTCGTGCTCAGTAAATAGTAGAACTACAAGCTCACAACGCGTCACGAATGTCACTGTGACACGTTGTGAGCTTGTGTATATCTCCTATTTACCGCAGGCGACACCGGTGTGCAACAAAGTAATGAATCAGGCTTGATACCCACCATAATGCCGACGCTACGTCACTTCTAATCCCACTGCAAATGTGGGTCTGAATCCTAATGAGACTGCAGTTCCCCCAGCGCCCACCGCGGCAGCATTGAGCAGACCACTCACTCTCTCTCTCTCACACTGGGACTGATGTGACTGGATAAGGATGCCGGTTGCCTGGGCCAGCGTTGGAAAGAAACTGACCTTGACATTCATGGTCTTGTGATTCTTCTTTGTTTTCTTCAAAAACTGCTTCAGGCTGCCAGAGGACATGTACTCTGTAATGAATATGACCTGTAGGGAAGCAGACACGTAACTATTAACCTTTTGTGTGTTTAAATTGGAAATAACAGTGGAATTATTTACTGGGTGTCTTTGTATGGATATTTTTACAAATGCAATACATACCCGTGCTTGACCCGTGGTCTTGTCCAGCCAGTATTTGTGGAACTTGACAATGTTGGTGTGTTCAACCTGCATCAGGTTCTCAAACATGTCCTTTATATTTTCCTAAAAAAACAAAAGAAAACACTTGGGTATCAAACTTCTACCAAATACATGTGTGGTATTTACTATTTATATCGTAACTTTCTGCACCTTTCGAAATCATCAACATTCCACCTCTCAATTTACAACTTACTCACACTCTACTGTCAGAGAGAACATTTAGGTAAACACATTCCGTTTCACTTTCAAATATCTTTTGAATATAATTATTAATATTACTCACTAGAGTAGTCACCACCTCTGCTATTAATTGTAGAGTTTTCAATGGTTTTGCTGCTTTTACGCACACACGTACACGCACGCACACGCACGCACGCACACGCACACACACACACACACACACTCTTATTTTATTTATTTATTTGGATCTGCACAAGAGGCGCAATACAATAGACCCAAACACTGATCAGAATTAGGTTCAAGGTTATTTATTAGTGTCCCCGAAGGGCAATTGGTTTTACAGCAGGTCATAAGGCTTGAAACACATATAACATCAATCAAACCAAACTTATTGCTGCTGGTCGCAAGCATGCGCTGCGCCCGGCCTACTTGCATCTTCAGCGACCGCCCTCTTCAAGAGGCAAGCAAGCAAGGGTCTGGTTGGTGGACATTATATGGTCCAACCAGATATAACTGCTGCATATGCTTAACACACAGAGGAAAAAAAGATAGCACATTGATGACATACTATTACTTGACACTACTAGACAGGATGTTTTCCCATAGAGTTAAAAATAATAATAGAGAGGCACCGGAAATCCCCTCTCATTCACTTGTATGGAGTTGCTCACCCAGCGCATACTTTTAGTTTTCACCCCTTCTTCCGGGTTGGAAAAGCCACCCACCCCAAGCTACCGCTCTACCTCCTCCGCTACTGCCTTCATAGTGACTGTAGGTAGAAATAAGACTGAATACAAATTACCTCCTGTGCTTTGAAGACGTTCTGGTCAGAGAAGACCACCTCGTTCCACACCACTTCCACCCCTTCTTCTGTGTCCATGGCCAGGTAAGCACTTTCCACGCCGGGGACATTGCCTTGGCTGAGCTGCAGCGGAGGGAGAAAATAAACATGGATTATTATTATTATTAGACATACCGTAATGCTCCATATAGACGCCAAATCTAAGGTGTACTGTAGTGTTCATTTCGATCATTTAGTCGACTAAGACTAGACTAAGACTAAACTATTTCAGATGACTAAAATAGGACCAAAACTAAATGGTGCGTCATTCAAAAGACGAAATCAGAATTATCGGACAAATTAACACCGCTGAGGTGCTTAATCTTGACACAGAGTGGTACCACGATGTCTGAACTACAAGCCAACAGAGCCCACAGGAACCTGACTGGGATTGTATTTTTACAATCCCAGGATTGTAAAGGAAATGAATTGGTCTGCCAAAGATAGACAGGATGCCAGGGTCGAGCGCTATGTGCCGCACGGGGCAACCAAGGCGAACAGGAGTAAATAAAGGAGTCCATGTCTAAGGCCAGGTTCCATTCAGGCATACAGTACACAGTACATGTCATGACACTCAGCAAGTCACAGTGCCTTTTGTTTTGTTTTTAACGTAAAAGTATCAATACAACAATCTAGAAATACTCGGTTACAAGTAAAAGTTCGGTATTCAAATTTTACTTGAGTAAAAGTACAAAAGTATTGGCATGAAAATATACCAAAAGTAAAAGTACTCATTGTGCAGAATGTCCCCCGTTTCACAAGCTCAATATGTAAAAGCTCTTGAAAATAGCAGATCTAGGCTGGGGAATTGGGAATTGGCTATACTAAATTGGGGAGAAAATGTTTTTCATTTTTCTTTTGTCTTGAAGGGCCATGTTTTGCACAATAACAGTCTTCTTAATATGTCTGCCCACGATCTCTGTGATTTATACAGTACGTTTGTCTACCCCACAGTCACTGATACTAAAATCGAATGTTTTAATTTAAATTTCTCTATGAATCTGTGACTTGACACGCATACCGTTATAAAACGAAAATAAAAAGATTTTGAAAAGAAAGAAAATAGCAGATCTACAAGATCACAAGTCACAACACGCTGCGCTGCATGCGACTGTGAGCTTGTAGATTGTAGATAGTACATAATAGGGTTGAAGTGGTTTAGCGTGTGTTTGTTTTCCGATAACAATAATCAAAATCTACAAAGTAACGAGTAAAAGTTAAAAGTAAAGTTTTAAAATAATTGTAGTGAAGTAAAAGTACAAGATCTGCCTCTGAGATGTAGAAGTAAAAGTATTGAGAAAAAAAAGTAAAAATTCCACAACATTTGTAGTTAACCCATTCTGGGCGGGAACCCCTTTAGGTGTTAGCATTATGTTATGCTTCAGCTATTGAAAAATAGCAGATCTACAAGCTCATAGCGCGCCACCGAGTGGCGCAATACGAGCTTGTAGGTCTGCTATTTTTTTTAAACCGAAGAACGACTGACATAGAAACATAGCTTTTTCAGAAAACTGGATGTAGAAGACAGTGCTTGTACTTTAGTACTGGATACTTTCCAGGAGTGGCGAGTCACACTACCACACTGTGACACACTGTGAGGCCCTGCACTTCCCGTGGGGAGTCAGTGGGGGACAAGAGCCCACAGACCTCAGAGGAAGAGCTGAAGGTTCATCGTCATAGTGTACTGGAGCTTATTACGGCTGGGGCCAGACAGACACGTGAACGAGTGAAAACGCTTTTGTCAAATGGGCTCGACTCACAAGCTTACGCACGGGGTTGTGCACAGAGGTGACACTATTACATCGCACATTGCGAGGCGATGCAAAACGTGTCACACCCAAATAGGCCCTGTAGTGAGTGAGTACGGGACAGATATGAACACAGATGGAAGCCCCGACCGTCACACTTTTCCAACCCGGAAGAAGGGGTGAAAACTAAGGGAGTATGTATGCGCTGGGTGAGCAACTCCATACAAGTGAATGGGAGAGGGGATTTCCGGTGCCTCTCTATTATTATTTTTAACTCTATGGGAAAACGCAAGAGGCCACAGAATGCCCAAATCCTTCCAGTATCCATGCAACGCATTGCATTGTTGCTGTGAGCTTGTAGATCGGTGAGATCGTAGATCGGTTAGATCAGAGTAGTTTGAACTGTAACAACAATGTATGAAAGGTGCTATACAAAATAATAATAATAATAATAATAATTATTATTATCATCATTATTATTATTATTATTATTTGTGCAACTTTTGAAACATTTTGAAAGAGAAAGTTAAAGGTAGGGTAAGTGATATTTTTGTTAAAGGTTAAAGCACTAATATTCTGATAGTACCCATTGCTACCAAGTGTTCAGTCACAGGGGTCTCCCTATGTCTCTCCAGCTCTTTTTAATACACAGAAAATACATGTTCATGAATGTTTGTTTTCTTGTTCTGCTTGTTCTGACTTTTCCTTGTGTCCATGGACACAAGGAAAAGTCAATAACATGTTCCGGTTGCAATTTTGTCTGCTCATCATGACCTGAATGTGAGCTGGAGAGACATGGAGACTCCCGTTACTGAACTATATATATCAGAATAATATAGAGCTATTTAACACTTATTATAATAATAAAGAAATCACTTACTCTACCTTTAAATGTGTCTGTGTGGGTTTTATAAATATTTAACCAATGAAAACCTTGAAAAGATTGTGACTAGGAAATAGAAAAACAGATCCAGGTGCCTTTTGAATTTACTAAAAATAGATTGTCCAAAACAGCTACTAAAACAAGGTTTTTCTGCCTGACACCGTCCATGACGATATGCTACAATGTAACCTGCAAGGGTCCAACAAAGCTTGCTTGTTGCAGCCAATTAACTCATTAAGACGTGAGGCCTACAGATCCTTTCTGTCGGGTGGAAACCATTATGTCCAAAATAGTTACTCTTCAAAGTCAGTCAGATGCTCTCCCTGTCTGAATGGGTTAAGCACACAACAGGTTTCATCACTGGGATCCATGCATGACGGACAGCCATAACGCAGCACAAAACCACCGTTTTATTGCGAGAGACATAAGCAGGAAAATGTGCAACAGGATACTGTGTAATCATCACCTTCAAGTCCAGGTAGGTACATCATCATCATCATCATCATCATCACACATACTTTGGCAATTGTGATTATTGTGATTATTATGTAAATGTTTGCATTGGCACCTGCGTTCTGTTTGCCCGTATGCTGAATAGGTCGTGCTCTGATAGAGCACGACCGACTGGGGAATCCTAGAACAGGTTGGACGATGGAGGTGGCATTGAAGAAGCTCTTAGAAGGAATAATAAGTATCACCAAAGCTTTTTTTTTATCCCCCGATTTTGAAACCCATTTTTTCACCCAGTGTGTAATCCTGGGCGCTACACTTCCTCTGCCAACCTGGGGGGGGGCAGCGAACTGACGTCATAGTATCACAAAAGCTGTCGTCTGATGTTCAGTAACAGCGAAGTCGAGGCGCGACAGGAAACGGGCAGCTGACATCCAGAATGATCCTGTTGACGGGCACTGAAAAATGCACAGGACTGACTGGGGCACCAATGCAACAAAGTTCAGATGCAGAACATACATGCTGCTCTAATGTAGCCTGACAGCGAGTCGCAGGTTCAATTCCCGACGGCCTTTGCCGCGTCACTCCCTGACTCTCTCTCCCTTGTTTCCTGTAACACTCTACTGTACTATCCGAATAAAGGCAGTAAAGCCCCAATAAAATAAATGAATAAAATGCGCAGGACTACGCTTGAAAAGTGCAGCGGTGTCTCTACTGTGAAAAGATGGAACCTGTGCCCGAACTAAAGACTAAAGGCCTTTTCAGACACGGAGTGACTGACGCACGTTGGTAATTCATTTTCAATGGGTCATTGAAAATGAATTACTAAGGTGCGTAGTTGAGGGACGATTACGTAAGTGTAAATTGTCGTGCGGCGGTGCGGGCGACTAGACCTGGATTGCTTTTTTTCACACTACACGTCCCGCACCTCTCATGAGCAAACGTGACGCTGATCCAGGCGAGAACACCTGCGTCACTCGCTGCCCGTCTAAAAGGGCTTTAGATCAGTGTGCTCTTAACCGTATACCTCTGGTTTTATTATGTGGTGGCGATGTAGTGGCACAGGAGTTGAAGTACCGCTTGACAGGCCTGCATGTGCAACATAGAGAGGGCATATCTGTTAGCAGCTGAGAAACAGTGTAACCCTAAGGTATATACATGGCGATTGTTCCTTTAACTGTGTTGGCGGGCTGATCGCTGATCACCAGTTCTGCAACACGGACTCCTTTTTCTTTATAACATAGAAAGAAAGCATAAGGATTACTCCGGAGAGGAGAGACACGGTGGTTATAACAGGAAAAAAACCAGGAAGCATTTAGAGTTTCTTCAGAATTTCACCTCCATCGTCCAATCGGGACACGTCGGACTCGAACCTAATTGGCAGCTGGTTAATTTCATTCAAGAGTGGTATATTTGTGTTGCATATGCATTGTAGGAGATTACTCTTTTTTGTGTGTGTCTGACAGAAACACATTCTCCAGTCAGTTTGATCTGCACACAGCTCAGTGGTTTAGGTCGAGGGGGGCTATCCTTTTACCACCGTACAAAAAGGTTCAAACAAAGTGCTCTACGCCTAAGCCTGATCGTTCATTCAGTGCCATTAAGTCCGGTGAGATTCTGTACACCTACACCATCCGGGTAATTGCAGCTCCATTTCCATTGGCTTTGCTTTCCTGCACCGTCAATTCAAGTGCAGTTATCTAGCTACAATACTTCAACTAAACTACTAGTTGGTCTATACAGGGCTAATTAGACACCGAACCCTATGCTGAGTCTCACAGCAATGATGTCACCAGTGTGCCCTGGTTTTGCTTTGACATCACTCAAAAGCTTAGACCTTCGACTACTCTAGTCTACATCCGGTACAAACTCGGTACGAACACCATGTATTTTAGTTGAAAACTAGAAGCCATATTACAATTTAATTTCCACCATTGAATTTATCATGTCAAAATACAAACATTTTGATAAATAAATTCAGACATGTCAAGTTTTACACTGGAAAAACCTTGTCTTACAGTACAGTACATTTGATGTGACAGCCAGCTTAAAAAATGGCCGTCATTCGTATAGGTGGCCAACAATTGGCTTTTCTGAAAAAGCAGGTCCTAGGCAATATTCATGCCAAATTCGATGTGTGTATCGCAAGGTGAACGATTATGTCACTAATCTGCTGCACCAAACTATTTACATATTGCAGTGGAGGGACCTGCAACAACCACCACAGAAGAACTAAGACAGGTCATTAAAATATTCGTTTTTCAAGCTCTCAACAAGACGTAAAAAGGAGCCAAATCGATGCACAGAAGCACAATTGTTTTCACATCCAACTCCAACAAACGCGGTTGACATAGATTTCCTTCTCCTTTTAAAACGTAAACTAGGGCAGTGGTTCTCAAACTTTTCTGACTCAGGGGCTAGGGCACCCCTTAAATAACATTTTTCATATTATGGTACGTAATGCAAATCCCCCTAAGATACAGTATGTCACGGAGTTAACGTATATATAACCCATGTATCAGTTTCCATTAGGACAGACTCAAAATAACTTCATACTTTATATTTAACCACTTGAACCCCAGCATCCCTATTCTGGGGGGGAACATTCACCAAAAATAGCCGATCTACAAGCTCACAACGCATCAAAATAACTCAAGTACAGTGCAACTCAGGTAAGTTTTATTAAGTCTAGAGGGTGTAAGTGAAGTGATAAAACGGAATATTATCAAAATATTAAGGACTTGTGTCACGGCACCCACTTTGAGAAACTTTGTACTAGGCTAGTAGGGCATGATGTTACTGTAGCTAAAGGGAAAAAAATAGGGCATAAGTGGTTAATGCTTGAATGGTGTGTGGATAAAGAATGGATAAGCGGATACACAACAGTCATTTTGAAGCGCCATTCAACAAGCCGCCAGGCAGGATGAGTATGAGGCCAACCATCTGTAACATTACCACTAGATGATGATGTAAAACAGAGCAGGGACAGAGAGATGAGCAATGGTGTAGAGATGATGGATTAACCAGACAGACGGTGAGGGAGAGGTGGAGGCTGTATAGACATAAAGAGAGAGGTTGGGACCGGCGAGCAACGGAATGAGAGAAAAGATAAGCAGGAAGAGAGCAACAGTGGGGGAGGGAAACAGAGAGAGCTATAAGAGGGAGGGAGAAACGGGCCAGTGTAAAGAATAAAGAGACCGGGGCGGAATAGGGTGAAATAAGGACAGATTGGGTGCCTGCCAGCCTTTTAAATCTCCCATGGTGCATTTTTAAATCCTGCTCAATAATGGATAGGTTAATTATTTCTCTCGCCTCCCCCCCCATAACAACATTTAGCATTCCATGTCCTACGAATTATGCATAGGCCTACTTTTGATCCTCCAGAATCTGGGTATAATTATAATCCAAGAGTATCCACAGAGAACATGATCCACCAAACGCCTGTAATCGACGAGACCCACGTGGGGGTTTCAGTTTATGAGGGAGTGCTTTATTTTGTCTCAACATCCCTGCATACTTCCTCAGTGACTTATGCTGTCAGAATCAATGCTCCTACATGCACAACAAGATAGATTTTTCTACCCAAGGCGGGGCTGGCGAAAGGGCCTTTCTTTGTGGAGTTTGCATGTTACAATTTACAATTTTACAATTTAGGCATTTAGCAGACGCTCTTAATCCAGAGCGACTTACATTAAGCAAGAACAAAAGCATGGGAATACATCACATAAAGACATTTATCATGAAACATGCGTAGCTAAGAAAGTAACAGTGGAATATCTATAATGAAACTATACATATAAGCTATACATCTATACTACTATGCTACACATATGTACTATGACGTGCTATGACTACTAGAATTGCTATCTAAGGAATTCTCCCCCTAGGTACCCCCACAAAAAACATGCAGTAATCCTGGTCTCTAAACTACCTCACCCTGGGCAGCCTAATGATGGAGAAAGGAACTGGTCAGAATAACGTGTTCCTTAACTCCTTAACGCGCTACGTCCGGCCGGGGAAACTCCCCGTCGGGTGAAAAGAAGCAGCTTGGACTCCTCATGCATAGAAGGAAGCATGAGGTCAGTCCGGTGCCCTCCCCAGGTTGGCAGAGGAAGTGTAGCGCCAAGGATTACATTAGATTGACACTGGGTGAAAAAAATGGGTTGCAAAAATCGTGGGAGGAGAGGAAAGAAATGTAATAAAAAAAGCTTTAGAATAGTGGTTCTCACAAGCTTGTACATCTGCTATTGTTGAACAGAGAAAAGGAAAGAAAGAAAGAAAGAAAGAAAGAAAGAAAGAAAGAAAGACAAAATCAGATGGGAGAGTCCGGTGGTCCGTGGCCAAATTCGGACATATCAATTCGGAGGTCCTTGCCACGAAAAGGTTCAAGAACGACTGACTTAGGGCCGATTCATACTCCTATTTTAGAGCCGAAACGACTTTTACTCAGCTCTAAAATAGGCCCTTAGAAGAAGGCCTTTTTAGAATCTGATTGGGTTCAGTGAATCATGGCTGGGTTCAGATCAGACCACGGGTGTCCCAGACGGACGAGCAGCTTTACCATTTTACAGTACGAGTGCGAGTAGTCTTTGGAGAGTGGCTGCCAGCCACAGACAGACAGACAGCCCCCTGGCTCCACATGCATTGCATGAAAGGACACGAACAACACAGCACAGCAGCAGGGGCAGACAGTCTGATGTGACGATACTGCCTGGTCTGGGCGAACTGATGTTATCTACTAATACTACAGCACTGCTGTCCCAACGATACAGCCTGCCACTGGACATCAGGCTCGCGGAGACTGTCCCCCGTTTTAAATAGACTATAGACTCTATAGACTACCTTTTAATGCCAATTCCTCTTGATTCTGTAAAGGGGATGCACACGCAGATCCGACACACCAAAGGTCCGACATGCGGAAACAACGGTCGGACATGCGGTCGAACATGCGCTTAATTGTGTCTCTGGCACTGAACATGGAACATATGAATTATAAATGTCACTTATGTTTGCCTTTTAGGCTTCGTAATCAATTTTATATGACCAATAACAAACTTAAATATACAAATACATTTCTGACATATTTAATCATGTTATACATACATGTATACTTTCCCCAAAAAAATCAATTATAGCCGAAATAGCTGAACATCCTTGGTGGACCATATTCAAGGCTATGGGCTGAATGGCCCATATTGTTCAGTGCTTCAGTTAATCACATTGCGGAGCTCACCAGAAGTCTGTACACTGGATTGATTGATTGAATACTTTATTAGTCAGGCATGTAAAGTAACAGCACGTGGTTAACAGTCAGACATTGAGGCTAAAAGGATAAAACTAAACAAAAAGTCCTGGGGACTTTCCACGTCGAGCAGAGACCTGACATTGTCCCATCTTGAGCAAGGATGGGACTCTCCCTTCAACTGGAAGAAATGTCAGGCAGACCCAGGCTCTAGGGTGGGCGGCCATCTGCCCCGTGTAGGGGTCTTAACGTCAAAAGCATGATTGTTCATCGTTAACTCAGCTGTTACATTTCCCTGGCTGAGGAAACCTTTCGGTCGTTTTAATTGAATGAATCAAACTCCCACCAGCACCTTGCAAGCTTAGCATGATCCTCTCACTCAAATGCGGAAGATTTACATGTAAGCTCTGGCAAAGGATTTTGCATGTGATGGATGGTACTATTTACTTTAGAGAAAAGCAAGCAAGCGCACGGTTCTTTACTCACTGAATCACTATTATCCGACGCATATAGCTGATGATTCACTCAGAAGCGTGATGATGGGTTGGCGACCAGAAAACTATCATTTTGGTTTCTTCTGTAAAAAGGAGTACTTATACAGCTACATGTTACGGTGCTGCTCTTTAGCTAAAGGGTGATATTTTCTCCCGCAGACACAAATTAAGATTTCAATGGTTGACCAGAGACAGTCTATTATAAAGCCTGATTTATACGCACGTTGCAAGCTGGTGTTGCAAGCCGTGAATAGCAGCTATGCATGCCCACAATTCGTTGCGAAAGCTTATAGATCTGCTATTCACTGAGCTTGACACCCGCACACAACTAAGTATAACTGAAGTATAACTGAGGCAAAAATACCTTTTAGGGTGTTTAGTTTTTCCCTATTGCAGTGCATTTACAGTGGAAAGGCCTCGAACAAATCTTCAACAAATCTTGAAGACAAATTATGGAAACAGACCCAGAACTTGAGAAACTGTGTTAGGCTATAAACCCTTCCATCAAGGGCCCCCTAGCAGCTCTCCCTGGGTGTTACCTTCCGGTTGCCTCAAACTGAACTGACTCACTCACTAGTCACTACCCGTCTACCCCTGCAGCCTCCCTCTTATACTAGGCAAGACTGTACCAAGGAACAGTTCTGTAATTGGTAACCCACTTAACTCAACATCTGGCTAACCATGGCCCATGAGTTAACTTACACAATTACCTAGTTTAACTAAACCATTCAAATACATTTTTCAGATACATTACATGCGCCACAACATCAAGATAAATAGAAGACATAACACAAGAGCTCTTGTAACACAGACAGACACCCTCCTGCTCTATAGCACTTGGTACCGTCCTGTGAGCCAGGTGCCAAACAAACATAATTAAACACAATTGACAACAAACATATATGCCGTGAAAATATATGCAAAGTACTGGTGTTCTCTTTTACAATTCACTGTGAGTTACCAATAATAAAAATATAAATATGCACTTATGTCCATTTCCACAGTCTTCCAAGCCGGCCAGCAAAGTTAGTTACCGGTAAATGGATGCAACTGTGTAGTTTACAGTAGGTGCGTGCATTGTTCTCCATCAGTGTGTGTGTGTATAGGTGAGGTATGATGGTATATGATAAGAGCATTTCACACAGGTGTGATGTTTTTACTAAAGTCACTCTACAGAGGTTTTAGAGTGTTGTCCATAAATCAGTGCTATTGAACACCCTTTACAACTGTGTGTTCATTAAAACAATATTGAACAAATGAAAAGCATTACAATTTAAAGCGCTTCGGACAAAAACATCTTAACTCCACTTGACCCTCAAACTGTCTGCTAAAGCAGTTAACTCCACAACCTCTGCCCCTCTCATGTAAGTAATTGACAATATATAAAGTCCATCTTTTATTAAACAGAAAAAGGGAGTTAGAATCTCAAGAAGGGAAAGTGCACCAGATTGTCTGGTTGAGTTATTATTATTATTATTATTATTTTTTTATGTTTTTCTTTTTGCGGCTTCCGCCTTATTTTATATTTTTTATAGAGGGTCAGACAGTAGGCTGACAGGAAATGGGGAGAGAGATGGGGGAGTGACATGAGTAAAGGCCGTCGGGATCGGGAGTCGGCACACCGCCAGACTGGATTACCAGCCAAGGTGCCTGGACCGCTGAGCCACGGCCCATGCCGGTTGAGTTACTATTATTAGGAAATTATAAATAGTCAATGAACTATTGGTTGAGAAACAATGGGATACAAGTGAGTACACACACCAGTGATACAAAATCACTAATCTTCTTAGCCCATAAACCCACCCAACACAACAGTGGTCCCCAGGTTCATTCTAAGTCAGTGTGGTGGTCAGATCAACATATGGAATGAATTCTCTACTGGTCATATATGGAGTGTGTCTTTGAGTATACAGGGTTTGATGAGGTCAGATCAACATATGGAATGTCAGAACAAGAAGGACGGGTGGGAAGGATCAACATATGGAATGTCAGAACAGGTCAGCTGATCTAAGGGTTTGAGGGTTGATATAGAGTTTCTGGCTGGCTCCATATATGCAGATCTAGGTGATGATTCAGTCGAGTGTAGAGGGTTTGATGATGTCAAATTGACATATGGCGCGTGTCACTAGGTGTGATGTCACGAAGCGTGATGGACTGACAACCATATATGGAGAGCTAAGGGTCTCCATGATGTCACGCGATCAGATCCATATATGGAGATCTAAGGTTGTCCATGTCATGAGATGTCACGAGGTGTAATGGATTGGCAACCATATATGGAGGCGTGCATGGCCAACGGACGGGCAGGTTTTGCAGGTTTTCATAGTATACTGCGAACTTCGGTCTGCTATTAAAAAACCTTTTCAGATGGGGGTCCGCAGCCATATTCATTTGGTAGTCCTCGGCCTAAACCTCTGGTCTAATCAACAAGCGCCCAAACAGCAGAACCCACCCTGCCGACGCTACTGCCTTAAATACCACAGTTGACAGCAGGGACCGTGCCAATCTAGCAGGCAGTGGTGTAAAACAACTAAGTACATTTACTCAAGTACTGTACTTAAGTACAATGTTGAGGTATTTGTACTTAACTTGAGTATTCCCAAAACTTTTACTTCTACTCCACTACATCTCAGATGCAAACACAATTATTTGAAAACTATCGTTGCTTACCGGTAGTTACTTTGTAGATTGTGATTATTATTGCAAAACATAAATTCATTATCCAATCCAGCCCTATATACATTTTGGCCATTTGAAACGACGCATTGTGAGCTTGTAGGCTATTTTCAAAATATTTGAACACTTGAAATGAGACAGTATGTAGTAATAATGAGTACTTTTTCATTTGGTATGCCCTACTCAACATTATTGTTTTTACTTTTTTATTGTCTTTGTTCGTCTTCTGTGTATGTGCTTTTCATGTAATTGCCCTTTTGTTTATAGATTTTTTTACTTGGAAAATGATAGTAACAAAATTACATAAAAAGAAGTATGAAGCCATACTTTTGTACTTTTACTCAAGTACACTTTGAATCCCAGACTTTTACAGTATTGATACTTTTACTTAAGTAAAATAATGTAGTACATTTTCCACCACTGCTAGGAGGCCACCTCTGCTCCATTTCTGCCCACCAAGCACAAGGCTGCAGCATACAGCGTGGGCGACCGAGCGGCACATGGCCATCAGCCCTGTTTCATTGTATGCAGAATTCCTAAGAAACGCAGCCTGGGTGGATACAGCTGTAGGAGGATTTGCAATCAGCCCAGCTGACCATAGTGAAGTTATTAATATTATATGTGCTGTTATTTCTCCCATTGGTCGAGGAGGCCGCAAATATCTTGGAATTCATCAAATATGTCAGGCAAAAGAAAGAAGGAAGTGTTTGTTTGGCTACTGGGCTTTTCAACCCACTTGTGGTTTTTTGATTATTGCTCAACTTCTACAGTGGCTCCTCTGATAAACAGTACTCTCTCAGAGAGTACTGTTTATCTCTAGAAGGGTGGGGAGAGGGGACTTCTTTGGAACAAGGGATGGGCACAGAGAGAGAGAGAGAGAGAGAGAGAGAGAGATGCGTTAAACACAGGCAGATGCAAAGATTCATCACTTTGTATCTGAAGTTGAAGTCAGTTCAACTTATTTATAGCTTTGCATCTTTGTATCTTTAAGAAAGAAAGAAAGACAAAAAGAAAATATATAATGACAATCTCTACTGTCTGCTCTACTCTACATTAACGAGATATGATAATCTGATTACAGTATTACTGGACCGGAACACAATGCAGGGTGGGTTCGGGTATTCCATCATTTTCGAGGCAGAAAGCCACATTACATCTCACTTTCTCTCCATTGGCGCCAGAGATTTGGGTCTGGGTGGCCCAGGGTTGGTTTATTTTCTCTAGAGATGCTGACAAACAACAGTCGGTCCCCTGTCCAGCGGTGGTCAATGCCCATGGGCTTCAGTGCCCTGTCATGGCAGTGTGAGACCAATATATAGCGTGGCCTCCGATTGGTTGCTGACAGGAGGTGGGTTCAGACAGGGTGGGGTGGGGGAGAAGGATTAGCTGGGGGTGGTGGGAGCTGGGAGGAGTCGCCGTGCGTTCACGTCAACTCAAAACAGAGCCAACTTCTATTCTGATGATGTTGTTTAGTGTTTTGGGTCAATAACCAGTAAATCCTGGTGAAACTGGTTTCCCCGCTATTCCAGGTACTGTACACTCTTTCCTTTAACCCAGTAACAGTGATTTTTTTGTGCTGTCCTTCTCTCACTCAGGCAGGCAACTAAAAGTTCAGCGCTCCAAAGACGTCCTTGAGTAGGATCATAATTTAAAAGAAATGCAAGGCAACAGCCAATACTGTCCGAGTCCAACTGAGCAGTAGACATTACCCACAATAACCCACTACTATTTCACAACACCAAAGTAGGGTGCATTTTGCATCCCAAAATGCATTTTATACTGTTTTACTCAATAAAACAAAGACCTCTGCATCCACGGGATGCACTTACTGTACTACTGTACTGTTTTTATTCTAGTTTATTTTGCTAGCTTTAATTATAACTTATAATAATCATTTCTTCTTCTGTTTTCTACATGAATATAACCACATTATAACCATATAAAATGAAATGGGAGTTAAATGCTGCAATTTGTACAAATGGCAAAATATGACTCCTAACGTTGTTGAAGTGGGACTGAAGTGGGATAAAATGTCCCTGGGACTCATTTAAAAGACCATCCCTGCATCCCAGGACTCATTACATTGAACCTATTCACGTCACTGCAACACTGTATGTTTTTACATGAAAAGATGAATAGGCGGTAATTATGGGAGGCAGGGTCAACAAACACAGACAAAAAGTCCATCCACCCTACATTTAGAATACGACTTTTAATTAGCTTATGAGTCAGTGATGGCAGAAGTACTCACATTTTTTACTTAAGCAACATACCACAATGTAGAAATACTCTGTTACAAGTAAAAGTTTGGTATACTATGCTGACTTTACTTGAGTGATAGTCAGTTTTAAGTTTTAAAATGTATACAAATCTTTTGAAAATAGCAGATCTACAAGCTCACAACAACGCGTAGCCAAGGTATATATGTGGCTGAGTAATGTATAATACAGACTAGTAACTGCTCTCTCCCCTGCACAAATGAGCCGAGAAGGCGTTGGCTTTTGACACCCTGCGCTGTCGGATTAACTACAGGTTTTACGGGTTCAGAAGAAGCCACACTTTCAGGCATGCACTGTATTATGGAAGTTTTACATTCAGTGCGGTCATGTTTATGACACGTATATTGTCGACAGGTGGACCTCCCCTCATCCTGAGGTGTGAGGAGAGAGAAAGAGAACTGAGAGCCACTTTTTATTAGCGGTCGGAGTTGGAAATAGTTACAGATCGAACATGAACGTCTCTTTACGACTGCGGTAGCCTAATTGTAGATAATAACGATCATTGCGCACATGGCTCTTTATAGAGACCAATGTTCTCTAAAATATATTGTATTTGACGCTCGCATCTCCCACCGGCTGTACCTGTGTTATAGTTACGTGGGAGTAGATCAGCAGTTCGGAAACGCTTTGGGCAGTGCACCCCCTCTTACCTCCCGACCTAGCACCCGGAAAGGAAATATATGAACATATTTTTGAGTGGTGCAACTCCAAGAAACAGCAATGTCCGTGTTAACCTATTATGACTATGTGACTACCAGTACCAGTAGGGGCAAAAGTGGCGCTGTTTTATTGTAAATGGTCATCATATAATGATGTAACATTTTATTATAAATTGTCCGCCTGCATATATGTCTCTAGTCTACATATGCAGTGTACATATAAATACCCATATATGTGGATAAGCTATATACGAGAGATATATATAATATTTCATATCCACATATATGCACATATGGCATATATGCAGAATATATTCTGCATATACTTGCCATGTATTGGCATTTATGTTCATATAAATTATTTAAAATGCACTGTATTCAGGTGGACATTTACTTAAGTAAACAGATTCTGTAGCCTACTTAAGTACAGTACTTACAGTACTTAAGTAAAGATTATGTACATAAGTACAGTACTTAGGTACATTTACTTTGTAAATGTCCACCTCTGACTGTATTTGAGGGTTTGTGTGAACACAAACATTTTCTTTTCTATAATTTTTATCCCACGATTTTGCAACTGATAAACAAGCCCAAAGTAACAGCTTGAACAGATCTACAAGCTCACAATATTAAATATAAAAGGTATTAAAGTTAAATCTGACTTGCCTAAGCCTGCAGTGCAGATACGCTGTTACGTGTATTTTTCAGAATGGACAAAATTATTATATTTTTTTAATACAGAATGAGATTATATCAACATCGGTAATATTGCCATAACGGCAATTAATTATATCGGATATCAATATCGGATGTCTCATCGGCACATCCATAGTTCAGACGGGTCTGATTTTTATACCACTGTTGGTTCCGACATTGTTCTTGCGTTGTAATTCCGTGCAGAGCTAGGGGTCATCAATGTGTCTGTACAAGGTACAACATGTTCTTCGTTATAATGTGTTTAGAACATTCATGTAATGTGCAATGAAAGCACTGACTGTACGACTCAATTATTGAAAACCTCAAAGTCAGCCAGTAGCCAATTCAGTGGCTGACTAGTCTCCAGGTTTGCTGCAGAATAGCTTAATTAAGTAATTTTCAAATGTGTAGCACATTGGGTTTGACACTATGGCACATTAACGGTTCACTACACATTTAGGGCTATAGGTCTACGTGTTTCAGGTAAGATTATCGACCGATTATTTGGCGTGTCCGTCGTAAAAAAAAATATATATTTTGAATGGCAATCACAAGCCATCATGGTAATGGCCCCTGGAAGAGAGGCATCCATTTGAACTCTGAATGACACCCACCTTGTTGCAACCGCCTATGTGAATACTAGGAAGTAGCAACAGCCACAACAACTGCAGTATAATTGCAAGAATAGAAGGTCATTCTATTGACATTGCTGCGCTGATGTACCTTACGGCACTGGCCTTGTGTCTATGACCTCAGCACACAGGTGCTACACAATATGTCACAGTAATGCACAACCTCAGGACATGAAAAAGCTGATTATTTGCACTGTAGTGTACAGAGAGAACGATTCATTACAATAATCTCTGCTTCAAGACTTTTAAACCCGTGTGTGATTCCAGAAGCATAAACAACTAGATAAAGTGCCCCTCGGGGCACAGGTCTCCACCAGGGCAGATCAGGTTGTGGACTCCTGGTGGCGCTATAATAGGCCAATGTGAAATGGGTGCCATTTCTTTTTACACCTTGGATGGCAATTGGATGATTTGAGGCATTTTGTTCCAAAAATGTGTGTTTTGCAAAAGTCCACCTGTTGGTGGCGCTATAACAGGCCAATGTGAAAAGGGTGGGATATATTCCTCAGCCTAGTAGGAAAGTCTGTGAAAGATTTCACGTAAATTGCACGCTGCGTTCATGATTTGAGGCTTTTTGTTCAAAACCAATCCTGCATACTTTGAAAGCCAATGTTAGCCAATTAGGATGGAATATGAAATATCTGACCAGATCCCTCTTGAACACATTTTTGGACAGAATCTGGAGGAGTAATATCCAAAAATGTGCTTTTTAAAAGTCAGCCTCCTGGTGGCGCTATAGCAGGCCGTTCTGGAAAATTTGGGGCAGAGGTTCTTTGTTGGCATCCAGGGAGTGTGTGTGCAAAATCTGGCATCGACCGGGTTAACGGTGCCGGAGATTAGCTGGTAACAGACGGACGGATGGACGGACACTCGGACGGACAGTCGGACACACACACGGACAGAGTGCAAAATATACTCTCTCCCCATGCCTTCGGCCTGGTGGAGACAATAAAAGACATTACGGAATTGCATAAATAGAGGAGGTTCAACTAAATTTATGTTTCAAGTAGATCAATGTTTGGTCCATAAATATTATCATATCAAGAACACTTAAAAGTCATATTGCCCAGGGCCAGTTCTACTATAAACAGAAGGGGAGGATTGTCTCCATTTTGACAACTTATCTGCTTACACAGCTACAGCTGTAGAGCCGCTCAATTAATTACATTTTATTTTATTAGAGGTTTGGGGTTTGGGCCGCGGGCCACGCAGCACCCGCCCTCTCATTAGCCAGTATTAATATAGGAAGAAAACAAGATCATCTGGATTTTTAATTATTGTGCCGCACTCCAGTTCACAATGATGCTCTTGATTTGTCTTCGTCTCTGTTGGGCACAATGGGCAGAAAGAAACCTTGTATCTCCATATTTCAACGTTTTATGCTTTTTCAGTAAATTAACAATAACACCTCACATCGTGACCCGTTGTGAGCTTGTAAATCGTCTATTTCCGACACAATTTTGGTGGTTAAAAGTGGTTAAATCAGTGTCAGTATGTTTTACAAGCTTATTTACCAATAATAAAGAATACAGGATTTTTTTCCCCCATTTCCCCAAAGGTTTCCACCCGACAGTGACGTCTTGTGTTATTGTAATCCACTTCAGCACACCCCGTTTCCTTTGCAGCGATGAACTTTGAACCCTTCGTAAAAGACCAAGGTCATTCTCAATAGGCTGTGACATGTTCAGTTCAGCTCGAGCCAAGATGACGGAAACGGAGACCTTGGACTGACGGAAATGTAGACCGTGGAAGACAAGAAAGGTCAAACCAATGCGTCAATTTGGAAACACTTTCGTTTCAAGGAATTATGAGGAACAAGAACAAAATACTGTGCAAGATTGACATGGTCAGTGGTGTCTGAAGCAGTCCACAAAGTAGTGTTTAAATATAAATTGTCTAGACTCTGAATCTATATGATCAAACAAGGAACAGAAAAACTCTATAAAGAAAGTGGAACCACTTCTCAATTGAACTCAAGGAACACAGCATCACGTCATGTCGTAGTTTTCCCGAGGTCAACTTATCACCTAAAACTGGAGTATGCCTTTAATTTGCATGGTGTCCTCAAGTTTGATAGAAAACTTCAAGACAATCCACTGTTAAAAATATATCTTTCTTTTAAAGTTGAATAAATGCAAAATGTTTCCAAACTCAATGAGGAATAGTGTAAAATAATCGTGATCTCAATGTTGACAATTGATTACATTTTTTTCCATAACTGAGCACAAATGAGCCCCTGTGCATGCCATGGCCCTGCGGTGGTCTGTCTGTATAGCGTTAAAAAGAAGAATTGAAAGAATGCCTTTGTGTGCTACAATGTAGATGGTGGTACAAGGTAAGTCTGATGGCATACTGTTTGGCAACTCAAAGGGCATCACCCACACCTTGGTATTGTCGCCATGCCCAATCTCAAAAATATTTAGTGTCAGGGCCCCCAGAAGCAAAGATTTGAGTTAAATAATATTATAGCTTATATATCTGCTATTTTTTAATAGCCAATGACCTAGATTATGGGCTGGGAAACATCACTTGCTGCACTGTATATTGTATAAACAAGTCATATCGCATCAATCTGCATTACACTTGAACAATAATTATGCCACTTTGCACTAGAGTGTGATTAAGGGCAAATGGGCAATATTAGTCATTTAGCTTTGTTCCCTGCTCTCTACCCCTGAGGGGTGAACAGTGTGTTCACCCCTCAGGGTGCATCAGCTTTGTTCCCTGCTCTCTACGTGCGTGCGTGCGTTGCGTGCGTGCGTCATCAAACAGGTGTCTGATCAGCCTCCCGGCTAAAATTACGTTGGAAACTGCAAAGTTTATAGAATTTAATAACTTAAACCTCATACCGTATAGTTGAGAATAGTCCCTCAGGGCTCTATGCTAGTGTCTATTCTGTTTTCTGTAAAGGAGAAAGCTTTCGCTGAAAATAACTGCAGGACGAGCTCACAACAAATCGCAACGCAACGCATTGACAATCTTTCCTACAAAAGCAGAGTGAGACTCTGAGCAGTCCTCAACCTTAGAGTATATATGAATAGAGACGGCACCCAGAGGAAACCCTGAGGCGAAATGGACATATAGTGGCCAAATTTGATATTGCAGCCTGGCCCCAAACACATGAACGCGCTGGTCCGTTGACTATCATTGTGCACGTTCACGACGGCAGCACGCTTGTGCGCGTTCGTGCGCGTTCGTGCACGTTCAACGGCAGCGTGTTCATGTGTTTGGGTCAAATCCATCCCACAATGCACTCTGTTCCTACCCGGAAAGAGGAGTGAAATCGCCTCATGCGCTTTTGAGCAACTTAATGCATGTGGATGGAAGGAGAACTCTGATGCCATCTCTATTCATATATACTCCAAGTCCTCAACCCACTGAACCTCCTCCAGCGAGATGGGCTGCAATTGTCCTCCATCGAGTCTGTCTCCAGCCCTTCAGGGCGAGAGGCGCTGTGGCTCGCCATACAATTCCGGGTGTGACAAACAAGTGCATCAGACAGACAAAGATCAACTTCTCAGATAGTGTGTGTGCTGCCCCAGTCACAGTCTGCATGTCCGTCTGGGTGCCACCGACTGACCCCATTGCAAAGTCACACTGGGGGACATGGATTAGAACTAAACTTTAAACTTTATCTTTTATAAAAAATTGTCCTGAAGGTTTGACTCATTAAACAGATTAATCATATTAAAGTATTTTTCAGATAAATATAAATGTAAATGACAGCTTCTACTGAAGTAATCAAAATGTTCCAAAGCACTCAAGTTCATCTTGCCTACAAGGTCATACAGGATTTGTCTAATGGCTCCTCTACCCCCTCCCTGCATAGATATTAGAGAGATTAGCTCTCATCAAGTCTCACTTATTCATTTTCTCTTTGGGGCCAGTTAAAAGCTCCCCACACTAAAAGAGGAATGCAGACTGAGTGCATGGCTTTTAACTGGCTAACAGCAAAGCAAAAGGAAGCATAAACATGTGACCGCATATTATAGTCAAAACATACCGTATGAGCGAGGGGAACGTTGCCTCTTTAGAAAGGCTAAGAGTTAATGAGTTTGTGAAAAGAACAGAAATGCAAACGGCATTATATATGGGTTATATATTGTATTACAAAAAAAACAAGATTTGTATTAATAGGAGAACAATGGCTTCCATTACAATGCTAACTTTACAGAATAGAAAGCCTGCCGTTTCTATTAGCTTGGATCAATTATGTCACTCGTAGGCAAGTTTCTGAAGTGTCCACAGCCCTCCTCTAAGACATAGACCGAGTTGACAAAAATGGTACCATGTTATAATGACCAATTATATGAAGATAAGGGTAAAGTCATTGTTCAATTTTAGTCAGATAAGTCTTGCAGTGAGATGCAGCTGTCACCCCATATCTCTCTCCTGGGTGCTTCCTGTTGGGAGTACAGTACTGTGAAAATCTCCTGACCCAGCACCTCATCTATTCTCAACTGTTCTTATGTACTGTATGTCTTAAGTGCTTGACAGAGTCGAACGTAATCGACGCAAGAATACATAAGCAACGCTGGGTGAGAGAAATTCCTCCCTTGCGTTGCGTCGGTTACGTCTTGCGTCTCGCTCCGTCGGGTTGAGATCTGATCCCAAGCCAACGCAACCAAATTGCTTGTGTTGCGTACCTTGCGTCGAACACACCCTGCCCACCTGGAGGCAGCAGAGAGCAAGAAGGCTTTTCCTCCTGCTCAACCGCTCTTGAAAGAGGACAACACTTCCGCTGGCACATTGTAAACGTAAACACGATGGCATGGATATATCACAATGGAAGTTAAACAGGACAACATGACATCAGCGTTCGAACCACTGATTTGCAAACTCGTCAGTGATTATCAGGCCTGGACTGACGTTATGTCCAGTGGGCAATGGGCCACCCAAATAATGGGCCGTCCCCATTGCTTTAATATGTTTTTGGGCCAAATGTTAGCCCTTTGACCCAGTCCAGCCCTGCTTTTCAGACGAGAACTCAGCGTAATTAGAGCGGAGAGAGTGTGTGTCTCCTAATCCTATCCTTCCATTTGGTGAAAATTTGACCGTTTACAGACGAGACCAACAAACCGTGTTTTCCGTTGCTTCTGATCGTCCACAGCTGCCATCTAGTGGGCGAGTAGATGCTTGCACATTAAATATTATAATAGACCGACGTAAACGACGCAAGAAATGCAAGGTTATTTAGACACGCATAGTCCTTTCTTGCGTCCGTTTGACTCCCCCATGCAAGGAACAAAACGGACTATTGTAGAGGCTTTTAGCCAGCTAGTATAAAATAAAGTAAACCATGTAAGGACTAACGCGTGACCAGCCTGTTCTTGTGCTACACTGAAAGGGTATAAAATACTGTGTTGAGAGAACTCTTGGCCCGACGCCAGAGCACTCTCTCCTTGTGTGAATCGATGAGTTCTTAAAACTTCCCATCACAGTGCAGCAGGCACCCGTCTTTTCTTGCACGTCTCTCATATCTCTAGCCTTGGGTTTCCTGACGCTTATAAAACGCATGCGAAATAAAGCACAACAAAGTAGCTCATTGCAAAGTTGCAGGTTTTGTCCTATCGTTGTCTAAATGGATGGAACAATCACCCCCATCTTTGTCCACCATTGCTTCAGCCAGCCTGTACCAGGGTTGCACGATTACACTGGCCACATTGTTCCTGCCTGTTCCACTTGTAAAGTCTGATGTCACAAAGCTTTAGATTTATCAGTCCCGCGGGAGAATGACGACTAAATCACAATCACATCCAGAACGCTAAGACTGGCAACATGATAAGCATCGAAGCTCTCTCCCCTCTAGTCGCCCCTTTACTGTGACTGCCTGGAAATGAGTCTTTGATCTCACCTCTCCCTATAGGGCACTACACGTGAATGGTGAATGCATGGGTGGGTGTGTGTGTGTGTGTGTGTGTGTGTGTGTGTGTGTGTGTGTGTGTGTGTGTGGCCTACTGTATTATTATTTGTGCATTGTTATGCACACACTGTATAAAGTACAAAGAGAAATCCAGTGCACTTAAGCCAGTTAAAGGTAGAAGGGCTCGCGCAACAGGGACAACTTGAATCAGCATTATCTAATCTAATATCTGGGGGCACTTCAGAACCGATAGAGGGAACCGAAATTGAATTATTGTAATGGGTACCCGGCCGGTACCCAAGCACGTTCGGTTCGGTACATACTTGGTCCCGAGGTTCGGGACCCACCCCTATTCATTCAGGAGAGAGTACTAAAATAAGATACTGGAGCACTCGACTATACATGCAGTATATAATATTTTTGCAGGGTGACTGACGTTAAAAATAATAAATATTCTTTCTGATTCATGATGAAGTAATAATGTGTGTGACCTCGGTTTTCACACTCCACTTTCATTTAGAGGCAGTGCAGCAATTTAAATTTGACTCACATTCATCATCATAACCTTGATTTCAATTCGGACTACAGTCGAGGGCAGGGCAGGCCCTCATTTTCAATGTAGCCGAGATACTGCAGAACACAGCACTCAACAGCATAGACATTCACTTCACATGCAGCAATGTCAAAATAAGCACAGTACATGAATCAGAAGACAGAAAACATGCAAAGAACTAAAAGAGATAAACCAAAAAGTTATTGAAATAAAGCAGTTACAATCCTGAATGTTGGAAATCATTGACCTGAACTGACCCAAAGACATGGAAGTGATCTGAGTTTTAAGGACTTCTGGAGCTCATTCCAAACAGAGGGGGCACTGACAGAGCCTTGCCTATACTTCTGTCTGAGTGAAAGGAACCTTGAGCATCAGGAAGTCATTTGGGCGGGTCTGGTTTGACTCTGGTACTGGTAGGGTTGCATATACAGTATCTAAATGACGGAGCGGTTGCGCAAAGACCCGCCCGGCAGCACTGTTTAATGCAATATATTTGTGCGTGTTATAAGTAATTTTTTGTTGAATTATTCATGACAAAGTTGTACAGTATGTACTGTATGTCATAACATAAACAAGCAGCACGCTATAGCAAACAATTCACTAGTTCTTGGTTTCAATCATTTTGTTATTATAATTTTTCACAATTATATTACCCGATCATCTCTTCTTAAATACACTAGTTTGAAACTCTATACCGTCATATGCATACATCTGTCGCGCAAATTATCAAACAAAAGGGATTGAAAGAAACAACCAGTGTATTGTCTGCACGTGCTGCTTGCTTATTTTATGGACATACATGCTGTTGACTTTTACAACTTTGTCATGAATAATTCAACAAAAAATACTCGCACAAATAAATTGCATTAAACAGTGCTGCCGGGCAGTCATTTAGAATTAGGCGGTAGGGTTCAACTTCTGATCTAACATAGAACAAATACAAGGGGGGAGAATTCCTGAGGGCTTTAAAAATAAACAGATACCAGTGCTTATCACGCCTCTCAGATAGAGCGGATAAGCCTGCATTCCCACAATGGGTAGGGGTACAATGACGGGTACATTGCCTCAGATCAGAGCATCACTTCTTCCTGTATTGGATTGATCAATATGTGTGCTATCTATCTATAAATGCATGTCTGTCTGTACGTACTGTTACGTGTAATCCACGTAACTCGAGAACCATTCGCCCCACCGACTTCAAATTCAACACACGTGTTCCACACCAGCAGAGGAGGGGGTGCAGTGCCCGGTCTCGAGTTGATCGGTCCAGAACCAAAAAGGCCTCTGCCCGGGCTCTGGACCGACCCCTGCACAGCATCCATATATGGAGCTGGCCTGTTCTGACCTCACAACACTCCATATTTGGGCATGGCTGACACAGAACTCCATAATGGCACCTGCTTCAGAAAGAGCCAGAGATATTATGTAGCTTATTATATGCCTTTACAACGAACGACTCATAACAAGACATTTTGATTGGGACACATCATCATCATCATCCGCTATTATAATTGTTTTGTAAACATGCCTCGCGGCTTACTGTGGTTGGGTTGTTTCGAAATAATCCGAAACGAAAACCATGAATCATTTTCCTTCCGTTCATACTGCGAAGGCTGTGTGTGAGAGAGTCATTTGAAAGAGTCTGTCTTATCTCCTCCGGCTGAGCTGAGCTGAGCACACAAAAATGAACAAACACGAGATGGATGTGCGGCCAGATCAAATGTGCTGTCTGGGCCTCCTGTTCACAACGTACACGCAGTGGTGGACAAATTAACTTAAACGTTTTACTTAAGTAAAAGTATCAATACTACATTATCAAAATACTCTGTTACAAGTAAAAGTCCAGAATTCAAAATGTACCTACAGTACCAAAAGTACTCATTATGCAGAATGTCCCATTTCAGGTTTTCAAATGTATAAAAACATCTTTTGAAAATAGCAGATCTTCAAGATAACAATGCATCGACGCATTGTGAGCATTTTCAAATGTCCGAAATGTAATGTAAGTGGTTAATCATGTTTTGTAATAATAATCAAAATCTACAACAACAAAAAAAGTAAAAGTACAATATTTGGATCCGAAGTAAAAGTATTGGAAGTACAGTACTTAAGTAAATGTACTTATTTACTTTCCACCACTGCATACACAGTTAACACTTTACAGGTGGAAATGTAGCAGTAGTGGTTCAGAGCCTCTGCCTGATGACCAAAAGCCTAATATCTCCCCTGGCCAAAGGAGGAATTCCCTTTTAGGCTAGTGGTTAAACTGTTTGGCTTTCCCCACGGGAGAACCAAGGTTCGATTCCCAGGCGTTACATTGGTGCTGTGACCCGGGTTGTGTCCCCCGGTGGAGGGGGGTCAAAAGGGGGATAACAAGACAAGCTGAGATAGGAAAAACAGCTATCGTCTGTAATTGGCAATTTACCAAAGAATTTTAATCTCATAAAACGCTCCCTTAAAGCCCCTCAAACTCTCTGTTTGCTTCCACCTGTTACACAAGGACATAATATCGAGTTAAATCAAGTTCTCTTATCTCTACTGTATATCCTAGTCCTGGCTATTATTCCCACTAAAATATATACTGGAGAATGTTATCTAATCGTGAATTCACTCAATTATTATGTGGTTTTGTAAGCAAAGCAAGCATGCACAGAATATGGGGCGCCTGCTGGCCTAGTGGTCCAGGTACATGCCACATATAGGCTCTGGCCTGACAGCGCGTCACGTGTTCGAGTCCGGTTCATGATGACCCTTGCTGCGTGTCTCTCTCCCTCTTTCCTGTCTGTCACTCTGTCTTCACTTGTAACTATCAAAAAGCCAAAAACAAATCTTTAAAAAAAAGCATGCACATAATATTTATCTGAAATGATCATTTAGGAGTTTTGTACAGGAATGGTTTTTATCTAATCTATTATGTACACTTTCATTCAAAGAGTATTTATATAATGCACTGCCAACCGTGCCAATTTTTCCACAATAGATAAGGAGAGGACTTTCCTTTTTTGTCTTTATCTTTTTCTGTTTGACAGAAACAGCAAAGGACATTCTAATCTGTTACAATGTGACATTATATATTTTGCAGCCCACGTTGCCCAAGACCCCACCACTCCAGGTCAGGTTTCAATGCAATTCAAAACAAAAACGAATTAAGACACACTGGTGATACTATTTCATCAGTGCTGTGAATACGATATTGAGATAATTAATTAATTTAAACTGTCATGCCACCGCTGGCAGACAGCCATGTCCGGAGGGCGACAGTTGGGGTTGGGATCCTCGTTAACGCTTCCTTAACGGTTCCCTTTAATAGTTTGGTTCCATTTGTACACTCTCAGAGTTATGGTTGATCCTTGGAATTAAAAAGTTTGAGAACCACTGGCATTGCAATTCTATAACAGATAAGTCTGCATACCAGCTCTGACAGTGTGACAAAATAGCCGGTTCCAGAAACAGTTCCAAATTTGATGGAACTCGATTCTGGTTCCTTAATGTTGGATCCAGTTCCTCGAATTCCCATATTTGGGCTACGTTTCAACCTTGAGAGAATTTCATGACACTTGGCACACAGACATCCAGCTTGGACTGAATACAATGGTCAAGGTCACAGTCACCTCACAATACACAGTCATTCAATTCCTTCAAAGTCATGCTGCCCTACATATACTACATGAATCTGGACAGATGTGGATGTACAATGAACGCAAGCCGGTTGGTGGAGGAAGGCATACAACCATGAAGGCTCCGGACTCCCCCTTTTACTGGTGTTTTGCCAAGGTGGCCGTGGTCTCTTTTGTGGGGGGCAGAAGGCCCAGTCGCCCAGGTTGGTCTTGGGTTTTTTGAAGAGGTTAGTGTTTGGAGAGTGGAGGAAAGGCATATATAACCAAGCCGCCTATACACTCTCTTGAGCAGAGGTTGTGTGAGGAGTACGACTGTCTGCATACCAGTAGGTTTATGGATCATCACACATCCTAGAACCTGTTTAGATTTTCCCTCTCTTGATCACTGCTTACTTAGCGGAATCACTACCTATCTCGTCAGAGATAAATGGGTTTCAAATTAACATTGAAGCGGACAGAGGGGAACTTCTTCACTGACGGACCATTTCCGGTTTATCGATCTACATCACTGCCGGAAGGCCAAGGAAGTACTCGGCAGACAGATCGGGGCCGAAACGTTAAGCTAATACAGATTAGAAATCTCGTAGTCGTAGATGACAGACATCACTGGCCAGAATGTGAACCCAGGCATGTTCAGTACACCAACGTTTTATTAGCAATTTTTATAATTGGCATATGTGACCATACCATTAACAACCTATAAGGGGGAAAATAATTCTAAATTGCATCATGCTTTTAAGCAATGGAATCAGCATCATGAAAACCCCCTAGTTTGACACATCACATGCTACATAAAGCATGATGAAAATGTGAAATGTTGGCCTTCTGTAGGTTGTTAATGGTATGGTCACATATTATGCCAATTATGAAAATTGCTCATCATATGCAAGTTAGCATCCGGCAGTTTCTACATGCTAGGGACCCATACTCAACATTTCTAACATAAAACCTTTCGTGTACTCAACATGTCCGGGTTCACAATGGGGCTCTATGGGCTGGCAAGTAGACTAACATGAAGCCTGAGTTCCACATGATGAATTATTCGACCCCACCTTGTTTATTCGCATCACATGGAGTTTTGCTGTGATGGAGCCAGCCATTTTGACCAAAGGCATTCAGTGTGTTTTCTTCTGTGGAATGCTACAGTAAACTTGTCAAGTTAAGGTCATGTGGTGACAATCAGCTCCTGCCCTGGCCTGCAGCATAAACATGTTGAGAAACATCCTTCAAAGAGGGTTAGGGTTAGGTTTGTGTGCTATTTGTTAGGAAGTGACCTCACCTGCTAGTCATTAGTGTTGCTAGATTTTGCGAGTGAAATAAGCAACCAGGTCTATGGAAACAAGGCCAAAAGATGCAACACATTACCAGTGGTGGTTCAGTCGTGTACCATTTGGAAATAGTGGATCTACAAGCTCACAACGCGTCAAGATGCGGCACATTGTGAGCTAGTAGATCGGCTATTTTCAAAACATCTTTGAAATATTTGGAATACATTTAACTTTTTTATTTGGCGTCCCTCGTCCCTGGCACAAAATATTTCTTTGACATAAAAATGTTTGGGAACCACAGGAAATAAGCCCAAATAAGCAACTTTACAGAAAAACCAAGCCTAAAGTCGCTTAGAATGAGCAGAAATGGCAACACTGCAAGTCAGTATGATTCAACTTTAGTACAGTCTGGCTGAGGGCAGGAATAATAAACAGAGGACTACTACTCAGCAGAAAATGTTTATCATGAAAGGGTCTCTTCTTGAAGAGAGCAACTGGTGGTATTGCTGGCACAGAGGCTGGATTTAGAGACGAAGCTTAAAGGCTTGATTTAGTTGTGCATGGGCGAAACCAGAAATAGCCAATCTACAAGCTCACGTGTGAGCATGCCTCGTATAACGGCTATCTTCTGTGCACAACACCGGCGTGCAACGAAGCACAGCGGTGCCAGCCTATAGTCTCCATTTTGATTGTTTGGCTCTTGGTGGGGAATTTGGCACGCCGTTGCTTGCACGCTTGGACCCCTTTCAGCCACAAGGAACCCGCTCACACCTTCACAATGCTGACACCAAAGGCCAGGCAGGAGGAGGGAGAGAGGAGAAGGTTTACACACAACAAAGAGGGAGTGTTCTGCAAATGGATGTTGGATTTTATTGAGTGGGGAGAGGAGGGTATAGGGGGCAAACAATTATAGTCCTATTGGCCGTAACGGCATGCAGAGGTCCAAACTAGGAGAGCTCGATCCCACCACAACATAGCCCTGTCAGAAGGGGGATTGTGTGTTTGCACTGACCTTAAACTGGAAGTCTTCCCACTCCCTGTAAGAAAACATCTGGAACTGACTCTGTTACGTGGCAGAGCATAACAGGACCTGGCACGGTCCAAGCCCCAGTATTAAAGTTGTCTATAAAGAGGGGTAATTTATGCCCACTGGATTACTTAATTCATGCCTTATAAATCCACACAGACTGCCCGTTTCAGTGCTACTGCAGAGGAGGCCGGAAGAGCTAGGTAGGGGGCATCTCACCCCCCGAGGCAGAGGTTACCCAAGTGCATCGCTCTGGCAATGAGCAAAAGAAACAAGGTGACTTGGGGTAACGGTTGAACCTGCCAAACAATGCAATGAGAGGCTCTGGCTCATTTAGTATTTCACATGGTAGTCTAAAGCTAAAAGCTTTGCATTGAGCATTCAGGCATGCTGGCACACGTTGGAGTAACTCACTGAACCTTCATCCCACCATGGCTGAAGGCACAAGGACCAAACAATAACAACAAACAAGCGAGGCGAACCGAATGCTTAGCAGCGAGGGGAAAATGCACACATCGACATGCCAAGTGTCATGAGTGCAAGGAAACATGAGCTACGCGTTTTTCTCTCTCATACCTATTGTTGTTTGTTATGTGGCATAATTAGTTAAGTGGCTGTTACTGGGCTTGTTAAAACAGCCCCGTGTGGCGAAACCGAGACGTCATATAGGCGAAGAGCGAGCGATGGGAAGAGAAAAGAAGAGCTGAAAAGTGAGAAGTGTCTTTGACCTCCCATAGTCGGTCTCATCTGATGGGTTATCTGCTCTATTGAGTTCTATCCTCGGGGGGATCCAGCAATGATATTCGAGTGACAACCTGAGCTGACAACAACTTGCCGTTTGGCACGTTAGAAAAGAAAAACTCTGGATGAGCATGGATGAGAGTGCCAAGACTTAAGTGTGTATCATCTTTGCCTGTCCATTAGTCTAGCTTAATGGGCTTAAAGAGCATCTGTAAAACGCACTGGTTATGAGCGGTGCTGCCTTCAGTGTTGCCATGTCTGCTTATTTACCGTGACTATTTGGCTTGTTCTTTTCCAGAGTTGCAGGAAAGAATGGTGAGTCACTGGTTGCGTTTCTTTTAGGCTTGTTTAAAAAAAAAGTGGTGGCCTCTTTGGCAAATCTAACAAGCCAACATGTCTTTGATGTACGTACTATAATTCCCCATAATTTTGGGGAGGAGTGTGAATCACATTGAGTGGCAGAATCGGTCTGGTGTCTCTACTTATTAAGCCCTGGCTCAAGTATGTGTGTAATTATGTTATAATAAATATAATATAATATATATAATAAATAACCAAAACATTAATTATTATAGACCTACATAGTAATTATAATGATATATGCATCAAATATGTTTTTATTAGGAATGTATGGCCATATTATTGGGCTTGTTTTGGCTTGGAGTTTTTAGGAGAGATTTGACTAATTTATCTCGCAAGATTTAGCTTGTTTTTGGAGGTGGTGTGGCTTATTTCTCTCAGGAGAGTTGGCAACACAGGCTGCTTTATGGGACCCCGCACCTGATGAAGGCCAACAATGGCCGGAACATCGTGAACCTGTAAATGTCAGTGTTTCTACAATAAACTAAACACTGTGGAGCACAGCTATGTGCGGACTTCTCATCTTTTTATACTGTTATCATTGTCCTGCACCAGCAAGGAACTGGATGTGCGCAACCTACGTACCTGTTATGAACTGCTTTATGGGACCAGCCATTCCTAATCTAATGCTACAAGACTATACTGTAAAATAAATCATGTCAATTACAAATGGCCCCATAAGGGGTTAAGTATCAAGTAAAAAACCCACTCCCCCTCAAAGTCCTGCTGATTTCATAATGTCCCTCTGAAGCTTACCTTAATTAATATAGTTTTTGCACGTAAAATCTGTTTTTCAGACTAGCACTCACTGAAAACAGGTTTGACGCAATGCACTCAAACAAGGCGTGACACCACACACCGAACGCTAAACAGAGCCATATGTAGCATGAGGAGGAGGAGGAACTATGTGCATGACATTGAGTGAAACATAACAATATACTGTGTGTATACTGTATAGGAAGAGAGTCGCTTGACTATTTTGTGGTGAGTTTGGCCTTTGTGTTTGGATGTTCCCAACTTCTCTGTAGATACTCATTGGATTACATCATAATTCATAGGATCATGGAATACAAAATGAGCGGAAAGATAGAGTAAATACAAAAGGCACTGTAAATGTGGGGGAACCTGGCCTCGCGGAGAAAGGGGCGCACTTTTCTAATCTCAGCATGTAGTGGGTAGTTATTCATTTATTCATTAGTCACATAGCTTCATTGATTGATTTGGCTTGATTCATGTGATGACAAAAAACGATCCTTCTTGTGAGTCAACTTTGATTTATACATGCAAAAAATCATTTTGTACTTTCAGACGCCTGTGCTGTTGAGATCCAAAGAAAAACAGGAGAGAGTGAGAGGCCAATCAAATTATGCACGCCAATTCTTTTTAATCTTCCAAGCAGGGTGCAGTCATTTCATGGAAAAGCAAAGGGATTTCTGCCAGTGAGTGAAGCAGAGATTAGAAAGGTATAAAGAGTTGGATAATAATGATTTGGCTCAGAAGAAACAGCCTTTGTTGTGCCGTGCAACGAAAGCTTCCGTGCAACGAAAGCTTCCCAAAAACGTCAAGTTTGATAGGGTTCATATGTGTCAAAGTGTGTTAAAGTTACCTTGCCATGATGTAACTTCAAAGGTGGGAGAGATATCAAAGAATAGTTGTTCCATTGATTAGAAATGGATAATTAAAAATATGCCCACCATTGACTTACAGTACATAATTATAGGCTATGGTGACACAGCTCTCAAAGTCACTATTTTAGCACGTAAGGCCTATACAAACGCAAAGTCGCAAACAAATCTTATTCTGCCAATAAAGAACATTAGAAAACATCTTACAACAAAAGCTAAATAAAACAGGAAGTTGACAAAACAAACAACATAAACATTAGTTTTGTTGTATATCGACTATTTTTGATATTTCTTGCCCACCTTTGGAGTTACATCATGACAACAAGGTAGCTACAACTCTACCAAAGTGTCCTTGCACTTGCCTAAAAGCTCCCTCCCTCTTTTGCTTTTATTTATTCATGGAATTATTTGGACAAATAATGTAACTTTTTTTTAATTCATGAAAAATGTAGCTGTTTTTGGTCATGTTTTTTGAAAAAGTTTTGAAATAAATAATCATTAAAAACAATAAATAAATGGACCCACAATTGGGTCACGACCCAGAACCAGAGGTCTAAATGAAGGCATAATGTGAAGTCGCTCTAGAGCAGGACATGTGCCAAATGCCAAATATAATGGCACGAGGGATTGGAATTTTTTGCAGGAGCGTGTAATTACACCACACCTTTATTTACACTGGGTTCTTTCCAAACCCACTTGTGGCATATTCATTGCGTTTAAACCATAATTATTTGTAAATGATACGTTTTAAATTACTTGTATGCTGTAATATTTCAAGCTTATTGCTTTTACAGGCTAAATGAAAAACTGATGATAACAAATATAAAACAAGTTATTCATTTAATCTCAAAGTTATTATTTGATTGTTCCCACACTTTTTTTAATTGAATGTATCTAGTTCTTTTTTTTCTTCTAAATCCTCACTATGTAACTTTTTCTTAATGAATAAAATGCAATTTTGTCCAATCTGTGTGGTAGAGTATGTTACTACAATATAACTTGAATTGGAGTGGTTGTATTTTGTGTCCCTGCTCTTCTATGGAGACGTTTAGATTGTGTCAAAGGTCATGTCCCACCTGACAGGATCTGACACAGATTCTGACCCAATGGTCAATATTCAATGTATTAGCTCAATGGTAATCACAGGAAACCAGGTTCAAATCCGGGATCGAAGGAGGAAATTTACATAGTGCAGCTTTAAGCTGAGTGTCACATGTCCCTGGTACCAAGTTTCAAAGGCAAAGGTTAAGATAATAAGAAGTAAGAACCATACTATAGCTGCTCAATATGTGCAATAGTTTGAATAAATACTTTGAACTCTACATGGGCATTGCCATATCTATGCATAAACTCAGTGAAGTCACAGTCTCAATGCTTAGACATTAGAAAACATATAAACAGTTAGCCGTGTTCATGCTGCCTTCATGCAAACTGGTGACAGCATAAAGTCGCTGTTGTGCAGAGACCTCATATCTCCACATTTAAACTTTGTGGGTTTTTTTAACAAATTAACGGTCTACTTGATCATACTGCAGAGTCACACGAAAGTATGAAAAGTAGCAGATCCACAAGCTCTAAACGCTGCACTGACACAGATCTACTGTTTTTGCAATCTTTGAATCCGCAAAAGTAACAGTTTTGGAGATATGAGGTTTCTTTCCAGCCGACAGAGACGATAGTCTGGTCTGCCACAGGTTTGGAACTAAGCAGCTTGACTAGTGTGTCTAGAATAGGCTTGAGGCAGTGATAGTTATACAAACATCTATCGAGTGACGTGCAGAACTGCACGTCAGACCAAGGCAACTGTGTGGGGGGATGTCCCAACCTTGTCCCCCATTTCAATGGCTACTACAGCTGGCTCTGCAGCCTCCCTTGGCTTGTATCTTCACAATGATCACTATGCGAGGTCAGGACAACCTTCTATAATCACCGTGATTATGTCTCTAGAGAGAGAGAGATCACTTTATGTTATTTGATTAACATAAAATAATCAATATAACATTGTGCAACTCTATGTTACACTTTACCTTTAACTGTTACAAGGTAACGGTCTGTTATTCATAATTCACTTGAGTTCTGGTGTCAAAATGCATGTATACTTAACTCATTGACCTTATGCACACCGCTGCCAACATGCCAGCAAGGTGCTAACTAGGTGCAACTTCCCATTGACACTTTGACAGCCCATTCATCTAAACAGAAATTGTTTTAAACAACGTCAAACTCACCAACATATTGCAGCTGTTGAATTATCCTCTTTCAATTTGTAAAGTTTTTGTTTCATAAAAATCCATCGTAAGGTCAATTGCCCGTCAATGACGGGATTTATTGTCATATTACTTCAAGGCTCACACTGCCAATTATGACATTTCTCATCATATTACTCCAATACTCACACTGCCAATGACGGGATTTCTCGTCATTATTACTCCAAGGCTCACACTGCCACTGACGGGATTTCTCGTTATATTACTCCAAGGTAGAGGTCTTCACGGGTCCAATTTGACCAACGTGCACCGAAAAAGAACCGGATATAATGGAGCCGACCTCCGATAATAGACCCGCTGCTATTATTAGAATTCTGGCTCCGAGCCCGAAAAGCACAGAGGGTGTCGGAACCGCAGCCCGAATGGAACCGCCTATGATAATTAATATGAGAACCGTTATACCCGCACAAAACCAGAGTACCAGTCAATCATTGCGGTGTAGACGCAGTTTGTAAATAAAAAATAATGTAATCTTTCTTTCTTCTTAGCCATTGCTAATCCACCATAAATGTATCTTGCATCAGTTGTTCATCTTTATATATTCACTGCCGAGCATAAAGTTCAACACACTATGACAACTCAATTGTTTTAACAAATTTGAATCATTAACCAAAGCATTACAATATATATATTATATATCCTATGATATATATAAATATAACTTCCCTGACGTCTTTGTTGTCATTTTGTAAGAAGCGCCTACTTCCTCACTAAAGTCACATGACCAAGGCACACACTCCACGCAGGCTCGCACTGAATGGCTTGAGGAGGAAAAAAGAGGGGTGATTGACAGCTGGGACAACCAATCGCCGGGTCCACTGGGGTTTTAACACGGGATCCGCTCCGAGCGTACCCAGGAGTGACTTCTAGTAAACCGAACCGGGACCGGCTGCGGGTCGGTTCGGACCCAGGGTATTTTCGGAGCTCGGGTAAGCCCGAAGACCTCGACTACTCCAAGGCTCAGTGGTTTACGGTAGATGCCGCTCTTCGCTAACCTACCAGGAAATTGTGTGTTCGCTAAAACACAGCTCACATGCACTCCCACGTTAGAATAGTTTCTCACATCCTCTCCTGGATCGTTCCACTTCCTGGTCTGCCACAAGGTTAATTAAAGGTTAAGGAAGCGAAGACCCGACCGTACAGTGAACTCCATGTTGCTCCCTAGAAGGAAAGAAACATGCGCAATTGAGACCAAGGAAGCTGAACGCTGAAGTGTTGGCTGCATGTAGCCCATTGCGCATGTTTCTTTCCTTCCAGATAGCAGAGACCTTATTTAATTAACCTTGGTCTGCCATTATGGAATTTTCGACTGAGATGTAGCGGAGTAGAAGTGAAAGCATTGAGAATTGGAAATATTCCACTAAAAGTACCTCAAAATTGTACTTAAGTACTTATTTACTTTACACCACTGCTTTGGCGCTTATTGTAGACACGCCCTGACTGAAGATAATTAAACCCTAAGTCAGGGGTGGGCAACTTTGACGATGGAGAGGGCCACTATATTTCCACATTGCATACAGGTCGGAGCAAAAATAGCTGATCTACAAGCTCAAAGTGCGTCGCACTGCGACACGTTTTGAGCTTGTAGATCATCAATTTTTGCTATATTTCAATTGAAATCCTGAATATTATTTGAAATTTTTGAATTGTAATGCTGAACAGTAACATAACAGCAAAAATAACTTTATGAACTAAATTCTAATACTTTGGACATAAAAAAACAACACAATAACATTTTAATAACACTAATTTAGACAGAAGTAATGAAAGCGGGTCATGTTTGGACTTGTAACAGCTGAAATCAATAATATATCAGTATTGCGATATTAACCTGAGGGCCACATTAAGTGAAGGTGGGGGCCCCCGGGCCGCCAGTTGCCCATGTATGCCCTGAGTATTATAGTGGGCTACAAAGCACAACACTATCTGTGATTGAAAACTACTGCAGTATGCATCACAGAGTCATAAAAGTACAGTATGCATTACAGAGTCATAAGAATACTAGACTATGTTTGCATAAGGCATTCCTTATTTGATATGACCTTTCATTCAGGAAACAGTCAGACGCAGAGACATTTAGGGGCGAGTTCTGCAGCGGACTCGACACTGATAAATGAAGATGGACGGACTTATGCAACTTATATTATCCCTAATAGGACTGCCAACACTAGTGTATGATGACTGATGATTAATGTCAAGATTATTTTCCCCACGCGGATGAAATTATTGAAAACAAATGGACACGAGACAAGAGAATACAGGCCTAGTTAGTTACTCACCCATTCATTAACGTTTGTGTTTAAACAGCTGTGCCAAAGGATGACTCTGGGAATTTGACCCCCTTTAAAAAAAAGGTCACCCTGTTAAAAGTACACTCAATTGTTTTGCTCCATTCCCAGGGAATGTGAACGTGTGTGCACCGCACTCTCGCTGAGAGGCCCATGTCAGTCACTTTTCCTAGAGAATACCTCCGCGTGCCAGCCCTCCAGGACCGGCCGGGTGAACTGGACAGCTCTATTTCATATCACTGGACCGTGTCGGCTATAGCTCTCAACTTCTACACTGTATGTGATGATGATGATGATGGACGACACCAGCTCTCCCACTGCGAGGCCTCCTCGTCGGTGGACCTGATCACTTTTCACAGCCAAGTGGCAGGTTACATTTTGGTACCGCCACGCTGTTGGCAACTTCATCAACTCGGGTGTGTGCAGTGGACGCCGAAAACAGCACGTCCATGCAAACAAACATCCAAGCGTTGACTGAAATGTTGGATATCGTTAACGGCGAATATGCCAGTCTGTGTCAATCCGATACGATGTAATTTATCACACGATGATATTTCATTTCCAAATGGAACTAAATCATCGTCTACGGGTTGATTTGGTTCCATTTGTACACTATCTGCGTTACAGACCTGTAAGCGTACATTGGAACCCCCTCAAGGAACCCACTTTGAGAGCCACTGTCTGTCCTAGATCCTCTTGAAATGACACTCTGGTATTGGGTCAGTACTCGGTATCGACCGATTCGCTAGTTATCGGAATGGATATTGGAAAAGGAAATAATGGTATCAGACCTTTATTGGTATTCGGTACATCTCTATAGCGTCCATACAAACAGACCGTTATTTTTGGTAACTGCCATACACATTTTACAAAGACGGTGCAACGCCAGCAGGGGGGCATCGCTCTTCATCACGCAGTATGAGGTGAGACGCTGTTAACTACCCAGCCCTGTAGGTTGAACGCCATCTGTTCTGCCGTGTGCTGTAAAAAGTACTGCAGCTGACAGCAGTGCTGCCAGATTTTGTGAGAGAAATAAGCAGTCGGGGGTGACAGGTCTATGAAAACAAGCCCAAAAGGGAGCGACTATAGAGCGCCGCAGTCAGGCTCCCATTCAGAACAACGAGGGAACTAGAAGAGCATTTCCCATTCATTTTTCCATAGACGTTTCAGAAAGTATTTATTTAAAGACCTTTAAGCCTCGGGCAAATCCAGGGCAAAAGGGGCAGGGTACAACACTGTCACGGTGTTCTTCTTTTAATTATTTGTTCGAACCAAATGTGTTTATTGTCATGATTTGTCAGGAGCCGAGTTGGCTTTGTCTGAGGCTTAAAGGTCTTTAAAGGTTTCATGACATTAATTTTCATTTATTTTTCATTTTGTCTGTAGGTTTTCTTTAGGTTGTATTACCTCAAGTACACCCAAACAACCTGAACTTTGAACATTCAGTGAATTTTCTGTGGTATGGGGTTTTCTCAGTGTGTTCTGAAGCTTTTTGAGCTGCAATGAATACATTACATTAATGTCACCAGACCTTTAAATAAATACTTTCTGAAACATGAAAAATGAATGGGAAATTCTCTTCCAATGCCCTCGTCGACTGCAACTCTCTATAGGCCATGTGAGAACAGTTTACACCTACAGTATATCCATCAGCCTTTTGAAAATAGCCGAGCTACAAGCAATACAACGATCCAACGCACAAAACATGTTTCTTTTGAGAAAGTTTGAGAACCACATAAACAACATTTAGGAAAGAAGCCCGATTAAGCAACTACAAGAAACAAGCCGCAAAGTTTGGGGCTTAAAATGGCCACAGAAACTGCAACTACCAATGATTACAACTTTTCACACTTCGCAACTTTTCGCAACTCGCAACTTTTCGCAACAAACTTTTCGCAACTCGCAACTTTTCGCAACGTATTGGAGAAATACAAGCCCAAAGTCGCTTATAATAAGCAGTCTTGGCAACGCTGGCTGACATGGCAGCCTGTGATACAGAGGGAATATATGGATTTCTGGATGTGTCCCAGCAACAGGATCCACACCAGTGCACCCAACAGTCCTATTATTAGCCTCTGAACTGAAGGATCTCTCCATCTCCATCTCTCCCACCGACGACTACTACTACTACTGGGTCATTTATTAATACTTTGGGATATACTTTATGTTACTTTTTTGTGTGAATCATTTTTTTTATTTCTACTTGGGCTTTTGCGTTTCACCCCAGATCGTTGCTTGATTCTGTATTTAGATTTTTGATCTGATATTCATTTCTTCCTACACCTTCTTTCAGTGAATCAGGCAAAACAGGCACAACACAGATTTAAAAATCCAAAAGCAAGAGTGAAGAAATGGGTCTTGAGCTGTGCTTGAACGTTGTCTACAGAGGCTGCAGTAGAGATGCTAGGCAGCCAGTCCACCTCCAGACCGTCTCTTGTAGCAGCCTGGCCCCTGCCCTGAGTAAACAAACCCTAAAGCCCTCATACAAGTCCCACGCAGAGACTGCAGGGCAGGCTATTGTTTTGGTTATACGATCTGCCTTCATGCACTGGTGGTTACATAACAGTTGAATGTACACAACCGAAGTAACTTCCAGTTTATTGCTTTACAGCGTACCTGCACATATACTGTATGCACAAGATATTACAGGTCGGGAGGACACCCGTGGAGCTTTTATCTCTTCCGTCTACAGTATGTAACTTCTGGTACACTAGAGCACTACTTCAACTGTGAGAGAATTTACGTGCCAAGAAACATTTTAGCTAAACGCCATGCGCAAGGGAGATTAGGTCATCACTGCAAAATGCATGGTTCTTCAGAATGACACGGCACCTGTGCCATGTGTAACATGGTGGGTGGGGTCGTTAACGGAGGGGGGCCGTGAAACATTCCAAACCATACATACTAAAAAAGGTCAAGTGCATTAGTAGTCGATTTCAGAAAGGCGAGAAAGCATTTCAAATCACCACATGAATAGGTCAATTTAGTAAAGAAAGGTCATGGTAAAAGAAAGTTATAGTATAAACCGTAACTCATTGTAATGAATAGGAGTATATGTTCATGCAGGAAAGGGCCCTGGATGGAGTGTACACAAGAATGCTAGACAAATGGCTTATGGCACTAGATGTCACATGGACGGATGTGGTCCTCTATGATATACTGCAATACTGCAATTTAGAACTACTTCGTTACAAGTAAAAGTACGGAATTGAAAATGTACTTGAGTAAAAGTACAAAAGTATCTGCATCAAAATGTACTATTGCAGAATGTCCAAATGTGTACAAAATGTGTACAAAATTGAAAATAGCAGATCGGCTATTTTCAAATGGCCAAAATGTATAGGGTTGAAGTGGTTACTGTATGTTTTCTAATCAAAATTAAAATCTCCAAAGTAACTAGTAACTGAAGTTTTCAAATGATTGTAGTGGAGTAAAAGTACAAATTGTGGCTCAGTACTTACTGGTACTGGTACTGGTGTACAGTACGTAAGTAAAAGTACTTAGTTACTTTCCACCACTGCCGACTCCGAGGTGGTGTTGGCTAGACTGCACTCATTACCACATAGGGCTGTGTCACAATTATTACATCATCTAGTCTAATTGCAATGATTTGAGATAATCGCAATTATTTTGTCATAATCGTTTCAACGTTGAAAAAAAACATTAAAAAAAGCTGAAATAGCAGCTCTACAAAAAATAATGAATGTCAGTCATTAATCTATCTATTAATTTCCTGTCGCTCGGTCGCTGTCTATTTCGCTCGGTCGCTGTCTTTCAGAATACTTCCTTAGCATAGAGCAAGACAGCTGCTTGCATCGTGCGCCACCTCACAACGCCACGATGCACGGACAGCCTCACGGAACCTAGTGCCGCACAGCCCTGTCCTCCAACCTCAATCTGCCCTGCATTACACACGCCAAACATTCTAACAATCATCTTAATTCAATTAATTTGCGTCAAAAACAACTCATCACCCCGGAAATCACGTGTCACCAGTGTCACCAGTGAAATGCATGTTGGGCCGGACACAGATTATACTGGGACACAGCATTCTCCAACGCACCTCCCCCTTTTCACACCGCCCCCAGGCAGGCAAAACAACTCCTATAGCAGTACAGCTACTCTTGCGTCAGTCGACATAACTTCTTCTTTGGGGAAGCATCGCGGCCAACGCGGGGGTTGCGTGGCACAGGCACCTGAACGCCAGCTCTGACAGTTGGACAGGGGCATGTTAACGTGAAGTCGTGAACACACACGCTGTTTCGAGACCACACTGTCTGCCTCAACCACCTCCTTCGCCGTGCCATACACATGGGCTACATGCACGCTGAAAGCCTGGACACTTACAACGATAGGTTACAGCCCTGCGCCCAGCGTGGCTGTGTGACACACTGAACATCACGATCACAACGGAATGCTTATCTGTCGGGGTGGCCAAATGGAGACGTTTTCTTAACCGCCTACCGTTAGCGCAACAACAGGGTTCAAGTCCGCCCGGACGGGGAACTGCCTTGGCAACACAAATACATACAGACAGATGCAATGACCAACGCTGGCTCAATAGATCAGGAACGATACATTCCTAAATCACACAAAACATCTCATTCTTAACTTGATTATATAAAGAACAAACTACAACTTGCTTTGCAGCCCAAAAAGCCAACCTCCGCGTTCACCGTTTCATAGCTTATATCTCCATGGGCAGCAGACGGTGCAACACCGAATGTGAAAATATGAATTAACTTCCATTTATAGGCAGAATATCACCACCAAATTTACATCACACCTCAATGGTGTACTTATGATTGTACTACAGCATTTACGTGCACAAGAAACATTAAACTTTTACTTTTGTGCCCAACCCAACTTTTGTGCCCAAGACCATCTGTAAACAATTCCCCCCTATCAGCATAACCCACACTCAACATCATTTGCTGTTCATATATTCAGAACGGGTAAGGACTAGTTTGTATAATTCAGTAATTTGTCATATGTGCCCTGGGCAATTTTTTATTACCAAGCAAACCGAAATGTATTATTTATTCATATGTTGCAAAGTTCAATGCTAAAAACACAATTCAATTGTTAATCATAATTATTTGTTTGATTATCCTGCCACCCTAATTAAAACCCACGCACACCGTTTATTTATGTTTTAGGAAAAAAAGATAGAACATGTCATTGATGACATAGTATTACTTGACACTACTAGACAGGATGTTTTTTTCACACACACACACACACACACACACACACACACACACACACACACAGGTATAGTATTGTCTTCAGTTTGGTGGAGGGTTGGTACGGTACAGTACAGTACATTATGGAACAATACAGAACAGTACAGTACAGAACAATACAGTACAGTACAGTACGGAACAATACAGTACGGTACGGTACAGTACAGTACGGTACAGAACACTGGCCACCTGGATGGCGTGGCTTTGTAATCGTGACAGCCCTATTACCGCATCGCATTAATATCGCATGCAATATAACTAGCACATCTGCATAGTGGTTGGAGCCTAGGTGGTCACCCTACTCTGAGACATTTAGGCCTGATGTTGGGTAGAACACCGCGGCGGTAGTTCTGCCTGAGGCTCATACATAAGCTCAATATTACATATCTTCTGGAGCACGCATATCCTCTTGGATTAGTGGTAGAGGTTTGCTATCCCATGAGGTAGGGTTAAAATCCCGGGTGTTACAGTTGCATTTGCGTCTCTCTCTCTGCGTCATTGTAGCTCTAATGGCTGCCCGGAGTGTCCGCAAACCCTTTAATGTGC
The DNA here is from genome assembly GCF_963924005.1 of Protomyctophum bolini. NCBI lineage: Eukaryota > Metazoa > Chordata > Actinopteri > Myctophiformes > Myctophidae > Protomyctophum > Protomyctophum bolini. Next base: position 16,165,169 of record NC_137882.1, on the reverse strand, counting down.
CGCTGCTAATGCCTGCTATAGGTGACATCATCTTCTGCATTTGCAATGGCAAATAATAATGAGGCTTTTTGCAATAATAAAAAACTAACAAGATAAAGGCTGAATAAGAATCTGGCCTCTTACCCCTGAAGAAAACATTACTAGTGGCAAATGTACACTGTGGCGTGTAATGCTGACTGTGGCTATCATTTTCTTCTGCTAGCCTTGCCATGTGAATTTATGCCACCTGCAACAGTGACACAGACAGTAGACTGCCGCAGGCAGTGTCATGAAATCATTCATAAATCTCTTGGCATCCGCAGGACCGTCAGCAGCCGTAAAGAGCTTACCCGTCTCACTCACTCACATTGTAGGCTATCAGCTTAAATGGGGAACCTTTAATTAAGTCACACAGACGAAATGAGATCTGCCTCTTGGCAGTAAGCAACACTATGCAAATTAGCCGAGATATTTCACCAGTGCTCCAAGGATAATATGACCAATTTGTCTAATTTGCTGAAATACCGATTATTACTGAACATGACAGCTCTTTGATTCATGCGTAATTTCATTTTCTTTTTTTAACTTTTAATTTTTGTAACCCATTTATTTCACCCAATGTCAATTATGTCATCATCCAATCATTCTAATGTAATCCTGGGCTCTACACTCCCTCCGCCAACCTGGGGAGAGCAACGAACTGACTTCATGCTTCCTTCAGTACATAAGCATCCAACCGCTTCTTTTAACCTGACAGGGGGGAGTATCCCCGGTTGGACGTAGCGCTTGGAGTTGGAAGGAACACATTATTCCAACCAGTTCCTTTCGCTTCCATCAGACGCCCCGGCTGGGCGGGTGGGAGGCAGTTTACTGCAGGATTACTGCATGTGTTTTTGTGAGGGCACTTATGGGACACGGGGAGAACATGCAAACTCCACACAGAAAGACCCTTTCGCTATGTATGGGCACTATTGACACGGAGGAGAGAACACGCCCACAGCGCCCCCAGTGGGAATCGAACCCAGGACCTTCCAGCTGTGAGGCGCCCCCCCAGCGTAATTTCATCATATCAATGTGGAATTACAACTTATAGCTGGAGTGGAGAAGTTGGAGAGGTTATATAATCATTCATATACATGAATTATTTAAGACGGCACAGTTTATTTCTAGAGCATGGAGTAGAAGACAATTTCAGCTCTAGTAGTAGGTCCATGTCCAGTCTCTTGTTACAGGCCCAATGTTGTATTTTATTTTATATAATTATAATTATGTAATCTGCCATGTACGTATGAAGCTTGGGTGTTCCTAGTTTGTTATTTAATTTCATTGTTTACTGTATGTAAAATGATGGGCTGGGCTTTCTTGGAAGCATCAGACTTTATATAAATCAAATAAAATAAATATACGGTAGCTCAAAGTGATCTGCAATTACATAACTTAAAGTGGAAATTGTATGCAGTTTTACACTATAAGGACCTTACGTGTGATCACCGTTTAGCTAGGAAAACATATTATATAGACATTTCTTTCCTGCATATTCTGAGCATTTTTCAGCTTCTCTGGCCGCTGTTGAGGGAAGCTTTTTCCACACTGCAGGAATATCTTTAACCAAACACGTTAAACCTTTCCCCACAATGTGCCGGCCTGACTGTTTGAAAAGCTTCCCTGTGCCTTCATTGTAAATGTTTGTCAAAAACAGTATCCATGTTGTTCTTTGCTATTTTACTTGTCTAGTATATTGAACACATGCAGAGACTTTGCACGTTTTAAGAATAATTAACATTAAGATCAGATGTGTAGGCTCAACACTTTGAAAACCAATCCACGATAGATGGTCTCATCTCATCTGATGCCCTGGCCTTTCAATGAGTGTGTGAGAAGCGACAGCAACCATAGTAAGCCTTTGAGCCTAAAAGACCAGTAGCCAGCAGTATAGCTGTGGAGCTGTGGAGCTGGCCTTGCAATCAAGTTAACACTCGGATCGAAATGGACTATCCCTTGTCCTCATTTCCCTCCAAGGAAATCTGAGAGGGTGCCATTCCACATAGGGCAGGTGTCACAACACTAGAGTGCGCACAGATCACAACGTTGGAACATTACAGTGAACAAGCCATTAGAAGGATCCCCTTAAGATAGGCCTCTCTTTCTGCTTGTCACCCCGTGCGTGACGCAGGGGCTTATATACAGTTGAAGGCATGTCTGTGGTTTCACCTGAGGTTTTGCGGACTACAATTTTAAAAGGATTGACAAGAGGGCTCAACTTCAAGGCACCCATTCGTCATTTTGGTTCTGATATCATGGCCAACTGCGGGGTTGCTCATTGCTACTGCCGTGAGCAACTTATGTTTCATCTTATCAATCATTTTGTACCTGTGGACTAGTGTTAATGCTTAAAGCAACAAAACATCTTTGGCAGTAGATAATGTCCACATGCCGAGATCAATCTTGTCTTCAAATAAAAAATGTCAAAAATTGTTCATGTGCAAAACATTTTTAAATAAGGGAATTAAAAAAATAAACAAAGAAATGTTTCTGTCCTTGACTATAATCAGTGCTATTCAAGAAAGAAAGAAGGAAAAGGCATAAACAAAATCCAGATCCAGGCACTCATTAGTAGTTTGTCCGAGTTATGACTTGTATTGCGTCGACCCCTCCAGTCACCAAATGATTGGCATGGAGGCGTAACTTGATAGAAAATAAGTATTTTTGGGGACGAACTATTCCTTAAAAATATAACACGTGTCAGCTTGCGCTCTTCAGGGTTGTGACATCGGATTCGGAATGTGACATCGGAATAATTTGGTTGTAGACTGTGTGTTGTTGGACAGACTACTTATGTGTGCAGTGCACCACCCGAGCACCCGACCATACGGGTAGATGATTATTATAAACATCAACGTAAGACTCAAGTCAGCCACATCCTAACAATAATAAAAGTGTCATGTCACTGGCTGAAGTACTGCAGGTAATATGTTATAAGTATGCATCAGTTTGAATTCTAACACTTGCATGCAACACCAACACCTCTGTCTAGAATATAGAATGTATTCATCACATTCCCGTCACCTCTGCACCTCGCTATCTGATGTAATCACAACTTGAAGATGGAACAGCCTGACAGACAGCCTACTACTCAATTCTGATGGAATGAACACTACAATTCTCTCTGGTCCGTTCTCCATCTGTGGGTCTGATTTAAAGGGACAACATTGCAGATTTTGAGCCTAATCCCTGATCCTCTTGTGAGGGCTAACTATGTGTAAAATTGTAAATATGTCGATAATTCGTTTTTTATTTGTCTTGCCTCTTGTCGTTGTCCCCTCCTTCATTCTTCTTCCATTTCACCCTCTGTTTTACACCTTCAAACCTGTGATGTGACAAGTTTTGATTCTGTAAGTACTGTACACCCATGTTGTCATCATCGGGCATAGGTCTGAGAGTGACCCGTCCGGCCGGGCCGCCTGTGAAACGGCACGTTTGGATGTCATAGACATAATTCTGTCTTTTGCAGGAGAAACACTGTCAAAATGAGAAGAATGGGATTCAGATTAGAAATCTGCCATGTTTCCCTTTAAGAAGATACTGTGGGCTCACTTCCAGTCCAGTGCTAATCTCTCTAGTCTGGACTGTAATAAAGAGCCCTGCCGGATAGGACCGGTCAAGATTGACTTCCATCCTGTGGATTTGACTCTACTAAAGCGCTTAGAAAGCCAGGGATCAGCTAGTTTGGTAAAAGAAAGTTCAGAGTCAGACCCGTCTGAACTGTGTGATGCTGTACTGTACTGTACTGTACACTGTACACAAGCCCTCCACCCTGGCCTGTGTGCAACTCCGTGTGGCGTGTGGGGGTCCCCGGAACTTCCAGAACCACAGGAACGCGCCCAGGGTGCCAGCCCGGTTCGGGCGAGCCGCCCTCTCTCTCTCTCTCTCTCTCTTTGTTCCTTGGAGTGATTGCACCACTTAAAAACAGGGCAAAATAGTCAGTGTCTGATTTCTACAGGATGCACATTGTGCAATGTTGTCCAAAATGGGGAGATCAATTGTCAGTCACTACTATGACTATGTCAGTCTTGCAGATTTTGACTCGGTTTCTCAATCATTGAGTGACACAGACAATGCAATCACAGCAGATCCGTGATACAAGTCAGCTGTCATGTATTATGTAATCGTGGAAATTATGTTTCACTGTGGGTTTAGGTTCGCCTACCGGTATATAGTCAATCAAATTGATTCAATCAATCTTTAATTCAGACTCTAAAAGGTCCATATAAGACTTAATGCAGGGGACAACACAACAACGTTTAAAACATCTCCAAAAACAAGAAGTGTACCCAATGCTAAATGTTTTAGTACGTCATGCTGGGAGTGAACTCAAGTTTAAAAACAAGGTACTGGATCACACACAGTAGCAAGAGTAAATTTCTATTATTTTAATTTTCTACATAATAGCTGAGACAGACATTTCGGCTATACAGCCTTCATCGGTGTCTGGATAGCCCAAACATCTGTCTCTCAGCAATTATGTAGAAAATAAAAAATAATTGCCACTGTGTGCGATCTAGTAGCCTACCTTTGTTTTTCATGATGTCATTTTGAGTGGATAATGGATATCGCACGAGAAGTCAGAGCGCATGGTCACAAGAAATGTCAGAGAACTCAAAGTGAGCAGCAACATTGTTAAGCAAGAATCTTAATGCATATATCAATAAAGTCATGAACTAACAGGCAATTATTGATATTTTGTCCAAGAAGGCTAGGGGTATAGTTTGCCATTCTCTATTATAGTCACCCAGGCATCATATAACCCTGTTCATATGATGCCTGTGTGCCACCGTGGCTCAGGGGTAGAGTGGCCGGAAGGCAACCACAAGGCTGGTGTGTGTGTGTGTGTGTGTGTGTGTGTGTGTGTGTGTGTGTGTGTGTGTGTGTGTGTGTGTGTGTGTGTGTGTGTGCACGCACACTGTCCATTCATGTTCACTGTCCATTTCAACACGGACAGCTGCAGTAGCGCTCTGTGACCTGGGGTGGCACTGCTGGGCGGCTAGCGCTGTGTGACCACATGTCTCCACATGTCTCCTCTGATACACATGAAGTCACCAGTCACTTTTCACGCAGTATACCCAAGTCGGTTGGAAGGGGTGAAGAAAAGTTGCAGACACCGACAGACGGCTACTATGGTGCTAAAATAGCCTATGGCTTGGTGTCTTTTTCAACAACAAGCTATCCAATCCGACGGTCGAAAGCCGACCGAGGACACTTCCCTACAACTTGCGACCCGACACGACAGTCTATCCAAGAAACCAAGTGTTGATCAACGACGCATTCCAACACATGAAAGGAGAGTTAGATATGCAATACTAGTGTACATGATCAGAGGACAAAACATTTTGAATTTTGCTGCAATGAATGTAAAAGGTATAAATGTACAATAACAATGCTCGGTCCTCACACAAAGTTTGAGGTTCAGGGGAATGGAATTGTGTACTCAAAAGCCAAGTTTGAGGAGGAGTCTTAGCTTAAACAAGGCAAAACCAAAACATCATGTCTTCAGACTGCACCACTTTGTGTGAGCAAACAGTTTCCTATTGCCTCTCATGCTGGTGTTAACAGAAACAAGAGAGCCTGCTGCGCCTGGAAATGTATTGAACATCTATCTCTCCAATGGCCATAGGTGAACTCGATCGCCTCACACTGTCACACTTTTCCGACCAAACCAGCAAGAACCGAGCTCTCGGGAGTAAAGAAAAGAGGGGGAGGGGAGGGGTTGGGGGGATCAATGCTGTGTGTGCTGACTGCTGACTCAAGCTGGAGTGGATATTGTGGAACGACCACAGGCAAGACTTACGTAATATCCAATATACACCCCCCCTCCCCCCCCCATCCCTTCATCCGCTCTGCAATTTCGCTGGGAAAATAAACATGCCAGTCAAAGTCAAAGATACCAACCATGTGCAGACCATGTGATGCTCTGGATTTAGGAGAAATCAAATGCAGCAGCGCTGTCTATTGTGACCTTTCACCCACTGGTGTCTTCACTCAGCAGCATTTATGCACACTTCAAGCCTGAAGTTCAGCACGCACACGAGCGCGCACACACACACACACACACGCACACACACACACACACATACACACACACTTTTAAAGTCAAACAAACAACTCTCCATTTTGTCTGCGTATTGTTGTCTTCTTAGATTACAAGTTACAGTGTCCAGTAACAATATGTTGCCAAAAACGCTCAAGATGCATTTACGAGTTTACAGTACTTGTAGCTTCCAGGTTCAACAAAGAATAACAAAGATGAACGTTAAATGCCTGTTGTCTATGCTGCAGTTTTTCCTGAATATGTATTATGTCCAGTGACAGTTACCACCTAACTCTGAACATAAGAGCAACGTCCAGTACATCAGTGAATGTGCTCAAATGAAAGACCACTTTGTAGGATACTTACTGATAAACTTTGAAAAGCCAATCATAGCCAATCAGAACGGAATCTGAAACACCTGGCAGATACATCTTGATCACATGACTACAGAGATAAGGTGTACCAATTTGTTTGAGTTCTTTTGAACAAAATCTGTACTTTCTGTAGGAATACTTAGCAAAACTGTGTGACAACATCTTGTCAGGCAGAAATGGGCCTGTCCTATATGGGGAGTTGTGGTCCAAGGAATCCAGGGACTTTTATTGCATGACCTATAGGGTTCAAGAGTTGTAGCTCAAAACATGAGTCGGCCTGTTAATAGCACCAACATGACTGAGGCTGATTTGAAACATTTGGGGAGGATCTTCCTTGCTGAGTGGCTAGTGAGCACGCATGGGCAACCTGGTTGTCGCAGGTTCACTTCCAGGCCAGGCCAGATATGTGTCAATGGAGTCCCTGAGCAAATATCCCATCCCCTAATTGCTCAGCCTCATGTTGGTGCTATTAACAGGCCTACTCGTGTTTTGGGCTATAACTCTTGAACCCTTAGGTCATGCTCCTAGTAGTTACAGGATGGGTAAATGCATGTGGACAAAAACAATTCACTTATGTGCAATTATAACACAGCAAGGAGTGGGGAGACTGGGGACAAAATTATTATTATTATCAGTAAGACGCCCTGAGGGCGAGAAGCGACCTCGCCCTTAACAGGTCTGGGAATGCCCAAATACGGACATATATTTTTTTGAGGGGCGCTAGACCCTCCTATGTCCAGCTTTGAGTGTGCATGTAAACACAAACATTGTCCTAACACAAACATTAAATGCCATTGGCAATGAATGGGCAGTTTTGACATTGAAGACGAAGGTGAAGACGCAAATTGTGATTGGCCGGAAGAGATGTTGTATGATGAACATGTGTTTGTTGAGGGTGCTAGGCACTAGCCCCTCATATACAGCTTTTGTCCCCACACGTCTCATATTTGCCATTGACAATGAAAGGAGAAATGTCCGCCAAAGATGACGTACATTTGTGGCAACACAAACATTAAATGCCATTGACAATGAAGGGAAAATGTACGTAATGTAGACGAGGCAAATCGAACCAATCACATAACTTCAGTTGTTCATGAGATGATGTATGATATGTATAATGATAAGAGCGCCCTCACTTCTCACGGGTGTGATACTTTTTATCTTAATTGACGTTTTGGGATGGGTAGTGCGTAAAATGTGTGCCAATTAGTAAGGCCAGGCGGGTCCAGTTAGGGCATCAAAGAGGAAGGACGGGTGGGAAGGGATCCTTCCATATATGGAGCTGACCTGTTCTGACATTCTGAATGTCAGAACTGCTCACAGATGGATGGACGGACGGGCGGGCTGACAGAACCAAAGTCCTACATACAGTACAGGCTAACGGGTAATAATCAATGTGTGGAAAAATACTGGGTTGGCCTTCTCTCTGTGTGTGTGTGTGTGTGTGTGTGTGTGTGTGTGTGTGTGTGTGTGTGTGTGTGTGTGTGTGTGTGTGTGTGTGTGTGTGTGTGTGTGTGCCACACATGCCGTGTGTCAGCGGGTGAGGGTGCGGGTGAGGTCATGTGGTGGAGGCTCGCAAGCAGTGGAGGGCTCGCCTCCATGTGTAAATGAGAGATAATATCCTTCACCCTCAAATTCTGCCTTTAACGAGCACTGCTGTGCGTGGAGGAGGCGGCGACCCATTCACAACCATTCGTCCGTTTATGTACCCTCTCCCTCTCAAGTTATAAATCATTTATGCTTTGCTGTTAGAACATCATCAATTGACTTTCGACCATCAACCTCGGCTCAACATGTGCAAAATGTGATTTTAGCAGATGTTTTGCCACCTGGACACAAGTCATCATAAGCCATAACGGTTACACTAACATGTGAGGGAAATTGCAATGCATGCAAACTAGGCTAATCTACACACAGAATAAGCCATAAATAGTTCCTGTAGTATTGCGATAAGATATGTAGAGGTCTGCACGTTCAGGGGGCCACCGACCATTCCCTGTTGGGCTTGCTCCAGCCTACCTACCACCACGCCATCCATATTAAACACCACCAGAGAATCACAATTATCTGAATGTGGTCCAATACAGCGCTTTATTAATCATTACTGTAGTTGTCACTGTCATCACCACCAGCCCTGCTTCCCCTATAGGCTGCGGGCTTGTCATAAAAGGCCAGGGGCTATTTAAACACACACACACACACACACACACACACACACACACAGTACACGCAGCCAGGAGCCAGCAGCAGTGAAACACAAATCATCCGTACCACACATTTACAACACACGACTAGTACTAACCTGTTCTTTTCTCTTCTGCCAGCGACCGCACGGGCTCTCCTCCAAGATCTCGCTCTCATCCTCGCTCTCCTCCTCCTTCCCCTCGGACCCTGAGTTTCTCTCCGGGACGGACATAGTCATCGTATAGTGTATTATTCCGTCGGGTTTCTATCAAGTGTTTGTTGTTGCTGTAGTCGTACGTATAGCGTGGCGGTGGTGCGTGCGTGAGCGTGTGTGTCGCAGAGTGCAGTCAGTGCACGGCGGCGCGGCGGGCTGAATGAAGGGTCCCAGACAGACGACAGACACACCACCACCAGTCGGTCTAGCCTCGCCTCGCCTTACCAGAGCCGTTGGCGCTCAAAACATATCTTTGCAAGAGAAAATCGGTTGAGCTGACCAAAAACGCGCCGTTTCACTCAATATTAATAATAATAATAGGCAAAACGAGGGTGAAATCACGCCCCTCCTGGAAAGGAAAAATCGCCAGACGCGAAAATAATAATCCAGTTTTTACATTGTAATGTCGTGATAAGCGCCGAATAAATGAGTCCGAGGTCAAATGAGTACAGACCTGCACGCGAAAATAAGATTGCAAAATGTGGGGGTTTTTGTGTTGTTATGGTCGTGCCCCATTCACAGCAAGACGAGCTGCGAAAGGGGAACTACGGCGATCGGTTCTGTAAATTATGAACGACCGCTGCTTCTTCGTGAGTCAGATACAACCCGACGACCCGTCCCCTTCCTTCCGCATACAGCCTCTCTCTCATTGATGGGAGTAGCTTTTAATTTAGCTCATCTGTGATTCTCGTCCATGCTCGTGTCGGTCGGTGTCGCTGTCGTCTGTCTGTCGCTCTCAGAGTAAACGGGGGGGTCGCTCTGCTCTGCTGTCTGACTGTCTGTGTGGTTCCTGGCTGCTGCCTGCCAAGTGCCAACTGCCAAGCACGGTGCGCAGTTTGCGCACACATAAAATATACCGTAGACCACCTAACATCCGCGCAGACCTGCGTCGCATGCAATGAATGGATGCATGTATGGCCCCGTTAGAGTGCTAACCTTAACTGTGTGTGTGTGTGTGTGTGTGTGTGTGTGTGTGTGTGTGTGTGTGTGTGTGTGTGTGTGTGTGTGTGTGTGTGTGTGTGTATGTGTGTGTGTGTGTTTTGCAATATTGGCTCCTATAAACATTAAAGTTTATTACACAGTAGTAGGCCTAGTAATAAAAAATACCCCATGAATATGTTGGATGTCTTTTTTGTATTTTTTTGAAGGGACAGACAGGAAATTAGATGGGAGGGTGACATGCAGTTAAAGGCCGTCGGGATCGGGAGTCGAACCCGCGGCACACTGCCAGACTGGACCACCACCAGCCATGGTGCCTGGACCGCTGAGCCACGGCCTAGGCCGGATGTTTTTTTTTTAATAGATTTTCCATCCACTCAGCCACCAACCACCACAGGCCTACATCACCGAACTTATCTTCAGGCTCTGAGAGAGAACAGAACAGCAGTCATGGAAAACTGAAAAATAACATATAAACTGCTAGTGTTTGCAGTCATTGTGTGAACTTGACCTGCATGCAGTCCTCGAAGGCTTGTCCTGTTCATTATAAATAGCTGTGTGTGTGACGTGTGTGTGTGTGTGTGTGTGTGTGTGTGTGTGTGTGTGTGTGTGTGTGTGTGTGTGTGTGTGTGTGTGTGTGTGTGTGTGTGTGTGTGTGTGTGTGTGTGTGTGTGTGTGTGTGTGTGTGTGTACGGCTGTACGCGCGTGCGTTCGTGCGTGCGCAGAAGCTATAGGTAGCAGCTATAGGAAGCAGCTCAATTTGGAGGCGTTTTCCTTTATCCTTTATAATTGATGTCTGCTTTGTCTGACAATTATGCCAACTGTATTGTAGGCCTATTTGTATGTGACAATGTTCTGCAGTCTGAGCACTTTGTAATGGTTGTTTTCCCAATTGCATTGACATTTATGTCCTTTCGCTATACAAGGCATTATTGTATTATTGTATTCATGATGAATTGAACAAGGTGGACCCTCTTGTAAACAAGTGTAATGCTTTATTGGGTCGTCCACTCACAGTTGACAGTTTTTCTATTGAGTTGTGCTTGAAATGTATACTGTAATTCTGCAAACTGTTAATAAATACTTCAATCAATCAATCAATCAATCAGCCTACTGTGTTCTGCCTATGCGGACAAAATAAATATTTAAAATGTGTATAGTCAAAATACTAGCCTATATAACTTATACACAGGGATTTATGTTAATCACTAGCCTATATTCTGATAGTAATCATGACTATATTGTTTGTTTGTTCAATAACAGGGGTCTTCCTGCATGTCTCTCCAGCCCTTTAATAAACAGAAAATACATTTGTAGTATAAGGTGACAAATTTCAGCCAATCAGGAGAACGTATAGCCATTCATCAGCTTAATTTGTATAGTGTTCCATTTCATTTGTTATCACTTACCATTCCACTTGTTTAATCTGTATCCTGACTGAGTTCTCTATCCTGATTGGATAAATTTGGTATCCCGACCTGAAAATAAAATTTCTGTTTAATAAAAAGATGGAGAGACACTCTATATGACATTTTAACCAAAGAGAATCCCTTACCCTACCTTTAACATATCTCTGCTGTCGGGAGGAAACCTCAAAACTCCAAAATGTTCATTTTTCAGGAAATGAAATATATTTTTTTCAGGAAATGAAATATAAAAATTTCAGGAAATTAAGAAAACCTTAACAAAGCAATACAGCCTCATCAAAGTTGGTGTTGTAACTTTATATATTGTCAATTACTTCCATGACAACGCTCCACACGTCCCAAACTTTTCTCCCTTCTGGCTCCAAAACTGTGGAATGCACCAACTATGGAATGTTGCAGTCAGAACTGCAGCATCACTCCCAATCTTCCGCCGTAGTCTGAAAACCCACCTTTTCAGACTCCATCATGGCCCATAGCACTTACCCTACCCACTTAGATAGCATCTTTGTAGACTTTGATAGCATTTGATACAGAGTTATAGCATGTTATGTAGACAGCACTATAATTGCATTGTATGTAGTCATAGCACGCCATAGTATATGGCATAGTATAGTATATTGTATAGTTTATATGTATAGTTTCATTATATAGATATTCCACTGTTACGTTCTTAGCTTATGCACGTTTCATGATAAATGCTTTTTATATATGTGATGTATATATTCCCATGCTTTTTTGTTCTTGCTTAATGTAAATCGCTCTGGATTAAGAGCTTGTCTGCTAAATGCCTAAATTGTAAATTGTTATGAGAGGGGGAGAGGTGGTGGAGTTAGTTGCTTTAGCAGACATTTTGAGGGTCCAATGGAGTTAAGTCCAAAGCACTTTTTACTATACTTTCCATTGGTTCAATATCTTCGAAACACACAGGCGAAAAGGGTGTTCAATAGCACTGATTTATGCCAAAAAAAATCAAACCCTCAAAAATTGGAGTTATGAGTTTCCTCCCGACAGCAACGATAATATAGCCCTTGAACATTTTGTTTTACAAAGATATTAGGCCTATACCTATTGCAATAGCCTACTCATTAGTCATTAAATCATATTCAACATGGATTGTGGTGATTGCTTATCCAAACTGTAAGCATGAGTCACGCTTATCCAAACTGTTTCATGAGTCATGTTTTAATGGTTGTAGCCAAGAAAGAGTCTGCACCATTTTGCGCCATGCCCTGTATCAATACGGTATTTCTCTCAGCTTTATGAGCAAGATACATGCGTTTGCTGCGATGCCATCTAGTGGTTATAGCATGTAATTACACTATGCTAACAGCAGTGGTGGGGAAAGTATTCGCCTTAAGTAATATCAATCAATCAATACAGACAAATGAGACAATACTGCAATGTAGAAATATTCGTTTACACAAAATGTACTTGAGTAAAAGTATAAAAACAAAACAAAAAAGCATTCATGGTATCAAAATGTACCAATAGTAAAAAGCATTTGTTCATTATGCAGAATGTCCCAATCATTGTATTGATTGATTGATTGATTATAATATTTATTAACAGTTTTCAGAATTACAGTACATTTCAAGCAAAACTCAATACAAAGACTGTTAACTGTGAGTGGACGACCCAATAAAGCCAAAAACAGGAATTCATCATAAAGGACGAGGTAAAAATGGAAAAGAAACATATACAGTGAGGGGGAAAAGGGGTGGGTCAGATTTTACGGGGGCCAGTTTCAAATTGCAGCCGTCCGTAGGTGCCCTTTGAGAGCGGTTTTGAAGGAGTCAAGGGGATTCGCATACATGTCTTAACGACTGTTGGTAGGGCGTTCCACATTTTGGTGGCATAAGAGCGACAATAATTTAGTCCCTTGTTTGTGCCGAATCTGGGTTGCACATGGTTTGTTGCACTCCCTCTGGTGTTGTGGGTGACTTTGTTAACATTAAGAAAGTATTTAGACAGGTACATGGGTATCTTAGTGTATCGAATCTTGTGGACCAGATCCATTGCAAGATGCTGTACTCTGTCGTCGACCCTAAGCCATTCCAGCCTGTCAAAGTGGGCAGGGGTGAGGTGGGTTTGGGGGGTGAGGCCAAGTAGGAGCCTGAACAGTTTGTTCATCCATGGCTCAGAGCGTGTTTTGACCCTGATGGTTTTCAAAGGAGCCATGATGTTCAGTACTGATGTAAATTTGGTTTTGAAGTCAAGCCAAGCTTCTTCGACAAGTGTACTTTTAAGTTCATCGGACCAATCCAGTACCAATAGCATACTTGCTTTTAAATATACTAGTATGTATTCAATATATAACCCCCCCAGCACGGCAATTCATTCCTAATGTAGGCATATATCCTTCCTAGAAATGTAGAGTGAAAGATAGGCAATATCTGTCTTTGAAATGTAGTGGAGTGAAAGTATCCCAAAATACAAATACTCAAGTAAAGTGCATATACTCAAACATGTAGGCTATTTAAGTAACAGTACTCACTACTCAGGTACTTAAGGTGTCCACCACTACAATTTTGCAACAAGAGATGGGCCTACGGTAAATACGTTTTCGAGTAATACATTTATAATCAAAAGTGAAATTTACTCCACTGAGCCAGTTATGTATGCTTTGAGTCTTTTATCACGAAAAACAGAGGTTCTCACTTCTCAAGCTGATCGAAGATTTTCTTAATGTGCAACATTGTTTTAAAAAACAGTAAAAAACTAAAAACTAAACAAAAAACAATAAGTGTATTACAGAGTATCTGCACATATCTAAAGTGACAATTTAATGACTTTTAAGACCTTTTTAATACCTCTAAAATTAAAAATTTAACAATGGCGAAATTGCTAAATTGTCAAATATTATCACAATGGAACTGAGTTAAACTAAATGTAATGTCTCAGCTTCTAAAATGGGTTGCACAATTCCAAGTGCTTGTCACTTGGATCCCTGCAGTCCAAATATGATAACTATTGGGCTTCCCCAATTCAAATATGATTATATTATTTGGGGGGGTCCCCAGACTCCAGTTCAGATATGAGTATTTGTGGCCGTTGTGGCCTGAAAAGGTTGAGAAAAACTGACTTACATTAATTAAGCAGCATAACCATCAGTGTGGAAGTCACCGGAAACTCAGCTGTATAATCGCAGATCCATAATGATCAACCCTCTTTCTTCTATTTTTAGCATGCAACACTAGCTCACTGATGAGGCTCTGCTTTGCCAATCCCTCTCATTGCTAATGACATTTGCTGTGAGCACAATGGAGCTGTCTAGACAAGCTGTTTTGTCACAAAAAGAATAGCCTTTCAGAAATATGGCTAACCCCAACAAGAGGGAGATAAGTGCTGCTCATCAATAGAGCTATATTAAGCTCTTTCTGGGGACTTTACCTCACTCATGAGTTCTAAATTGTCATTTCAATGAAAAACTAATCTCTCAGCTGCAGCACCACTGCACTAAACATGTAGTGCTGTTGTTAGTAGGAATAAAACAGTGAAGCACCCAGGAGGAAGTGACTAAGAAATGGGGAGGAGCCAAATGGAGGGGTGCCCTCAGAGGCTAAAACTAAGGGGGAAAACATTAGTTTTCTTTCATTTCTTTATTATTATCTTTTACCGAATGGGTTCCCAGATTGATGAAAAACTGTCACTTTTATTTAGTTTTAGTTTTTACCCGAATCCCCCTATGATGATACTGACTGAAACAGTATTTGTTGCTATAGTTCAAACCCACTTTTAAGGGAGCACTTGCATTCTATTAGTGATGAGGGGTAGTTAGTTAACCGCTTAAACCTATTGACAGGGGTCTGTACTTCAGACTCCTCCTTTTCTCCTCTACAGTCTGCTCTACACCAAATCTGTTTGCAGCAATTCTTTGTTCGCCTATTTATGAGTCATGACATGTTCAGAATATGGACGCTATAGGGTTCAAGTTGCTAGAGAAGACTTCAACACAAGGTTGACATTTACCATGGTGTTTATTGAAGATTCTGAATTGATATAAAAGAGATTTAATCACACATATCTATCCAAGCAATGCAGGAGGAAGAACAACAATGATGGCTGGCTGGTCTCAGCTTCATAGGTTTACTTGAAGCCCTTGGACTGGGCTGAGGACCACACCTCCTCTCCATCCCTCTCCATCATCAAGGTGCCGTCGTTCCTCAGGTACATGTGGCACATCTTGAAGCCTCCGGTAGTCTGGGTCTTGGTCTGCCACATCATCTTGTTGTCCTTCTTGTACATGACAAAGTTGCAGTCTTCCTGCATGCACATGCGATGGGCATCTCGCTGGCCGCCCGTCTCCGCTGACCACATGGGCTTCCAGCCGTAGATGATAAAGTTGCCATCATCCTGGAGTGGAAGATAACATGGTTATATTTTGTTATAGTAGGCATATTTCTTCTTAATTTCCTTTCTCTTTTTCTATGGAAAACGATACGATGAGAACTGCACAAAAACTAATTTCACTCCCACTTTTTACCTTCTGTGATGTGACAATAAAGCTGATTCTGATTCATATGATTATATATGCTTCTCTGCACAGGTCTCAGGTGTAAATTTAGCACAAGCAATAGTTACATCAAGCTTTGTGAGTTGATGAGGCTATAAAAGAGGCTTGCATGAAGATAATGATTCCATATTGATTCCTTTTGCTATTTTTGAATTTGAATCCCGAAAACGAACTGTTTTGGGCATATGAGGTTTCCACCCGACTGAGACAATATGCTGGGTGCACAAAATCTGTTTCCCTTAGGATACATCAAATTGACAACAATGTCATGATTTATGTTCCCATAATTCTGACCTGGAAGAGAGCTTTCCACTCGTGGTTGTTGGACATGAGGTAATCCCCCTTGCGGAGCTCATCATACTTGGACAAGTAGTTCCTGCTCATGATTCTAAAAATGGATAAAGAGCAGAACATGCACAAAGGCTTATAATAATATGTAAAAACATAAAACTGGAAAATATCTGGAATGTTTGGAATGTTGGAAGGATGCAGCACGTCCCTAGAACACAGAAAAATACAAAATAGACCTATACAAACACAGAGTAAGTAATGCTAAAATCAGATTCCCCACAACTGGGCAGAACATAAACTGAAGATCTATCATACGTTTCTCTCCCACACAGGAGGACCGAGCATTATTCAACAGCAGACATTCTGATTCTGTACTCACCGGCTGATGCTGGAGTGTGGACTCAAGTGATGAAGATGGATCTTTGGGTAAAGTGTACTCCTCTCCTGAAAACCTCTCTCTTTTATAGAACGGGAGATAACTGAAACCCTCTGACAATTTGTGAGGAATTGCATTAGTGTGTATAATTGAAGATATAATTCATGACACAGTTTCCCTTGAATCAACCGTTGTAGTATGATTTCTAGAGGAATGACTGAGTGCAGCATTTACAAAACAACAGTGTTATTTCAGTTTGAGGGACTAACCTCATCCTTATTTAGGATAAAGGATATAGGGCTATACCTGCTGGTGCTTTATTCTCATTCAAATAAAATATTTTTAGAACAACAATGACATAGCACCCAATAAAATGCTAGTCTGACTAAAAGCAACAGCTCTATAGCTCCTATAGATTTTTGATGGGATACTACCACATATTGGATCATACTCCTTCAGAGTCGGTCCTATACGGCAGTGATTCTCAACCTTATTTTACCGAAGTACCACCTCAGAATATATCTGGCTCTCCAAGTACCACCATAATAACTGAAAATACAGTAGCGTAGACCTGCCCCATCCTATTCAGTTAACACAGCACATTTACCACAACAACACTGGTTGCACAATACTTTTGCAGAAGCATAAATTACGCTTTGCCGCATTTATCAATCATTGTATCACTGTTATCACACTTCCCCATGTGGCTTTTTATATAAGGTAACCGGGCAATCTGGAATTGAACCCAGGAGGCCATTGCAGTAATATTGTTGACACATTAATCGATAGAGCCACCACAGCATGCATGCATCAAACCGCCTGACGATTTAAGCGCATGCAGCTCAGTAATCCACACATGAATGTAGTGGCTATATCAGGTTCTTTGCTCTCGCGGAAGCAGTGCCAGAAGTTGTGTGGTGAACTATAACCACTGCACTGTGTCGTCTGGTACACCTAGTATTTTATGACACTTTTTGTGTCATCAAAGGCAGATTCAGCACCTGGCATGACACAGGGCCATGATTCTAAACTGTGGTGAAATGTGACTATAGTGGCTTATTGAATATAGAGAGCTCTATACCACAGGTTATTGCATTATGGGACTGAAGAGGCATACAGCTGTAGACATTTCACTTTGAGCCACGAGAAGATCAGATCTGTTTCAGCCAGTAGGCCATTTATTCAACTCAATTGACAGAAACATTTCTGACATGTTCTCTCAGCATAACAGATTTACTCTTCCTTAATCTAATTTTGAAAATGTAATTACTGAAGACCAGAAGCAGTGTGCTGTCAATCAACTTAAATTTAATGTGTTTTAATAATACAATGACATACTTGTTCTCTGGCTCTCTCCCTGCCAAATAACACATAATCTAAAGCCAACAAAAAAACATACATATATACAGTATATATATACATACACACAATATACAGTAAGCAATAATGTGCAGTAAATGCATCCAAAGTAAAGTAAGTAAGTAATAGGGCAGGAGTCTAGATCTCCTGTTTCTGTAGTGTGAGGCGGCTTAAAAGTACACCCCCTGGACATCGATGTACAAGTACACCCCCTGGACATGATGCTAGTATGTTGCAGGGACAAAACTGTTTTTAGGTAAACCACACCAATGCAACTCATTGAGTTGCAAGGAGTTGCATTGGTGTGATTGACCTTGTGACTTTTGTCCTGATCCG
This sequence comes from Protomyctophum bolini, assembly GCF_963924005.1. Taxonomy (NCBI): domain Eukaryota; kingdom Metazoa; phylum Chordata; class Actinopteri; order Myctophiformes; family Myctophidae; genus Protomyctophum; species Protomyctophum bolini. The sequence continues at coordinate 16,147,092 of NC_137882.1, read as the reverse complement.
ACCCTTTGGTGTGGTTTGGGCTTTACCCTCAATCCAACCCTTGATGCTGAGTAGCCGCAATTTGCGGCTAGAACACGGCATGAGCTATTGTGTCATCATAATTATGTTTTGGCATTTTCTTTTGGGGAAAGTGGTGTAAATCTTATGAAGTTGTAGTAGTTCTGTGCCAACGTGTTTTGCTCCAGTCCTCTGTAGCAGCCAGTAGTCAGATCGCCAAACCACACTGTGTGATACTGATACAGCCCTTCAGAACACTCAACAACGGTAGGCTACAGTGATAAGGCTCACCTGATAGATGAGTACTCTTTGTTACTCTTGACTCTCTTGAGCTTCCCGAGAATAGAAAGTACTGTCTCTGCTTTGTTTTCTTGACATGGATTGCATGAGGCGGACAGATACAAATAAAATGGCATTATAAATTGCAATAAAAGCCAGTGTTACTGTGGTGAGTTACCCATTTTCATTAGGCCAACCTTTTCAGTCCATTAGTGCCAGCTGCAATGGTTCCGCTGTTGTGTCAAACTTGCAAGTGCAACCCATTACTCTGCTGCTAACCTGCATAATAAGATTCAAAAGTCCCTCTAGCAGCATCTAGAGGCCATGCTGTTCCTTACACCCACCTGACCCAACCAGATCAAAGTGGCTTTAATCGAATTATAACTTTAAGCATCATTGAGCCCCAGGCTTTCACTTAGGCTTAAAATTAAGAAAAGAAAAGAGAAGAGAAGAGAAGAGAAGAGAAGAGAAGAGAAGAGAAGAGAAGAGAGAAGAAAAGAAAAGAAAAATTATGATGATGAGTGCCCTATAGTCTTTCCAATTACTATTTCAAGTGTTTTACTATGTAATTCACATTCACCCATTCAGTCAAGCAGGGCACAGATACATCGTCCCACATATCAGGTTTATGGGTTCAGTGCCTTTAGGATGAGGATACTTGGACATGCTGCTATGGGATTGAACCATATGGACATAACAGCTGCTGCTCCTCCACCTCCTGAACCACTGCCGCCCTTGAAAACAAAACGCTTGCGGTCTGGTCCAAACGTACCATAGGTACCATAAAAGCTACAAAGTGCCTTTAAACCATGAGAATAAGTGGGAGTTTTGGCCAACGGGTGTCACTAAAGGAAAGGTCATAGGGTCATTCAAATGGTTATAGAAATCCTCCTCCAGGACTATGAATGTTTCATGGCAATCTGCTGATTCCATTTTGAGATAATGTTGCTGTGCGCAAGTGCACATTTTGGCAGTAAAAGTGCTATAGCCTATAGGGTTCAACAGAATCAGCAGGATTCACCCTCCAGGTAAGGGGAGTATGAAAGTGCACAGCAAGTTTCAGGGCAAAGCAAACCAACCAGTTTTCAAAGTAGGTTTGGGACCAAAGTGTTGGATGGATGAAGGGACGGAAAAGTTTGAGAACTACTGATTTAGAAGGCATTAGAATCTGCCTCAGGTCTTAATAGGGTTAAAATGAAAACGCGGTATTAACATTCTTCCAAACTTGATAACACAGTTGCTTTCTGCTACGGTTCTTACTTGTACAGTTGTACTGGACCTCGACTGATAAGCCCATTTCAACAAGATTTGGATGAAAAGGCCATGACCTTTTCATACAGTGGAGGCCTTTCAGCATGTGGTCTTTTGTTGTTCTCAGAATCTTGTGAGTCGTGACCCAATCAATTTGGCTAAAGTAGCCAAGATACGCCACCTTTAATTATCTCAGATTCAGATTCCCTTTACTGGTTTGGTAGCCTGGTTAGAATAGGTACATACATGAGAAAAATATGTATGTACCTAAAAAAGAAAGAAAAGGAAAAACAAACAAACTAGTTTGGAAGCCCCACTACAATAAAAACATGATGAAACGACAACGTAAAACACTCAATATACACACCCGTGTGAAGTGAGGGGCGCTCTTCCATCGTATGTCATCATGACGTAAAATAGACACTATGACAATTTGCTTAGGCACTATGATGTAAAATTCTCCATTCATTGTCAATGGGAATTGATTTACGGTTGTGGACGGTAACTAAAATCTGGATGTAGCCCCTCAAAAACTGGGCAAGAATATCAGTAAGCAGGCCCGGATTTACCATTGGGCTAGGGTGGGCCTGCAGCCCACCATTAATGATGAAATTGTAAAGTATTGCAATCCAATTCAAGTGAGATTTGTGTTTAGTTATTGTATATTTAGTTGTATTATGGTTAAAACATTGAGAGCTTTTGCTCTGCTCTAGTGCTGTGTGCATTGCAGACATGTAGTGCCTGCTGTGTTGTGGGGTAGCTGTGGAAACCCATATGGCCTGTGGGAAATGCGTGTCTATAATATCTGTTTGCTGGAACCCCATATAAAATGAAAAGGAAGTCAAGGACTTCAGCAATGTATGATAAGAACTTAATCCCAGTAAAGGTTTACATCTCTACCCTCCCATTGAAAATCATGCCTTTCATTTAATCGGGTGTCATCATTGCCCAGTTCTATAATTCCACATTATTTCTAATATCCACTCTCAAGATTCAAATTTTATCCCTTTTTATCGATCAGTCTCAAGTCTGACCGTGCAACTTTTAGATATGTGCAAAAGAATGTATGGTCAATGGTCATACATTGCTATAGGCCTACTATACCAGGGATAAGCAGTTTGTTCAGAGTTTCTGAGGTGCCACTTCAGAGCACAGACAAAAATATATAAAATAAAGGCGAAATCCACAAAAAAAACCATTTGAAAAAGCTATAGCGCTCCTCAAAAATCACACCTGTGTGACTCAGGCTCCTCAACAACACAGCTGGCTGGCTGTATAGTTATAGAGCTCTGTGTGAATGACCCTTTTATTTAGACTGCTCAACAGTGCCACTTTAGGTCGCCCAGCAGTATTGCAGCTGTTCGTACCCCAAACATATAACACAACTATAGGGTTTAAGTTGCTAGAGAAGACTTCAACACAAGGTTGACATTTTCCATGTGGTTTATTGAAGATTCTGAATTGATATCAGAGAGATTTAATCACACATATCTATCCAAGTAATGCAGGAGGAAGAACAACAATGATGGCTGGCTGGTCTCAGCTTCATAACTTGAAGCCCTTGGACTGGGCTGAGGACCACACCTCCTCTCCATCCCTCTCCATCATCAAGGTGCCGTCGTCCCTCAGGTACATGTGGCACATCTTGAAGCATCCGGAGGTCTGGGTCTTGGTCTGCCACATCATCTTGTTGTCCTTCTTGTACATGACAAAGTTGCAGTCGTCCTGTATGCACAAGCGATGGGCATCTCGCTGGCCACCCATCTCCGCTGACCACATGGGCTTCCAGCCGTAGATGACAAAGCTGCCATCATCCTGGAGTGGAAGATAACATAGTTATATTTTGTTATAGTAGGCCTATATATAATGCACAGTACACCTGCTGCTATGCTTACGCACCTTTTATACCTTATCTCAGGTATTGTGTGTAAATATGTAGATTTTGACTTTGTTTTGTTTTGTTTTCCTGTCTTGATCATCTTTCCATCTTGACCCCCCCCCCTTCTTTCTTCTTAATTCCCTTTCTCTTTTTCTATGGAAAACGATACAATGAGAACTGCACAAAAACAAATTTCACTCCCACTTTGTTACCTTCTGTGATGTGACAATAAAGCTGATTGTAAAATTCTGATTCATATAGTTATATATATATGCTTCTCTGCACAGGTCTCAGGTGTAAATTTAGCACAAGCAATAGTTACATCAAGTTTTGTGAGTTGATGAGGGCGGCTATTATGAAATCACAAGAGGCCTGTATGAAGATAATGATTCCATATTGTTGCTGTCCGTAGAAACCTCTTGTCTCCATATTTGAACCTTTTGTGTGTTTTTGTGTGTCTACAAAAGCCCGCCCTAGCGTCACAGAAAAGCTTCAAAAGTAGCAGATCCTCAAGAACATTTTGAGCTTGTAAATCTGCTACTTTTGCAATTTTTGAATTTGAATCCCGAAAATGAACTGTTTTGGGCATATGAGGTTTCCACCCGACAGAGACGATATGCTGGGTGCACACATTTGTTTCCCTTAGGACACATCAAAGTGACTACAATGTCATGATTTATGTTCCCATAATTCTGACCTGGAAGAGAGCTTTCCACTCGTGGTTGTTGGACATAAAGTAATCCCCCTTGCGGAGCTCATCATACTTGGACAAGTAGTTCCTGCTCATGATTCTAAAAATGGATAAAGAGCAGAACATGCACAAAGGCTTATAATATGTAAAAACATAAAACTGGAAAATATCTGGAATGTTTGCACAAAGGATGCAGCACATCCCTAGAACACAGAACAATACAAAATAGACCTATACAAACACAGAGTAAGTAAAGCTTATAAATTATTATCAGATTCCCCACAACTGGGCAGAACATAAACTGAAGGTCTATCATACATTTCTCTCCCACACAGGAGGACTGAGCATTATTCAACAGCAGACGTTCTGATTCTGTACTCACAGGCTGATGCTGGAGTGTGGACTCAAGTGATGAAGATGGATCTTTGGGTAAAGTGTACTCTCTCCTGAAAACCTCTCTCTTTTATAGAACGGGAGATAACTGAAACCCTCTGACAATTTGTGAGGAATTGCATTAGTGTGTATAATTGATGATATAATTTATGACCAAGTTTCCCTTGAATCAACCTTTGTAGTATGATTTCTAGAGGAATGACTGAGTGCAGTTCAAACAAAAAAATGCTTTTGCAGCATTTACAAAACAACAGTGTTATTTCAGTTTGAGGGACTAACCTCATCCTTATTTAGGATAAAGAATATAGGGCTATAGCTGCTGGTGCTACTTTTATCTTTATTCTCGTTAAATCATTAGAACAACAATGACATATAGCACACATTACTCATACCCAATAAAATCCTGTAGATTTTTGATGCAGGGATACTACCACATATTGGATCATACTCAGGGTCAATCCTATCCACATTTTTCATATAGCCCATAAGTCTTTGCGTTTGTGTGTGCATAAGTTCCTCTTCCTCTTGCTTGTCAGTTTTGCAAGAGAAAAGCACAAATGAAAATAGCTGATCTACAAGCTCACTGCGACACATTGTGAGGTTGTACATCAACCAGCTACTACCAATAATTTATTTGCAAGTGACTTTACAGAAAAAACAAGCCAAATGTTGCACTTATAATAAGCAGACATGACAACACGGCCTGAAGGAAGCAAAGCTCACAAGGAGCCCCAGTACGTTGGCGGTGGAAAACGTGGATAGGGCAGTGATTCTCAACCTTATTATACCGAAGTACCACTAAACCTTTTTCCAATGGAATGTTGAGTGGGAGAATGTGACGTCTTGGATTTTGACAGAGGCTTGACTGTCAAAGAAAAGGCACTGCTCAGGACTTATATGTCAGCAAGTGACTTTACAGAAAAAACAAGCCAAATGTTGCACTTATAATAAGCAGACATGGCAACACGGCCTGAAGGAAGCAAAGCACACACACAAGGAGCCCCAGTACGTTGGCGGTGGAAAACGTGGATAGGGCAGTGATTCTCAACCTTATTATACCGAAGTACCACCAAACCTTTTTCCAATGGAATGTTGAGTGGGAGAATGTGACGTCTTGGATTTTGACAGAGGCTTGACTGTCAAAGAAAAGGCACTGCTCAAGACTTATAAAAGTCCACTGATTCATCTTCTGATGTCAAATGTGTGGGTTTTAATGATCCAATCCAATCTCAACCGGTCCAGAGCTCTTTTTCACTTAATTTGCTGTACTCTGCCTCTGCCTTGTGAAGCGTCAAAGTACCCAGTACCACACACATGGACCAAACAAACTGAGTTTCAGCACTACAGCAAGGGTTCCCAAACTTGCCCTAAAGGGCGAGGTCACATGCACGCATCCGCCTCGTTGACGGCAGACTGCTGGGTGAGGGCTGGCGCTTTGGCACTAACAAGACTGTATGAGGGAATACCATGGGTGAGCCAGAAAATAGCCGCCAGGAGAATGAGACTAGCAGGCCACTGCCAGCAAACTGGTGCTCTGGGAACCAACACAAGGGCATCGATCATGAGGACATCGTTAACATACGTGGATGTACAGGAGTGCAAAGTACCAACGAACTGGCCAAATGTATGGAGGACGACCTAGAGAGAGGTCAGATCAACATGGAATGAATTCTGTACTAGCCATATAAGGATCATGTCTTGAGTGTACAGGGTTTGATGAGGTCAGATCAACATATGGAATGTCAGAACAGGTCAGCTCCCTATATGGAGATCTAAGGGTGGTAGCGGGGATATTCTCTTGAGTGTACAGGGTTTGATGAGGGCCCAGGTATGGCCGGGCCTAAAGTTTCGGGCCTGTTGAGTAATGTGTGCTACAGTATGTCATTGTTGTTATAATGATTTAATGAGAATAAAGATAAAAGTACTAGCACCAGCAGCTATAGCCCTATATCCTAAATAAGGATGAGGTTAGTAGTCCCTCGAACTGAAATAACACTGTTGTTTTGTAAATGCTGCAAAAGCATTTTTTTTGTTTGAACTGAAAGTTCAAACAAAAGTCATTCCTCTAGAAAAAATACTACAACGGTTGATTCAAGGGAAACTGTGTCATACAATTATTTCATCAATTATACACACTAATGCAATTCCTCACAAATTGTCAGAGGGTTTCAGTTATCTCCCGTTTTATAAAAGAGAGAGGTTTTCAGGAGAGGAGTACACTTTACCCAAAGATCCATCTTCATCACTTGAGTCCACACTCCAGCATCAGCCTGTGAGTACAGAATCAGAATGTCTGCTGTTGAATGCTCGGTCTTCCTGTGTGGGAGAGAAATGTATGATAGACCTTCAGTTTATGTTCTGCCCAGTTGTGGGGAATCTGATTTGATAAGCATTACTTACTCTGTGTTCGTATAGGTCTATTTTGTATTGCTCTGTGTTCTAGGGATGTGCTGCATCCTTTGTGCAAACATTCCAGATATTTTCCAGTTTTATGTTTTTACATATTATAAGCCTTTGTGCATGTTCTGCTCTTTATCCATTTTTAGAATCATGAGCAGGAACCGTTTGTCCAAGTATGATGAGCTCCACAAGGGGGATTACCTCATGTCCAACAACCACGAGTGGAAAGCTCTCTTCCAGGTCAGAATTATGGGAACATAAATCATGACATTGTAGTCACTTTGATGTATCCTAAGGGAAACAAATTTGTGCACCCAGCATATCGTCTCTGTCGGGTGGAAACCTCATATGCCCAAAACAGTTCATTTTCGGGATTCAAATTCAAAAACAGCACACAAAAACACACAAAAGGTTCAACTATGGAGACAAGAGGTTTCTACCGATAGCAACAATATGGAAGCATTATCTTCATGCAGGCCTCTTGTGATTTCATAATAGCCTCATCAACTCACAAAATTTGATGTAACTATTGCTTGTGCTAAATTTACACCTGAGACCTGTGCAGAGAAGCATAATAACCATATGAATCAGAATTCTATAATCAGCTTTATTGTCACATCACAGAAGGTTATATTTACACATAATACCTGAGATAAGGTATAAAAGGTGCGTAAGCATAGCAGCAGGTGTACTGTGCATTATATATAGGCCTACTATAACAAAATATAACCATGTTATCTTCCACTCCAGGATGATGGCAGCTTTGTCATCTACGGCTGGAAGCCCATGTGGTCAGCGGAGATGGGCGGCCAGCGAGATGCCCATCGCATGTGCATGCAGGACGACTGCAACTTTGTCATGTACAAGAAGGACAACAAGATGATGTGGCAGACCAAGACCCAGACCTCCGGATGCTTCAAGATGTGCCACATGTACCTGAGGGACGACGGCACCTTGATGATGGAGAGGGATGGAGAGGAGGTGTGGTCCTCAGCCCAGTCCAAGGGCTTCAAGTTATGAAGCTGAGACCAGCCAGCCATCATTGTTGTTCTTCCTCCTGCATTACTTGGATAGATATGTGTGATTAAATCTCTCTGATATCAAATTCACAATCTTCAATAAACCGCATGGAAAATGTCAACCTTGTGTTGAAGTCTTCTCTAGCAACTTGAACCCTATAGTTGTGTTATATATTTGGGGTACGAACAGCTGCAATACTGCTGGGCGACCTAAAGTGGCACTGTTGAGCAGCCTAAATAAAAGGGCCATTCAAATTTCACACAGAGCTCTATAACTATACAGCCAGCCAGCGGTGTTGTTGAGGAGCGCTAGAGCTTTTTATGCCCCAAAAATGCCCAGAGAGATGGGGTCGACACGCAGCAAAGGTCATCGCGATCGGGACTCGAGTGACTAGTTAGATAGATAGATGGAAACAGATGGAAACATGGAAAAGATAGATAGAAACAGGGTCTCAGCAGCATGTGGTGTTTGTGGCAAAAGAGCTTGTGCGCTGCTCTCCTTTTATACTGGTTGGTGATTTTATACTGCCCCAGGTGTGTCACAATCTCCACAACACGCCTCCAATCTCTACTGCCACTCCCACCATCCATCATCAGCACTGGAAAACAGTGGATTACACACAGACCAAAACACCACTAGGGCCACATAGGACCATAACACAGAGCTCAAACAGTTTTATGATACCATAGAAAATGTGTATAATTATTTTGGCCACAGCATTAAACGCAGGCATAATTTCCACAGACACCCAGGCATCACGTTGAAGCGATTATGAACTACCTCAAGCTTCACACTCCAATACAAATGAAACTATTTGAATAAAGGTTGTACACATCAGTGAAATTAACCTCTGGGAAAATCCCTAATTGAGAGTGTAGGCCTAGCAAGCCACAGATCATATAGGCTGCATGGTTAACAGGGCTTGGGCACTACCCATATCTCGATGCCGCGGTTCTTGTATTCTTTATTTTGTTTTACTGAGAATAAGTTTAGGGGCCGGACGGTTAGCTCAACCGTCTAGGCACCTAGGCTGCCGAGCCAGCCGGACGGCCTTTGCCGTGTCACTCCCCATCTCTCTCCCCATTTCCTGTCTAATTACTGTACCCTATCAATAAAGGCAAAAAAATATCTTTAAAAAATAAATAAATAAATGTAGGGTTAGGCATAGTTTTACTGGGATTACGTGTTTTACTGAGGTTAAGGTTAGGGAAAAGGTTAGGTTTAACCATTTAAGCATCATTTACTTAGGTTACTTTAGGAATACCAGGCTGCGCAGTTCCGCCAGCTGTACACCCGGGGCGAGTTGGTAAAGGGGCGACTTGTTTGGTATTTGAGCATCACACTGACCTTCCAGACATACAGTAGATGACACATTTCCATGATCTTACTACAGAGGGAGAGACATACGATATCAGTAACTCTTGTTGGCCCAGGTGGCTGGCATAGCCGTCTGGGCACTGGTAATCTAGCCTGACAGTCTGTTGTGGGTTCGAGTCCTGATCCCGACGACCTTTGCTGCGTGTCGACCCCATCTCTCGGGGCATTTTTGGGCCATAAAAAGCTCTAGCGCTCCTCAAAAATCACACCCGTGTGACTCAGGCTCCTCAACAACACCGCTGGCTGGCTGTATAGTTATAGAGCTCTGTGTGAATGGCTCTTTTTATTTAGGCTACTCAACAGTACCACTTTAGGTCGCCCAGCAGTATTGCAGCTGTTCGTACCCCAAACATATAACACAACTATAGGGTTCAAGTTGCTATAGAGAAGACTTCAACACAAGGTTGACATTTTCAATGCTGTTTATTGAAGATTTTGAATTTGATATCAGAAAGATTTAATCACACATATCTATCCAAGTAATGCAGGAGGAAGAACAACAATGATCTCCCTCAACTGCGGAAGCCCTTGGACTGGGCTGAGGACCACACCTCCTCTCCATCCCTCTCCATCATCATGGTGCCGTCGTCCCTCAGGTACATGTGACACATCTTGAAGCCTCCGGAGGTCTGGGTCTTGGTCTGCCACATCATCTTGTTGTCCTTCTTGTACATGACAAAGTTGCAGTCGTCCTGCATGCACATGCGATGGGCATCTCGCTGGCCGCCCGTCTCCGATGACCACATGGGCTTCCAGCCGTAGATGACAAAGTTGCCATCATCCTGGAGTGGAAGATAACATGGTTATATTTTGTTATATAATGCACAGGATACATCAAAGTGACTACAATGTCATGATTTATGTTCCCATAATTCTGACCTGGAAGAGAGCCTTCCACTCGTGGTTGTTGGACATGAGGTAATCCCCCTTGCGGAGCTCATCATACTTGGACAAGTAGTTCCTGCTCATGATTCTAAAAATGGATAAAACCAGTCAGGTGTAAAGGAGCAACTTGGACACCCATGCATGAAGGAAGCATGAGTTCAAGTCCGTTGCTCTCCCCAGGTTGGCGGAGGGTGTGTAGAGCCCAGGATCACATTAGATAATTGACAGGGGTGAAAAATGGGTTACAAAATCGTGGGATAAAAAAAAGAAAAAGAAAATGGATAAAGAGCAGAACATGCACAAAGGCTTATAATATGTAAAAACATAAAACTGGAAAATATCTGGAATGTTTGGAATGTTGGAAGGATGGAGCACATCCCTAGAACACAGAACAATACAAAATAGACCTATACAAACACAGAGTAAGTAATGCTTATAAAATCAGATTCCCCACAACTGGGCAGAACATAAACTGAAGATCTATCATACGTTTCTCTCCCACACAGGAGGACCGAGCATTATTCAACAGCAGACGTTCTGATTCTGTACTCACCAGCTGATGCTGGAGTGTGGACTCAAGTGATGAAGATGGATCTTTGGGTAAAGTGTAAAGTGTTCTCCTGAAAACCTCTCTCTTTTATAGAACGGGAGATAACTGAAACCCTCTGACAATTTGTGAGGAATTGCATTAGTGTGTATAATTGATGATATAATTTATGACACCTGTTTCCCTTGAATCAACCGTTGTAGTATGATTTCTAGAGGAATGACTCCACCAGGAGGATAGGAGTGTGTGTGTGTGTGTGTGTGTGTGTGTGTGTGTGTGTGATGTTTGGCAAAATGTTTAGGAGAAATATAAATGTGTGTGTGTGACTGTGTGTGTGTGTGTGTGTGTGTGTGTGTGTGTGTGTGTGTGTGTGTGTGTGTGTGTGTGTGTACGTGTGTGTGTGTGTGTGTGTGTGTGTGTGTGTGTGTGTGTGTGTGTGTGTGTGTGTGTGTGAGGCGGCTTGGCCTGTTGTAGCGCCACCTTGAGGCTGATTTGAAAACTGTCAAGTGGCATTTCTTCCAAAGCCTAGTGGGAATATGCATGTACAGTTTCACCACAATCGGACGCTGCATTGAGTAGTTGTGGCGATTTGTACAAAGCGAGTACAAAGCAGGCTACTCCTGAAAAGTTTGCAAAACATAATCTCTCCCCATGCCTTCGGCCCCATGGAGACAAAAATGCTTTTGCAGCATTTACAAAACAACAGTGTTATTTCAGTTTGAGGGACTAACCTCATCCTTATTTAGGATAAAGGATATAGGGCTATAGCTGTTGGTGCTACTTTTATCTTTATTCTCATTAAATCATTAGAACAACATACCCAATAAAATCCTGTAGATTTTTGATGCAAGGATACTACCACATATTGGATCATACTCATTCAGGGTCAGTCCTATAGGGCAGTGATTCTCAACCTTATTATACAGAAGTACCACCAAAACTTTTTCCAATGGAATGTTGAGTGGGAGAATGTGACATCTTGGATTTTGACAGAGGCTTGACTGTCAAAGAAAGGCACTGCTCAGGACTTATAAAAGTCTACTGATACATCTTCTGATGTCAAATATGTGGTTTTAATGACCTGTATAGCGGGCCCAATCCAATCTCAACAGGTCCAGAGCTCCTTTTCACTTAATTTGCTGTACTCTGCCTCTGCTTTGTGAAGCATCAAAAGGTTGTAAAAAGGTTGCGTGCACGCATCCGCCTCGTTGACGGCAGACTGCTGGGTGAGCGCTGGCGCTTTGGCACTAACAAGACTGTATGAGGGAATACCATGTGTGAGCCAGAAAATAGACGCCAGGAGGGTGGTAGCGGGGACATTCTCTTGAGTGTACAGAGTTTGATGAGGGCCCAGATAGGGCCCAGGTAGGGCCGGGCCTAAAGTTTCAGGCCTGTTGAGAACTCTAGTTTTTGCGAGCTGCCGGTCGCGGCTGCACTAATAACTTTGGGGCGGGCCTGTCTAGAGTTTGAATGGACAGGTATCAGTCAAAAGGCAGACATCGGAGAGGAAGGATGTATGGGGAAGGATCAACATATGGAATGTTAGAACAGGTTCTGACATATATCCATATGTCGGAAGGACGGACACACGGACGGATGGACGGAGTGCAAAACATACTCTCTCCCCATGCCTTCGGCCCCATGGAGACAAAAATGCTTTTGCAGCATTAAAACAGTGTTATTTCAGTTTGAGGGACTAACATATGGGACTAATATATGGAGATCTAAGGGTTTGAGATTGATGTAGAGTTGCTGGCCAATATTGATGACATCAGGGATCTCCATATATGGGCTTAATTGCGACAGCAGGTTTACTATGACATCAGTGATCTCCATCCCTGATGATGTCACGTCATGTCACCTTTGTCACGAGACCATCCATGGCGATAAGTGACTGACTGACTGACAGGAAATGGACGTTTTCATAGTAATTGCATAGTAATTGTTTTTGCGACCTGTGGTCGCAAAAACATGTGAGTACATTTTCCATCAGCCATGTGGGTGTTGTGGTGCCACATGGCCTGGCTGGTTGCAGTCATCCTGCATGCACAGGCGTCATAGTGACCAGCAGTGACTGAGCATCAGGTATCGCCCCTAAACCATCTCGCCCCTCGGGGCAGCGGTGGACGAACGGTTTGCGGAGCAGTCTTGATATCGGAAGGTCGCTAGTTCGTATCCCCGGACCGGCACGTTAAAATTAACACCGCTGAAGTGCCCTTGGACAAGGCATTGAACCCCTACCATGAAATGTTATATGAGCAGGGCCTGTAGGGAACTGTGATGTATGTAATGTGTTTTATTTTCGTTTTATTTTTTGTTTTGTCATTATTTATTTATTTTTGTTCTGTATGTATTGTCAAAACATTTCGTGATAAGATTTTGTTTGTATTTGTGCTGCCATGGGGATGTGGGGGGGGGGGGGGGGGGGGGGAATATATGTCAATTGTTTTGAAAATACTTCTTTGTACTGTAAAGAAAATCAATAAACATATGTTTTAAAAAAAAAAGTATGAGCAGGGCCTGGCTGTAAACAAGTTCTTGAGCTTAGTCCAGTTACCCTGCATGAACATAGTACCTTTCATTTCCTTTCCCTCGTCATTCCTCTAGAAATCATACTACAACGGTTGATTCAAGGGAAACTGGGTCATAAATGATATCATCAATTATACACACTAATGCAATTCCTCACAAATTGTCAGAGGGTTTCAGTTATCTCCCGTTCTATAAAAGAGAGAGGTTTTCAGGAGAGGAGTACACTTTACCCAAAGATCCATCTTCATCACTTCAGTCCACACTCCAGCATCAGCCGGTGAGTACAGAATCAGAATGTCTGCTGTTGAATAATGCTCGGTCCTCCTGTGTGGGAGAGAAACGTATGATAGATCTTCAGTTTATGTTCTGGGGAATCTGATTTTATAAGCATTACTTACTCTGTGTTTGTATAGGTCTATTTTGTATTGTTCTGTGTTCTAGGGATGTGCTGCATCCTTCCAACATTCCAAATATTTTCCGGTTTTATGTTTTCACATATTATAAGCCTTTGTGCATGTTCTGCTCTTTATCCATTTTTAGAATCATGAGCAGGAACCGTTTGTCCAAGTATGATGAGCTCCGCAAGGGGGATTACCTCATGTCCAACAACCACGAGTGGAAGGCTCTCTTCCAGGTCAGAATTATGGGAACATAAATCATGACATTGTAGTCACTTTGATGTGTCCTAAGGGAAACAAATTTGTGCACCCAGCATATCGTCTCTGTCGGGTGGAAACCTCATATACCCAACAGTTTTTCGGGATTCAAATTCAAAAATAGCACACAAATATGGAGACAAGAGGTTTCTACCGACAGCAACAATATGGAATCATTATCTTCATGCAGGCCTCTTGTGATTTCAGAATAGCCTCATCAACTTACAAAACTTGATGTAATTATTGCTTGCCAGGTCACCTGAGACCTGTGCAGAGAAGCACATCTGAATCAGAATTTTATAATCAGCTTTATTGTCACATCACAGAACGTAAAAAAAAGCGGGAGTGAAATTTGTTTTTGTGGGGGGGGGGTGATCAAAACAGGAAACAAAACAAAACAAAGTCAAAATCTACATATTTACACATAATACCTGAGATAAGGTATAAAAGGTGCGTAAGCATAGCAGCAGCTGTACTGTGCATTATATATAGGCCTACTATAACAAAATATAACATATGTTATCTTCCACTCCAGGATGATGGCAACTTTGTCATCTACGGCTGGAAGCCCATGTGGTCATCGAAGACGGGCGGCCAAGATGGCTGGCTGGCTCGCATGTCCATGCGGTCATGGGCTGGCTGTGTTTCTGTTGTGCTTCTGTTTCTTTCCTTTTCCCTATATGGTCTGGCATGGGTGTGTGGCTGGCTTCCTGGGCTGTGACGTCATATCTACCCCCTGTGGAACTACACAGGGGTCATCTTCTCATCAAGCCGTATACAACCTGGCTCTTCACTCCAGCTTGTTTGTTCAGTTGCCAATCGGTAAAGTCACTGTGCCTCTGAGCTCACCTGTTTTGTGAATAAATACCTGAGTTTACATTCATCTGGTTCTGAGTTCTGCTTTTGGCTCCTATCCTACTAAACCCTAACAGAACAAACTGGCCACACTCAGCTGACTCAGAACCAGATTTACGAAAAATTATTGAGAACCAAGGAAGACTATTGGGACAACACCAACAAGCTTTGCAAGAACTTTCTAACAGCAATCAACTCATGATAAATCAGATTGGCCAATTATCCGCTGGCATCAGAGCCGGATTTACCTTGCTGAGGGCCCCCGGGCTGGACCAAATTTGAGGCTCCCCTTGGGGCGCGCAGCCGCGCGTCCTGCGATTCGACCGAGCGGGGCAGCCGCGAAGCCGAAGAACCAGAAGAACCAGAAACCAGAACCACCACAAAAGGCTCTGGACAGGCTCTGCCAGTGGGCCTAATGAGGCCAACTCCTTTCACCTGTGCAATTTCCAGCCTCTGCCTCATCCAATTGAGGCTCAACCAATCAGGCTCTGCCAGTCGGCCCAATTGATTTCCAAGTACACTTTTCAGTTTGCAGTCTTTGCAGTCTTTGCAGTCGGGTGCTATGGCAACGTATATTATTAGGTTCCCAAATTGCATCGTTCCCAAGTAGGCCGGTTGCCGACTGCAACGGGCATGTACAGGACCCGATGATCATGTTTTAGGGTGGAAAAAAATCACGGCACTTAAATAATACATTAGGCCTACATAATATTTACAATTCAGGCATTTCAGACGCTCTTAATCCAGAGCGATTTACATTAAGCAAGAACAAAAAGCATGGGAATACATCACATAAAAAGCATTTATCATGAAACATGCGTGAGCTAAGAAAGTAACAGTGGAATATCTATATAATTAAACCTACATATAATTAATATAATTATAATATAATTAATAATTAAGCCTACATATAAACTATACATATATACTATACTATGCTAAATATATGTACTATGACGTGCTATGACTACATACAATGCAATTCTATAGTGCTGTCTACATAACATGCTATAATAAGTCTGTATCAAATGCTATCTAAGTCTACAGAAATGCTATCTAAGGGGGTAGGGTAGGTGCTATGGGCCATGATGGAGTCTGAAAAGATGGGTTTTCAGACTATGGCGGAAGATTGGGAGTGATGCTGCAGTTCTGACTGCAATGGGTGCATTTCACATAATATTGTCATGAGTAACGTACAATAAAGGGTGCTGCAGCCTCTGAGTTGTTGCTTTCATAATACCATTGATTGACTTATTTTTGCTCTTCATTTGAAGGTGTTTTGTGGTAACCCAATCATTCTTTTTTCTCTCTCCCTCCCTCTCACTTTCCTCTGCACTTTGTGTCTCTCTACTTGACTCTCGTACAAATCTCTGACCAAACATGGAACTAATTAGCTGGTCTTTGAGCGCTCTCAACAAGATCTTTTCGAACAGACATTCTGGGGCTGGGGAGCCAACATGCCCATCAGTATCTTACCCTACTGGTTATGTCAGAGACCCTTACCAGCAGAATTGGGGTCAATTGCAATTATCTTCGTCAAATGTCGAAGATATCTGGATAATTGGATTTATGGTGGCAGGCTGGCTGCTAACTGGCCTGTTGGGCGGCCTGATCTACCGGAAGATTTCGAGGGGGGCAGTCGAGAATGTCGATGCTCCCAAGCTGCTCTCCATGGTAAACGACCTGAGCAAAGTGACGGGGAACCTGTCTATGGCGATGACTGAGCTTAACCGGAAGATGGACATCAACGTGCAAAGACTCAATGGCCTAGAGCAGGGACTGGAAGTCAGCATGGAGCGTCAGACTGCAATACAGGAAATTGTACTGCAGGCAAAATTTGTCAAAGAAGATGAGGATAAATAACCTTCTCTCGCCATATTCGGAAAATCGGCTCATGGGAAGACAGTAGAGAGTGAACACGCTCCCCCCCCCCCCCCGGTCCCACAATCAACTGAGGAGCCTTCAAGTGGGAACCAAGGCCGCACCGTCTGCACAGCCTGCTGTGTTACCTCTCACTATCTGGACTTTGAGACAACGCGACCCTGAAACCCAAATCGGGAGGGCTGTTTCAGCATACGCAAACATAAACAATGAACTTTACACTCACACACACACTCTACACCACACACCGCCTTCAACCCACACCTCACCCAAACCCCCCCTCCCCCCCATACCCGCCGGCTGTGCCTCCTTTTTTCCTACGATCACGCAGCTCCTCCAATCCTGAGGAGTGGCGTGAGGGTAGTGGTTTTTTGATTGATGCCCAGAACCAAAACCCACCCTGCCCCCCAGCCAAGTTTCCGTGCCTACACAATGCAACTGTAATGTGATCTGATGTTCTGCCCCCTCCCCCCCCTCCCTCTCTGTCATTACCCCCCCCCCCCCCAAATTATGCCTCCCCCCTATCCTTTTTCTTTTCTTTTCTGAAGATGCAAGTAGGCCGGGCGCTTGCGACCAGCAGCAATAACTTTGGTCTGACTGATGTATTTATATGTGTTTCAAGCCTTATGACCTGCTGTAAAACCTTTTGCCCTTCGGGGACACTAATAAACAACCTTGAACCTTGAACCTTGTACTGCAACACATTCCTTGACCTTGGCACAGAACATAATGTATTGGTAAAATCATCTAACATGATTATGTAATATTGAATTATGGAAAGTAGGCTTTCCAAACTTCCAAACGGTGCATCGCTATGAGCATTCAGAACGCAGTTGCAGCTGCATGGTGAGGGTTCATCAATGATTAAACTATACTTAACTCTAGTCTATGTGATTTCATTAAACCATTGCTAAAGAGAAGACAGCTTCCTGAAACTAACAAAAGATACAAACCACTAGGTGGAGCTAAAGCTACTCCCTTCAGTCAGTGGTCTCTTTCTAGTTCTGCACATTCTGTGTTGATGAAAGATTCACTATAGTTTCAATGACAAAACATTCTTAATTTCCTAATCGATAGTACGTACGCACGTGATGCTGCATAAGAAAGCCGGGTTCAATATCTCTCTATCAATTACTGACAGACCGGCACCGACCTGAGCGACCTCTAGTTTTTATATTCACCGATCCTCTAACATCTCTGCCTCATCACCCAGTTCCTCTTCATTGTTTATAACCTTTGAATTATTAGGATAAATGCTTCTAGTGTTCTCAACCAATAGGCTACGTTGCATAGTTATTTAGTTTAGAACAATAGCCTTTGTAGTTCTGAATTGATTTTTCATTGCCTAGTGTTGTTTGCATCATTCATTTACCGATTCTCAAGTCTTCCTTGTGCAAAATAATGAACATTATGGGAATCTGACTGTTGTCCAGGGGCGTGCACAGATAGATACAAGGTAGTAGTATGGGAATCTGAGTATCTGACTGGCTACAGCTGGTTACATGTCAAGTTGTCCAGGGGCACAGATGGACACAAGGGATATAGTTACACCTGCCCTTTTGCCCTCTGGACAGCAATGTGCACTTTTGAAAGTTTGTTTTTTTGTATAGTTTCTTTCTTTGTACAGTGTACACCATACAGTATGTGGACCATGGTGACATCGACCGATAATTCTGTATTAAAAGCTGCTAATATATTATTTATGCCCAAATATCTATAAATCTCACGGCGGCGGTTCCACGCACCGCACAAGGTGCTCTTTTTTCACTTAAACACCTGCCACTCAAAATGTCTGTTTAGCCAAACACCTGCATGCCACTGTAACATTTGGATTACATTTGAGACTCGAAGTTATAAGGTATCACACAAATCACAAACACAGATCAAAACGCTGATGGTACATTCAGCAGTGGTGGGGAAAGTACTGTATATACTCACATTTTTATGGGTAAAAGTATCAATAGGCTGTAGAAACGCAAAACACAAAAATTTACTTGAGCAAAAGTACAAAAGTATTGGGATCAAAACATACATAAAGTTAGTAGGCTACCAAAAATGAACGTAGGACTTTACTCATCATGCAAAAGTTATCAAAATGTATTCGAAATCTTTTGAAATTTGCAGATCCGTGTAGATTGGCTTTCAAATAGACAAACGTTAGTTGGGCTGAAACGGCTGTAATAATTAAAATCTAATAATTTCAAATAATTATAGCCTAGTGGAGTAAAAAGTAGGCCTACAAAATGCATGTCCCTGAGGTGTAGTGGAGTAGTATTGAAATGTGGAATACTCCAGTAAAGTAAAATACCTCACAATGTACTTACTATAAGTATAGCCTACAGTACTTGAGGACTTATACTTTACACCACTGCAGATAAGTCAATATGGAAATACAATATTTTCATTAATTTCAATATTATGGTATTAGGAATTATGAAGGGATTGTATGTCTACACTGTAATGTAGGCTCATTCATCATTGATCATTCATTTTTGTCCTCAAGTGAATGGACTATTGCATAGTTTTTGTTGTTGCAAAAAACAGACGCATGAAGAGACAATAATTCACATTTGGACACAACTGTATATTTAAACTGTTGATATTTGGCTTTTTTTAATGTTGTATCAAAATCACAAAAAAACAAAACAAAAAAACTAATATGTTTGTATAAATGAAAGCTGGTTTAACTCTTTTATGACTTCATTTCATGCCTTGGGATTTGGCAGAACTCCAGATGTCGTCGCCTTCTCTCTGCACCAACAGATTGCCATCGTCTGTCAAGTGCATGCGACACATGTTGGGCTTGTCCTTGCAGCAGTTGGCTTGCCACCTGGGTTCTCCGTCTTTGTTGTACATGACCAGGTTGCAGTCTGCCTGCATGCACAGGCGGTGGACATCAGAGCCGTACGTGTCTGATGACCACATGGGCTTCCAGCCGTAGATGACAAAGTTACCGTCCTCCTGTATAGAGGGACACAGTCACTGCGTCTTTAAATCACTGCATGGTTCAATCACATACTGTATAGGACCACAATGGAAACAATTAAGTCCCCAGGACTTATTTTGTGTTATCCTTTTAGTCTAAATGTCTGACTGTACCTTGCGCTGTTTTCTGACTAATAAAGTATGCAATCAATCAATCTCGATCAATCAATCACTTTACCATTAAATCACTGCACGATTAAGAAACTTTACCATTAAATCACTGCATGTTTAAGTTAAGTTAAGTTACAAGTTTGTATAGGAAGGGGGCGTGTCTGATCAAAATGAATCTAAATAAATACTGAATCAAGCAACTTCAAATGTCAAACTGGGGTGAAACACAAAAGTCAGAGTAGACGTTATAATGACCCCAAAACAGTGAAATATCCCTTTAAATCACCTTACTGTACTGTAGCGTTAACAAAGTGGGACCACAGCCAATTTGACCCACTATTTTACATACAAAAAAAGAAAAAAAAGAAAAAGAAAACTTACTGTATATCAAGCTACTAACCTGAAAGATTGCTTTCCATTCCCGGTTGTTGGAAATGAGGTAGTCTCCCTTGCGGAGCTCATCATTTTTGGACAAGTAGTTTCTGCTCATGATTCTGTATGAAAAGACAAACATTTTGCAGCATTCATCCATCATTTACAAATCTGCTGAACTTTCTATGGCAATTCAACTGTGTCTTACCAGGAATAATGATACTCAATCAACGTCCCTTTTTATATATCATTTTTTACTCATAAGTTATCAATCACAATTTTGTTATTATTATATATAGAGTTTTCATTTATGAACCAGTTTAAACAGAAAAGTTTCCAGTACTTACATGCTTTGAAGTCTTTCACCAGGCGGAGAGCTGAAAGAAGTGAGAAACTAGATCCATGGACCTCTGTTTAAGTAATCTGGGATAGGACAGGGGGTGGGCAAAAGGGAGTGGGGCGTTGAGGATGATGTGCCAAATTTCTTCAGTACACAAGGTTCTTTCTTGTTCTAGCTGATTCATTTAATCACTACTTATGTGTTCAGCCAGTAACTCATTTTAGTATAATACTGCTTTATTGTATGTTTCAGCCCTGTTCAAATTGTCTGTAAGACAAGCTCAGTTCCTTAGTCAAGTAGGGTTATGGTTTAATATAACAAAAACTAGATAAAGTGCCCCTCGGCACAGGTCTCCACCAGGGCAGGTCAGGCTGTGGCCTCTTGGTGGCGCTATAATAGGCCAATGTGAAAAGGGTGCGATTTCTTCTTACATCTTGGATGGCAATTGGATGATTTGAGGCATTATGTTCCAAAAATGTGTTTAGCAAAAGTCCACCTGTTGGTCGTGCTATAACAGGCCAATGTGAAAAGGGTGGGATATATTCCTCAGCAGTAGGAAAGTCCATGAAAGATTTCACGTAAATTGCACGCTGCGTTCATGATTTGAGGCATTTTGTTCCAAAAATGTGTTCCACCTGTTGGTGGCGCTATAACAGGCCAATGTGAAAAGGGTGGGATATATTCCTCAGCCTAGTAGGAAAGTCTGTGAAAGATTTCACGTAAATTGCACGCTGCGTTTGTTCAAAACGGGCAAATCCCGCAAACTTTGAAAGCCAATGTTAGCCAATTAGGATGGAATATGAAATATCGGACAGATCCGGCTTGAACACATGACTATAGAGATAGTGTGTAACGATTTGCGAGATTTTGCGGTGACAGAATCTGAAGGAGTAAAAAAAGGTTCATCGTTGGCATCCAGGGAGTGTGTGTGCAAAGTTTGGCATCGACCGTGTTAATTTAACAGTGCCAGAGATTAGCTGTAGACAAGGCAAGAGGGATACGATGGACCCTGCATTCCACCATTGAAGACCTTGACTTTGCGGATGACCTCGCTCTTATGTCACATACACACACACATATCCAGGAAAAAACAGACCGACTCCAGCACTATGGCCAACAAGTCGGACTGATCGTTAACATCAATAAAACCAAAATCATGCCCATTAACACCAGTACACCAACACATATAACAATAGAGGAGCAGGTATTGGAGAATACAAATAACTTCACATACCTTGGAAGCATCATTCACCACGATGGGGGAGCTAGTAAAGACATTCAAAACCGGATCAACAAAGCATACACAATTATGGGAGTCACAGGGCCCGGGGTCAAACTGTCTACTTTCCAATATAACATGGTAAAATATGTGACTCTACTGGCTCGCAGACTGATACTGTTGAATTGGAAACAAGCACAGGTTCCAACTCACACTTCACTGATGAAAGATGTTATGCATTACTTACAATTGGAAAAGATTAAGTTTGAATTGAGAGGGAGTGAAGATAGGTTCTACCAGACATGGCAACCCTTCATTGACTATTTTAATAGGTGCACGCTAACCCCTCCTACACAATAGCACAATAGAAAATTGGAAAGAAAGAAAAGGAACTGAAAGAAAAGGAACTGAATGTTTTTTCTTTATTTTATTTTTTATTATTTAAAAAAGAATGTCTAACTTACTTAATTCACAACATGTTGGAAGTTTGAGAGCAAGAATGTCTGTCCTGTTGTCTGTTTTGTTTGTCTGTTCACACTTGTCATTGTTTAACTGTTTTTTGTTTTTTCATGTTTATCACACTTATGTTTTTTTGTTATACTGTATGTGGAACATTTACATTGCCTGTTATTTTTTTCATTTTTATTTAACTGAATTACTTATCATTATCTAATCTGAAATTGTCGAACAAAAATGCCTAATAAAAACAGTATTAAAAAAAAAACAAAGCATACACAACCTTCATAAGACTTAAGCAAATCTGGAAATCAAAGCAATACAGCACAAAAACAAAACTCCGGATCTACCAAAGCTGCGTACTCTCAACACTACTGTACGGCGCAGAATGCTGGAAAACAACAGAAAATGACATCCATAAACTATCCACCTTCCACACATCATGCCTGCGTAAGATCCTGCACATATTCTGGCCCAAGACCATCTCAAACAATAACCTCCTCAACATCACCCAACAAGACAACATGCACAGCATAATCAACAAACGCAGGTGGACCTGGATTGGCCATGTGCTCAGAATGGACATCAATGCAATCCCAAGAGTCGCATTACACTGGACCCCAGAAGGAAAGCGAAAGAAAGGCAGGCCCAAAACGACATGGCGTAGGACGATTGAGAAGGAGCTCCAGCTACAACATCAGAGCTGGGGGACCATAGAGAAGATGGCCAAAGACAGATGCAAGTGGAGGAACTTTGTTGCTGCCCTATGCGCCAGCCGGCGTAATGGGGATAAGTAAAAGTAAAAAAAGAGATTAGCTGTACAGTGTACACAGATGGACGGAAACACAGACACACGGAGACACACATGGACGGGGTGCAAAACATACTCTCTTCCTGGAGACAATAAATCATAGCTTTTGGGAAACAGTCATTCATGTTGGTAATTATATGGATCATCATATATGTTCAGGGCAGCGGTGGCCTAAGGCTTAGAGGAGCGCCTTTGTTGCCGAAAGGTTGCCAGTTCGATTCCCCAGACGGGCAGGAAAACACAGCTGAAGTGCCCTTGAGCAAGGCACTGAACCCCCAACTGCTCCAGTGGAGCTGCAGCTGCTTATAGTGGCCAACAGTATAAGACTGAGGTTGTACTATTTTACAATTTAGGCATTTAGCAGACGCTCTTAATCCAGAGCGATTTACATTAAGCAATAACAAAAGTATGGCATATCACATAATAAAAAAGTAGTTATCATGAATCATGTATAAACTAAGAACGTAACAGTGGAGTATCTATGTAAACTACGGTATACATACTATACTATATTATATATTATGCATGTGTACTATAAAGTGCTATGACTACATAAAATGCAATTCTAGTGCTGTCTACATAACAAGCTGTAAGTCTGTTCAAAATACTATCCAAGTCTACATAAAGTGCTATCTAAGGGGCTAGGCTAGGGCAAGTGCTACGGGCCATGGTGGAGTCTGAAGAGGTGGGTTTTCAGACTATGGCGTTGTACTGGTCAGCTCCCAGGTTTTAACGTGTCTCTGTATAACTGTGTGTTTCTATGTGCAGGGCGTTGCTGAAAATGAGCACTTGTGCTCAGCTACTACCCTGGGTAGATTTTTTTTTGTCAAAATCCATGTATCTCAATGTGTTGGTTGGGCATCCTGTAGAAGAGGATGTTTGGCTGGGCATACTGCCAGGCCCAATGGACCTGATGGGATGTGTGTGTGTACTGTGAAAGTGTCAAATGAACCAGAAAAAAAAATTGACCCGTAAATATCCATTTGTTGCAGGCATAATTATCAGTAACTTAGTTACATGCATGGTACCATCTGACCCATAAATCAGTAGCTCTCAAACGTTTCTGTGCCAAGGACCGCCATCAAAAAAGGTTTTGTGCCAGAGACCCCAGAAGGGGTTTTCCAAACCTTTGATATTTTTCAAATATATATAAAAAAAATAAGCTGATCTTAAATCTCGCTTGTAGATGATCTGCTACTTTTGAATAGCCAACATTTAAATGTGTATGTAAGTAGTTAAAATGATTGTGATGCTGTATTAACTAATTTTGTTGTGCAGCCCCTGGATCCAGGGCAAACATCACATTTCTCTTTTGGGTCTTGATCTAAAAGTTTAGGGAACCACTGCTTTATAGAGCAGGCTACAGTTTCACACTCTTATTTATTTGACAACTGACCAGAGAAGAATCCCTCACTTCTGACAATGTGTTAATGTTGAATGGACTATTTATTGATTGATTCATTGGTTAATTTAATTGACTTATTGATTTATCAGTGAAAAGAACAGACACTACACCACATTTGGACACAACTGTATATTTTAATCAATTGCATCAAGATGTTAAAAGGACCACACGTTCTTATAGTATAGTGACAAAGATTCACTTCGTTTGGGATTAAACATATTTGGATATAATGCCTTCTGGCATATGTTTAAGGCGTACACACACACACACACACACACACACACACACACACACACAATATGGTTGAGATTGTTAAAAAATTGTAAAAAAACACTATCAAAATGACCACGTTTGTATTTTTTATGAATGCCCGTTTTCATGACTTCATTTCATGCCTTGGGATTTGGCAGAACTCCAGATGTCGTCGCCTTCTCTCTGCACCAACAGATTGCCTTCGTCCGTCAAGTGCATGCGACACATGTTGCATTTGTCCTTGTTGGAGTTGGTGTGCCACTTGGGTTTGTCATCCTTGTTGTACATAACCAGGTTGCAGTCTGCCTGCATGCACAGGCGGTGGACACCAGAGCCGGCCGTGTCTGATGACCACATGGGCTTCCAGCCGTAGATGACAAAGTTACCGTCCTCCTGTATAGAGGGACACAGTCACTGCGTCTTTAAATCACTGCATGGTTCAAACATAGATTAGATTTAGATTAGATTTGTCGGAAACACCTGTCCTTGGTTCTGGTGACTGATATTGTCCTTCTAAAAGGTGAGCCGTGCAATCAAGCAAATGGGGTGCTCACAAAAGCTTGAGTAGTAGTATACTCCAAAGATTTGAAATTTGGAAGTGAAATGTCCCTTTAAATCACTTTACCATTACATCACTTTATCATCACATCACTCCATTAAGAAAATCACTTGACCATCAACTGATCATTGCCACACCAAGCAAACACATTGTGACCACTATACCAGTAAGCATTTAATGTATTAAAAACAATACACACATTTTCTTATTAAAACTGCATCCATAACGTATCTCAAGTTACTAACCTGAAAGACTGCTTTCCATTCCCGGTTGTTGGAAATGAGGAAGTCTCCCTTGCGGAGCTCATCATTTTTGGACAGGTAGTTTCTGCTCATGATTCTGAATGAAAAGACAAAAATTTGCAGCATGATTGTACACTAATTGACCAAAAAAACACATCAGAGATCAAATCACAGATCAACAGAACAATTCAACCTAATCTCGCACCATTTTATATTCAATCAATGCCCTTTTATCATTTTTTGGTTGTAGACAACTATCTCACCACATATCATTTGTGACTCATAAAAGTTATCAATCACAATTCATACCTCAATTAGCAATTACAAAATATTTCAAAAGGGGATGTCATTATATAGAATTCTTCAATCTTCAATTCCTCAGTAAAAAATAAATACAGAGAAGTTTGTCAATACTTACAGGCTTTGAAGTATTTCTGCAGGCAGACAGAGTGCAACAGAGCTGGAAGGAGTGAGATACAGACCCCTGTTTTTATCATCTGGTATGGAGAGGGGTGGGTCAATGAATGTACTCCCTTTTGCACTTTGTGCCAATCATTCACATCAGTCACAGGATCTGAGCAACCAAGTATGACATTCAACATTCAACGGGTTCTCAATTTGGGACTCGGGAGTTCCCTTTTTAGGGTCAACGTGTGCATTTTGCAGGTAAGGGGCAGCCAGAAACACACATGAAAGCAGATACCCTGTTCCCCAGTCGTCGTCTCCCGCAGTTATTCTGATTTTACTTCTACACTGATGGGCTTCTCCACTGCCATTGTGTGCTTGCCACCACAAAGACCAAACCCCAGACAACTTGGACAATATAAATAGACCTAGTTTGAATGGAAGTGGAACACAGTGTTGGCTGGTGTACACAGTAATTAGAGTATTATGCTTTCTTTGACCATTCATTTGGCCATGTGCATGTGACTGCATGTTTGTGTTTGTGCGTGCGTGCATGTGCACTGTGCGTGTGTGTGTCTGCGAAAATGTGCATGCACATGTACAGTGCATGTACATGCAAAGTGCATGTGCATGTATGTGAATGCAGGTGTGTGCGTTACTGTGGGGGATAATACTGCTATTGATGATTTCTAGTTCTGTGGACTGTTACACAGTTCCCATGGAGTCACAGTGCAGTGAGTGCGCAGCCCTCCCGAGCTCTGTCTGCACACAGGAACTTGAAGACAAAAGCAGCAAATATCTGCCTCAGCGTAGTTATGTAACGTCCATAACTGAGAGCAGGTGTTTATAGACAGTAGAGACTAAACAGTCACATATTTTCAGCATCGCTGAAGTGTATTGTATCAAATTAGGGCTTGGGAGCATAATGAGTGCATTTTGTTTTGTTTGCAGGCTACACTTCTTTCACAAAGCATTGGTTACATAAGCTCTCTCACTGGGACCATATTCTGGACTGGTCTGGTTTGGCAGCAGCTGGGCCGAGCGTGCAAACAAGCCAACCGAAGTTCCCCCTGTTCCTTCACGGTCCCATTGAAAATGCATTCCCACAGAGGAGCGCTATCAAGGATTAGAGGTTGACCATGTGAATATCAAGTGTCCTGCCGTTCACTCCTCTGCAGAAAGCCTGCAGCTCTGCCCTGCACCCAAATGAGGGGTAGCGATGATGAGTAACCACAAGAATGCAGCCAATAAAAGGAGGCTGGGATTGAAGCCGAGACCCCCTCAAGTGTTCACTGTTCAAGGAAGGTCTTCACACAATGCAGGATTTATATTACATCAATGGTGCAGCGATGACATTATGTAGTAATGTTGCACTTGCCTGCATTAGATTCTGACTTTTATACTGTTGTAGATTGTTATATTGTTTACACAGGAGAGCAGAATATGTTCCACAAACAAAGGCTGATGGAAGCAATAATTTTTTATTCGTAATTGGGAGCAAATGTGTGAATCACACACAAAAAAATTGGACTGGGTGTGTTTACTATAAATGCCACAGTGTTTTCATACAAACTGTGATATATGCTCTTTTCATACGCCCTCTAAACCCTCTGATGCCAAAAGAGATGGAGATCCAGTGATGTAACTCATTTTTCTGCAATGATCCGTCCTAGCCGCCTTCATCTCCTGCAACAGCAAAGGAAACCGTCACAGCAATATTAGGGATGCAGCAACATCAAATGAATATGATGTCTTATTTGGAAAAACGAACTCAATCAGGGGTCTTCAACGTTTTTCAGGCCAAGGACCGCTTAGCCGAGAGAGAGATGAAGAAGGGACCCCCACTAAATAAATATTGTATAGAATAGTGTTGCAGATTAAACTTTTTCATAGATTTCATGGATAGCTGTCGCCAGTGTATTTTCAGCAATTTAACCATATAAACCGTCAATACTTAATAAACTTGACCATAGGCTCTGTTCTTGGTCTGCTATTTCCCCAATACACCAAACCTCTTTGCCGTAAATAGCCGATCTACAAGTTCACAAACGCGTTGTGAGCTTGTAGATCGGCCATTTGCAGTGAATGTTCCAACCAGAACAGGAACGCTATAGCGGGTTCAAGCGGTGTAATGTAAAAAAAGAAAAAGTTCCTATCACACAAAGATTTGGCAGCCCCCCTGTAGTAACTCGGAGGACCCCTGAACTAATGGTAAACATTAAACAAGTAGTCCAGAAAACCTTTGTCTTACTCCAGTAAAATATTAATAATAAAATTAATAATTATAATAAAATTAATAATAATAATAAAGTGGCACACTAAAAACTACCGTATACTTGTTTAATGTGACTTCACACAGTTTAGCTAGTTTACAAATGGCTGTATTAATTGCGCCAGTTAGGATGGGTTAAATGTACAGTGAGAAAAATACCCCCCTTTCCCCCTTTCAAGTGAACAACAAATACCTTGGTGAGTTTTGGTCGCTGGATGCAGTGCACATAAGGCTTCGGGGTCATTTCTATCTCAGCTTCAAATGTCTTGTAGCAAACTGTGCAGTCCATCATAGGCTATATGAAATCAAATGGAAAACATAGAAATCAATCAATATTTTAGCCTGGTTGCAGATTTAATAATAATTATAATGAATTGCATTTGAAGTGCTCAAAGCGCTTTACAATGATTCATTCATTCAAACATTGGGAGGTGAAGCGGCGAACAGTCGACGCCAGCGTCCTCACTTCCCACATTCACACAACAATGGTGGCAAGCTCACACCGACCAACTCATTGGAGGCAATGTAGGTTCAGTGTCTTGCCTAAGGACACTTCAACATGTGGACAGGAGGAGCAGAGATTCTAACCGCCAAGTACAATTTGAGGTGCTTTTAAGTTACTTCAGTACTTTTTTTACATCTCAGAGATAAATGTTGAACTTGGTTACAAGTGCATAACCAAAGGTTGCAGTTAACTATGGACTTGTGCATTTCCTGTCAGTGTGTCGGGTACGTGACGTGTGTTGGTCGGCCATGTGACATCATCAGGGATGGAGCGCGTAACATCACGTGACATCATCAGGGATGGAGCGCGTAACATCACGTGACATCATCAGGGATGGAGATCCCTGATGTCATCAATATTGGCCAGCAACTACATCTGACCTCAAACCCTTAGATCTCCATATATGGAGCTGACCTGTTTTGACATTCCATACTGTATGTTGATCCTTCCCCATCCACCCTTCCTCTTCGATGTCTCCCTTTTGACTGGTACCTGTCCATTGAAACTCTAGATGGGCCTGCCCCAAAGTTATTAGTGCAGCCGTGCCCGGCAGCTGGCAAAAACTTACCCACCATGTCAAGCACCAGCGCTCGCCAAGCAGTCTGCTGTCACCCAGGCGGCTGCGTGCAGCGTGCAGCGTGTATATCGACTAATTCGGCCAAAATAGTCGATATACAAACTCAACTGCTACTTTTACTTATCATCTCTATCGGGTGGAAACCTTATAGTTTGTCCAAAACTTTTACTTTTCAGATCTCCAAGCAGATCTCCAAGCTCAAACCTCGTCGATTTGCACCACATTTCGAGCTTGTGGATCTGCCACTTTTGATGTGACGCTGTTGTCGTATGATCAAGTAGGGTGTGCATTTACACAAAAACACACAAAAAGTTAGAATATGGAGAATAGGAGGTTTCTGCCCGACAGCAAACATTATAATAACTACAGAAATCTGAGTACTTTTTCCACCTTTGCCTGTAACCTCTATAAAAGTCACACTCACTCTGTCATCCCTGAACGGACATCTCTGAGGGCTGGAGTCGGACACAGCTGTTCCTTTGGCACATCTGGTAGGTTTCAGGAGAAAGTTGTGGGAGATGTACTTCACGTGGAAACCAGACTGCAAGACAGCAGTGGAGATGTTGTAGTGGCAAAACAGTAAAAGTATACATCAATATAGCTCAGTATATGATTTTCATTTCAGTAAAGTACATCAATATAGCTCAGTACATAGCCATTTCCAACCGGACAGTACATGGTTTCCAACTGAGGCCTTAAGCTCTGACAAGCACAGCGAATAATATAAGCCGAGTACATGTTTTTCCAACCGGAGCTTTGACCTCTGATATATGCCACACCAGATGTTTTTAAGGAGATCATCATGCCTTCACCCTCGTGGAGTTTTTGGTGGGCCTAGCAAGCTTAATGAATAGTACACATTTCCACGTAAATTCCTCGTTCAAGTCAAAGGGATGTGGATTTGCAGAGGAATGAACGTGAATAAACATGATCTGACCTTTTATGGTGCTCTATTTCAGCTTTTGCACAGGTTCCAACAAGTTAAGTTGCACCCAATCCCATGGGAACCCATTCGCTAAAACAAAAATCTTGTAAATTAAGTAATGCAGAAATGTAATAATAATTTAACTCTTGAGAGCGTTTTACCAACTCTCCATTTAGCTGTGGACCACCTGGAACACCCTCAAGGACCACTGGTTGAGAACCACTGGGCTACACAAATGAATGTAGTTAATGTACTTTGCACACTCAAAGTAGCTTAATGACTTTAGTGACTCAAACTAAACGGTTTGACGCACTACTGTCTTGTATCGACTACAGAAAAGCTTTTGGTCCGTGCTCTGAAAGAGAGCGGGAGGGATCAGAGGGAGAGATGGTGGCCCCAGAATGGAGCCTTGGGGAATCATTTTTCTCTGCTCGGATATGCACCGATAGACATTTCTGGCCGATATGTTTAAAATAACAATTTCTGTTGCTTCCCAAGAACAGATGAATATCGGCTACTGCCATCCGCGAAAGGGCCGCTTTATTGCCACCAATATTTACAGATAGCGGCAAATATACCGATATGTGGTTTATATACGCATATCGGTGCACCCCTAGTTATCACATATAGACACAAAGTAGTACCCTGTCCGAGTATTATTCAAACCAATTTATTATCGTGCCAAAAAGCACCACCCGTTTTCCAGACGGTCTACGTTAATTGAGATGGACCCTGTCAAAGGCAGAACAGAGATACAGAAATACTACAGTAGAACTACAGTAATTTCTGCCACTGTCTGTGTTTGAGTGGATATAATTGAAGACCTTAACAAGAGCAGTCTCTCAATGGTGTGCTGTTGTCGAAATCCTGACCGGAAGACATCAAAGCAGATTTTTAGCGCTTTGTGTAGGACACCCACATCCCCCCAGCATTGGACTGTGTGCGGCTGTGGTCAGACAAACTCCTACACTGCCACAAAGACACCATAGTGGAGATTTGGAAATAGCCTTTTTCCCACAAGCTATCAGAGCTCAGAACAAGGAGACAACTTTTTTTTTCTTTTCGGGGCAAACATTCTGAGAAATTGTCATCATCTACAAGCTCAAATTGTGAGCTGGTACTAAACCAATTTTCAGTGAAAAGATTTAGTGCAGAAGGAAATACTAGCATCCCTAATATAGAGCCCTGTGGCACTCCACTTGTTTGGATCTCAATGGAATTATATAAGCTACTGGGAAGTGGGAACAACTCTCTCTATCATGAGTAAGGCTGACAGGGACAGAGTGGCATTCCGACCCACAGCCATTCCAAAATACACGGCTTTCCCAGATTTCCCTTTTTTGTCTCACAGCATGGAGCAGAGCAACACGAATGAAAATAATTGTTGACCGCGTTCACACTCTGCGGTCCACAAAGATCGTTGTTACTTATTTATGTAATTTTCAGGGAATGCTCGCCAGTGGCCAGAGTATAATTTACTTCCAACCTCTGTGAGATGTTTGACATTACAGTGCCTCCCTCGCCTGTTATCACCAGTGGTGATTTGTCTCTTGCTTTTTGTTTGCGTTTCCCTTTTTGAGTGGTGCAACCACTCCAAGGAACAACAATGTCCTTGTTCACCTATCTATGTGACGTTAACGAGCACCAGTATATGACTAGGAGTACCAGTAGGGGCGCTGTTGTGCCAGAAACAGAGAGAGGGATAGTGCTGCACTGTTGCCTGCTAATGAGAGGGGGGGGGGGGGGTTTTGCACCACTCAGTTCACACGGGTGTGATTTTTTCTTTATGTATAGCAATCATTTTCTTCATGGACTCTATGAAAACAAGCCCAAAGCCCTTCGGCCTTTAAACATAATTGAAAATAACAGCTTACATCGTGTCAAGCTCAACGTGTAGGCGCACGCGTGGTTCCGTATGAGTTAGTTTGGCTGTTCTTAACCCTGGACAGGTATGGTCTGGCTCCAGGACTGGACTAGTGGTATATTGTTCTTTTGTCCGTCGCTATGATATTTGCCGGATGAAGACCTAACGTTACGCCAGTTAATACAAGTTTTTGGAGCTTAAAAACAAGTGTGCAGATGTTTTATTATATCCGTGATTCTCGTCTTGATGCCTTATTGTTGACATCCAGCACCTGGCCTAAATACAGGCATAAGCTGCATGTGCACACAATCTGTGAACCTTTTCTAATAGACATGCGATTTAATAGCCTGCTGCTAGAAAGACCTCAGATTGGTTGCCAGTTTGACACTGATTCCTAGGCTGTTCCACTGTGTAGCTCCTTCATGTCTTCAACAAAATTTGTGTAACGAACGGTACGACGCAAGTCATGTAGTGCAAACTTTGGATTACAGCATACATTTTTAAATGACATTCACTGCATGTTCATGTTGAAACCGTATGGTAAAACGGAGCTTGCGAGGGGGCGGGCTAGAATAAATCACAGCACTCCAACTTTAAGGAATCTGGTCAACGAAAGTACAGGGATGAAGTGGTTTATGTTGCTATAGTTAATTCACCCATTTGAAAACCACTATGCTGCTAATTCTGTCTGCAATTAGGCTGTATTACTCTGATATAGCAGTTGAGCCGAATTTGTACAACTCTGGAAAAGTGCTATATTTCGAGAGTTGACAAAACTTTATAGGGACATTATTTAATGTTTACTGAATATGGACAAAGTAAACACAATATGAAAAATGCTTGAGGTTGAGGTTATGTAGCCTAAACAATGTGGTCAAAGTTGATAAGAGGCGATGACATAAATTAACTGGTATGGTTTTTAAAACACCATGGGTGAGGTCAGATTGCAATAAATGTTTATCTCCACAGATCGTTTTGTATTGTGTGGTAAAAATGGCTGTCATGACTCGATCAGGCCGAGATGTTTTCATTTACTTTTTCTCTTAAATAAACTTGAACAAAGTCTATTTAATGCTATCGGAAATCCAACAAAGTTAACAGCAAATATGGTCTGTCAGGTGGAAACATCATATAAGCTCAAAACGCATCCTAACAGAGTATTTCAAGATTGTGGTATTGGCACTTTTAGTTGTCAACATGTCAGTAATTCTTCCATCGCTGGATTTATTGTGCTGTTATAACTACTCTGGGAACGTGTTGAGGGATTTAAATTTGATAGATGTTGTTGGTTTATGCTTGTTAGCCATTTATTTTGATAGACAATGTGTGTTTTGCGGTTACACCACAAGTGACATATTGATACAATTATCCAGTGAGCACACACCCTTTCCCGTATGAATATATTTAAAAAAAATCACACCCGTGTGAAGTGAGGGGCGCTAATATATAAAATTCTAACTCATGTTGATTAGGTGATGTAATGATACAAACACAAACATTAAACGCCATTAACAATGCGTTTACAAAACAAACATTGAACTAAAGACACACATTAAACAAAATCACACCCGTGTGAACTGAGTGGTGCAATTTTAGAAACAGATGGATTAATCCAGAGTCACCACTACTCATCAGATCAAGCATCCATCACTTCATCAGAGAAATACAGTGACAACTTAGTTCCTTTAAGTTTAAGACTCTCGATGGTTCCGATTTTACAATCTCACCCCCACCCTTGGGAAGGACCCTCCCTAAACTGTTGCATAAGGAGGAGAGACTGGAGCAGCACGGACATTTAGAGCCTTTTATTAGGTGCTAAAGTATACAAAAAGAACGACCGTGTTCTAGAGAGGAACAAAAACTTGAATAGCCATTTAGTCAAAATCGGATTCCTGATGGTGACCTCATGTCAGGCGCTCTACTGCTGTACCTTTGGAAGGCCTGGTTTTAATTCTGAACCGGTATGATCCAGTCTAGAGCCCGCCAACCGTATCCGGACATTTGCACACTATGCCTGCACGCACCATTGTCCTATTGGCAGTGGTCTTCATTTCATTGTCCTATTGGCAGTGGTCTTCATTTCATTGTCCTATTGGCAGTGGTCTTCATTTCATTGTCCTATTGGCAGTGGTCTTCATTTCATTGTCCTATTGGCAGTGGTCTTCATTTCATTGTCCTATTGGCAGTGGTCTTCATTTCATTGTCCTATTGGCAGTGGTCTTCATTCCATTGTCCTATTGGCAGTGGTCTTCATTTCATTGTCCTATTGGCAGTGGTCTTCATTTCATTCATGCTTTGTAATGAACCGTTTTGCAACATTACATGATTGACATCGACATGACTCACATGCCGATTGGCTATAGCATGCTCCAAAATGAGTAAATAAATCATATACATTAGTGTATAGAAAAATAAGTACTTGTCTTTATAGTTGCATATTTAGTTGTTTATATTCAATAACTTAACCATTGAGTTCTCACAGATCTGCAGATATTGTAGGCTATTTATAAATAAATAAATAAAATCTGTCCCCCCCTGCTAGGAGAGCCTGGCCTATGGCTGGGACCCCTATGGCCGGGACCCCTAGGGATCCTCAGACTTACTACAGGGGGCCTGGGCTGGCCGAGTGCGTCCAGCACCTATAGGCTGGAAATCCAGCCTGACAGCGTGTCACGGGTTCGAGTCCCGGTCCCGACGACCCTTGCTGCGTGTCTCCCCCCCTGCTTCATCTCTCTCAGCTAAGGGGTCCTTGAGCTGAGAAATGTTGAAGATTCCTGCTCTATCACCAGCCTATAAGCGAGCCTCAGCCCCTGTGGTTCTCAACTATAGCCTACCTACCGTTTCCTCTCATTCAGAGAAACGCATTCCAATTAAGGAGAATATCCTCTTTATATAGGTCCTATATTATAGGACACTTTCTTATGTCTATATGTTTATGTTCATTATTCCGAGTTTCTGTACTTATGTCCACAAAATTGGACATTTGTGTTAATACTTTTTTTTGTGACCTTGTAGATTGGCCATTCAAAATTGTTGATTACTTTTCATGCAGTAAAGATCGTAAAAATGTTTATTTTTATTTTGTAATAATTTCTTTCTCCTGCGTTATGTTATAATAATAACTTTATTTATATAACACCTTTCTAGACAAGGTCACAATTACATGCTGTACACCAATCTTCACTAAAAAGCAAGGAAAACCAAACACAATTAAAATGGATGCAACATAGCGTATCATGTTATTGTGTAATCTGGCTGAAGAGCTTGTAGTGATTATCTATCTGATGCAAGCATGCAAGAGGGAATCTAAACATGTGACCTGAAGAGCCACGCCCATGTAGACAAATATGCAATGAAATAAAAAATCTGTGTTTGCACAGCAACTATCCTGAGCAAGACAAGCTTGCTGAAAGACGTCAGAACATATTGGTAAGTAAAAGAATCTAAATGGAGCTACATTGAGTGTGCAGTATTCTTCCCTATTTGGAAGAGAAAAAAAAGTTTGGTATTCAAAATTTACTTGAAAGTAAAAAAGGTTTCAATTGTATAAAAGATCCTTTGAAAATAGTAGATCTATAAAGCAAAGAGACATGTGAGCTTGTAGATCAGCCATTTTCAAATTGCAAAAGTATAGGTCTGAACTGGTGTTTTTGTAATAATAATAAAAATCTACAAAGTAACTACCGGTAGTAACTAAAGTTTTCAAATATTAATAATAAAGTAAAATTATTGAAAAATGAACAAAATACCACGAGGGAGTACTTAAGTAGCCTACAGTACTTGAGTAAATGTAATTAGTAATTTTCAACAACACTGTACTGTAAGCAGACCTGTAATATTACTAAAATCTACCTCAATCTCAAACTTCTGGACAGTCTTGAAGAAGAGGAAATGGAGCCGGACCGCAGCGTAGGAGCCGAGCTCACTCAGGACCAGATCCACTCCTTTCCGGTGGTCACCGGGGAGCTGATTATACGCCTCCTGAGCCTCTGTAGAGGACAGCAGAGCTCCAGCACCGAGCAGCAGCAACAGCACCGTAGCGGCCATGTTCCTTTGTGTGCCTGTCTAAAGAGCAGCCACAATGAAGGTGAAGGGGGCTTGCTCTGCGAACAACCCACCCCTCTCCCACCGTGATAAACATTGACATGAACAAACATGCAGTACAACATCAAAGCACCAAAACAACACATCCAAAAGCAGAAGGAGCCACTCGCTGAGTCACTGTGCACACTAATGGTTTATCACCGTTTACTGCACCTCGTTTCTCTTGGCTTTCTTACAAACGCGCCTCAGGGCCCTGGTGTCTCCAAACAGACAGACCTCTCATTTAAAACGAAACAGATTCAGGGAATTGCACAGGAAAAGCCATGGTTTCTCAGAAGTTGAATTAAATAAAAAAAACCCACATGGTAATTGTTAGAATGGAGACTTGGGATTAGATGTGATCCTTTGACCTGAAAACAGACCTGACTGTCACGACTCTGCTGGACAGATTATGTCAACTGTCCTCTGAAGGCATTTGCAAGTTATTTAGATGGACTTTATCAGGCAAAGACTTTGAGTGTACAGTGTAAAACTTTATTCATCCGTGTTCAATAAAATATGAAATCAAACAAAATGACATTACTAATCAAGGATGTTTCTCACAAATACACAAAGAAAATAGTGAATGTGTAGCACAAGGTAGTGACAAGGAACAAGAAACATCCAGAAGCGCTCAAATTACCTTTCATTGGTTCAATACTTATAAAAACCTATGAAAAGGGTGTTCAATAACACCAATTTATATAAGAAAATATGAAAAATGGAGAAAGCTGGTTTCTGCCCGACAGCGACGATGTTCAGAGAGAATTCAAAAGCTTTGATGATCTGTATGAAATGACAACGACCCCGTTGTGCTGTCTGACTGCTCCAGAGCCACCGTTGAACCTTGGCTCTTCGGACTCGCCATTCATTCATTGTCAGTTCCCTTCACCAACAAAATAGAAGGCTGTCCGTTGATGTAGGACATGGTGTTACAATGGTTCATTCTGTCCACCTTCATTTCCTGTCAGGGAGACATAAAGTGGAACAAATTCAAACAAAACTTTCATTCAATGTTTCATTGTTCACATGTTTGGTTCTAAACCTTTTCAGGCCACAACCCCCCAAAAATAATCATATTTGAACTGGGGACACCTCCACCCGACAAGCACTTGGAATTGTAAAGTATTACATTTAGTTTGACTTGGTTCCACAGATGAATATTTTGAATATAACTCCTTGCATTGCGAGGAATTGTGACCTTGTAGATCGGCTATAGTCATCTTTTATGATCTAAATTGTAGAGTTTGTTGATTACTTTAGATGCAGAAAAGTCCTTACATTATCATTTCACTGTCATCAGGGCACCTCCCCCCCAAAAAACATGGGGACCCCCCTAGCCCTGGGGGTCCCGACCCACAGGTTGAGAACCACTGGCTTAATAAACTAACCTCTGTGAGGGCCGGCCTGTGTACACAGTGGATATAGGGCTTTGGATCCTGTTCGATCCTGTCCTCAAACATTTTGTAGCAAACTGTGCAGTCGATTAAAGGCTGTGGGGAGAGAAAAACAAAGCAAATACCACAAGCAAGTTAGAACAAGCAAAATGTGAGCTCAGTCAGTGCACTACTACAAGACATAGTGCGGTGATCGTCTTGACACTGTTCAAAGTCTGCCCTCTTGTCTTTCTTTGGGTATAGACTCAAAAAGTTACAACTTGAACTTACCCGGTCATTTCTGAAATGGCATTTTCCAGAGTCAGCCGTTCCCCTGGGGCACTTTGTGGCTTTCAGGTGAAAATGATGGTAGATGTAGGTCACACTGAACCCAGGCTGAGGAGAAAAGGAGTATTATTAGCCTTTAATAACCTCAAATCCCATTCCAGGGTGACTCTTTTATAAACTATAAAATGGCATGAACTTCCAGTAGTAGCCTACTGCTTATATTGACAAATGCTCAGTAGACCATAACCATGGTTTGCTGACAGTAAGAGCTTCAAAAGATTACTCAGTTAAATACTAGGCCTATATTACATTGACCTGGAGGGAGTGGAGGCACACATTATCCTTAATCAATATATTTATATGGCTGAAGGACAAAAACTACTTGAACAGTGATTCACACACCAACACCAGACATGCTGCACATGCACAGTACCTGGATGTCTGACTTCTTCATATCTCTGAAGAAGAGAAAATGGTGCTGGATTGAAGAATAGGTGTTGATCTGCTGCAGGGCCAGGTCCACTCCCTTCTTGTAGTTGTCAGGGAGTTGGTTGTAGGCCACCTGGGCGTCCGCGCAGCACAGCAGTGCTCCGGCACTAAGCACCAGCAGCAACAAAGCGGACATCTTTCCTCTCATTGTGCCTGTGTTACAGCGAGGGCTTGCAGGGATTTGGGTTCTATGGACCACCCACTCTGGCCGGGGGGGTTAAACGCTAATGCTGGAGTACAAAAACAACTTATCCTCCAATAGGGCAGAGCCAGCCCACTTTCCTTGGCAATAACACTCTGGCGACATAAGAGTACTACTACTACAAGCATTAGGGCATATCTTAAAGCGACGCTCTGTAACCCTTTTCTATATACATAAAATATATAATATTTTTTTAATGAATAAAATATCCAATCTGTATGGTAGAGTATTATGTTAATACAATAGCTCATACACTTGGGGTGGTTGTATTTTGTCTCCCTGCTCTTCTATCAGACATTTAGATCGTGTCAAAGGTCACTGAGACATTTTGACCTGGTCAATTTCAGCAGGCAGGCTCAATTAGCTCAATGTAAAATATCTGCACTTGCGCAGAAAGCTGGTTTAAAATCCAGCAATTTAGAGATAAGTTATATAGGATAATACATTATAAGATGGACGTTAAAAGTTAGTCTGAACATTACAGAACAATGACCGATTATAAATAGAAAAGTATGTTTTTATTTGTCATCAATATTTGAACCATTTTTATGTACAGGGCACACCAGCAATATATATATGCTCAGATCTTTGTATTGCTTTTGAAATTGAACATTTTACACTATCAGAATTTTCACAAGGAGTTAAAAGTGTGACACAAACAATATACCTTCATCCACATTAGCAGACGTAAAACTGAGATCGCATCCCACTAAAGCCACCTATTTCCTTCATTACCGTAATATTCCTTCTCAAGCTCAGCTATGCTTTAATTTATTAAATACTCATTAATTAAATACTCTTCAAAGGGGCCAGCAATCATGTCACTCATTGCAATGAGACACACTGTGGCAACTGTGGAGAGTGCAATCCAAGAATCATTCATCTGAGAGAGACTTGTCCACAATCCTTCCATTATGGTCCCACAGGCTTATGGTCTATAATAGTAATAATAATAAAACACATTTTTGTGATACAATTGTTCATGTGATACAACACCACCAGTGGCACTTAATAAGATTTTCAGTGACATAAGTGACAATAGGCACAAATTAATTACAGACAATATCGTGGTGATGTAGATATTATGGGCAAAGGCAGTTTACACTGAGGGCACCATCTTGCACGGCGCCTTATAGCCCTTATTCCCTAATCTTCTTAGGCATTTCTACTATATTTTAAAATAGTGAAAATAGCTGATCTACAACTACGCATTGTGAGCTCGGCTATTTTCACAATTTAAAAAAAAAAGTAAAGCATAAAACAAGGACTAGAGATAAAAGCACAAGGACATAAAGCACAAGATAGGGCCCTGAATTCAAAGTAGTGTCTTCAACGCATACATGTGAGAACAGACAATTTGATGTGCACGCGCACGCACACAAACACACACCTCAAAGCACAGTCAAAGCTTAAATCATCAATAATCAATTTGTGATAAACGGGTACATTCATAACTCCTCAATCTATTCATGTTCTTTCCTTTAAAACATAAGCCTTTCCTGTCTGTGATGATGCACACGTACTGCAGTGAGATTGTCGACACAATTCAGTGGAGTTTGGTCGGGGAGTTCCACTACTCATGGACGTTTTATGTTGTCAACATTAGATATAGAACTACTCTTTTAAAGTTAACATGCAATACTCTGTGGAATGTTGTGAGAAAAAATTATGTGAAACTATGTGAAAATGATGTGATGAACCACCCATCCTGGACCCCGATGTAAAGTAAAAAAACAAACAAACAAAAAACTCACATGATATGGTTATAGGAGAGATGACTGGACTGTAGTCGTTTGATCTGGAAACAAAACTATTCATCTATTTACACGACACATAATTTGGCACCCGGACAAAGTAACGAAAATAAATTAGTGCTCTCACCCATAAGCTGACTAGATTGTCATCACTAACACACACGTAAGTAAGAACTCTGGTGACCAAAAACTAATACTATAATATACAGACAATTACCATTATACTGTACGACCATGTGGTTAGCCCACAGACATGGGAGGGGTGGTGGGGATTCAGCAATAGACCAAAAATATGCTACTATTGAAGCCACAACCTCAATTAATTACAAACATAGGTTACTGCAATGACACCACTGTGTTAATAATGTCTATCAAAGTTATTATAAGTGGACACTGACTGCACTGAAAGACGGCACCGTCATGGTAATGTAGTGATACACGAGAAATACAGGATTGTGTTTCTTTGATTTTGGTAACGCAGCACAATATGACCTCCCCCTCTACTGGTCAGCTTCAGTCAACGCAGGCACAGACAAACACCTTATGGCCCTTATTTATCAACGCGGTGTACACCCAAAATGGGGTGTACACCGCGTTGATAAATAAGGGCCTATGTCTCACCTTATGAGCCTATTCGCTCCGACAGTTAATCGATATATTAATTAGGATCTACTCTAAAAACAGCTGAGGTCCAATACAGACTCTGTACGGTATCATTTGAAAGGCAAGAGGCACAAGCTTAGTCGTCAGTAGGAGATATGGGGTTATTCCAGAAGCACACTAAGGCAACGTCGACTCTTATGGCAAAGTATACAACAACAGTCCAACAGGGACACACTAGATATACATATAAAACAATTGCATAAAATACAGGAGCGTTGAGGGGGGAAGTATAGATTTGTTTGTTATAAAAGTGCTAGGAGCTACGAGTGGCTGCTGCCAAGTGAAGAGACGTTTAAAAACAAAACTAAACGTTTCTCAGCATATACCTTTTCATTTCCTTCATAAGGCGCTTGGTGAGCATAAAAGAGCCACAACGACACCATAAACGCCATAAACGTCCACAGCCATAACTCTTTGCATGTTTACACGTTAAAAAGAAGGAATGCATCCCAAATATAATCCTCCACATATTCAATGTGAATCAGAGCAACCTTTCAGGGTTGAAAATGAACGCGCGTCTATCATCCGTCTAACTCTAACTCGTTGCGAACTCATTGGTTGATTTGTGATTTCTCCTCCCCTGAAATATATTACAAAAAAACACACAAAATCCCCCCCAAAAAATAAAATACAAGTATAATATGAAACGATCGTGCTGATCATCACGGTTTATAACACTTCGGTTGATATTCATTCTTTTGTGCCACAAAGTGCTCTTAAAGTGGGTAACAGGGCCTCTGCAACGGTAACCACTTAAACCCTCGGCACTCGCTGGAAATGGCCAATCGGCAAGCTGGTTGAAAGCTTGTCAATCAGCTATTTTCATGTAGAGCAAAAACCGAAAATACAGTATTACAACGACAACGCTATGGGGTTTAAGTGGTTAATACCGTTCAACGCTACAGTACAGTAAGCTAGGGCACCAACACGTCCAAGACGGAAACGCTGCTGTGATTTATGTCGGCGTAAAATGAATTATTAAAAGTACGCAGATCGCTGTGGTTTTGGTGCCAATGTCCACCAATGTAACCTCTGCGGCGGTCGATGGACGAGCAGGACTGACGGGGCACAGGCAGACAGTGATGCGGCTACAAATTGCACTCTAGTCCCCCCTCCACCATTGGCTGGTTGGTGAGAGTGATCGCTCAGATCGACAGCATTGTGTGTGTCCACCAAGTTAAAGAGCGTGCGTCGTTGTCAATCATGTCCCTCCCCCTCGTCAAACTAAAGCGCAGGGGTACGCGAGGAGGATGTTATTGTACGTTACACCGGCATGTGCATCTCTGAATACTCATCGTGTCCTTCCCGCTCGTCAAACTTGGGCTCTGCATCATCCGCGTCCAACTGAGAATAAAAAGGGGAAAGAACAATGTTAAGTTGATGAATTGAATAGAGGGTATGCGCGTGACATCATCACACCCGGAAGTTATGTGCGAACGCCTACAGAGTGGCAAAAAACTACTTTCTGGCCTTGACAGCACATCCATCCAAACAGAAAAGTCTGATAGCATTAAACGACATTAAACCACGTTAAACTCACGTTATACATGCGCATACCCTCTATACATACAATAGGACCACGATGGAAACAAGTCTCCAGGAATTCTTTGTGTTGTCTTTTTACCTTAAAAAATGTTCAAACACTTTCAAGATAGCAAGAAGCAAACTATAAAATATGGATAATGGAGTTTAAATGATTGTGATGGTGTATTAACCCCCTGGAACACCCCGGAAGGACCCCTGGGCCACTTTGAGAACCACTGATGTACAATGATGTAAGTTAGTAGAGAATTAATATTACGTAACACAATATATACTGTAGCAGTGTTTCTTTGACAGAACTCAGAACTTAATTTCTTTACATTTCAAGTGGTTGTGACACAAGACAGAGCAGAACAGTAAATTCGTATTGTTGAGCAATAAACCGATTCCATTCCTTCATTTGAGCCAAGTCATGAATTATAATAAAGCCTAGTGCGCCCCCGTGTGGCTGAGCTGAGACTTACACATGCCATCTCCCTGGAGGTGAAGATGCGAGGCAGGAGCCACATCTTGACGGGCACGGTGAGGATGAGGACGAAGGGGAAGGCCAGGGACGCCTGGGTGGACATGATGGCCCACAGCGCTGCCAGGCACACCACCTGGATGCAGGTGAACAGGTGCATGCGCAGCGTACGCACCTGGACGTACAACAACACAGTGGTTAAACCTTCTATACATAGTCAACTTGGTCCGAGTTGACTACATACCCTCTCCACCCTTTGGGCCTGATTCTCACTCACACTCACACACACACAAGACTACTAACGTCGGAAGTTTGTAAAATTCCTTTACACTCAATATATTGGTGTAAACTTAGTGAATCGGGCCCTTAGTCTTTAAATGTCATTCATTTAAAATAAAAATAAAATGTCTGGTTTACAAGTCAAAAAAGGGATGACAACCAGTGATGGAAAGTAACTAAGTACAACTCAAGTACTGTACTTAAGAGGCAAATGTTATACTTTTACTCCACTACAACTATTTAATTTTATAGTTACTGTAGTTACTTTGCAGATTGTGATTATCACTACAAAACCTACATTAACCACTTGCACACTACATATACCGTACCTGGGACCTCTTCGTTGTGGCTTTCCCCAGCCAACTCCACACTCCCCTGTCTAACCATTTCACTGTTTTTATAGATTTTATTTAAGGTGTTTGCACACTAGTACGTTTTTTTCGTCTAAACAATGGAGCGAATTTCGGAGGACGTTTAAAAAAAATCTAAAAAAAATCTAAAATCAATCATGTTTTCACACAGCCACCAAAATGGGTTTTCTTTTTCCGGATCGGTGTTGATTTTATCCGTTCTCCGCAGCCGTCTAGTGGGGTCTGGGTGACAGGTTCACAGCTGCTACTTACGAAAACGCAGCGAATGCAACGAAAAGAGAAAAAATAAATATAAAGTGTCTTTGTGTGCTTAGAAAAGCACTATATACATTTTAGATACTATATACATCTTAGATATAATAAACCATTCTGGACGGGAACCCTTTTGGTGTTTTAACGAAGCATTATGTTATACTTTAGCTATTGAAAAACAAGCTCATAGCACGCCACTCGGTGGCGTGCTATGAGCTTGTTTTTCAAGAGCTTGTAGGTCTTTTGAAAAATCGTAAAAATGCGGTACAAATCTTTGAATATATATTCTTTCAGAGCGAACGCTTTTTTTATTTCGACGTCAGGCCTAAATGGGTCAACAACACGGGCCGTAGGTGTGGTCGGGGTGGTACTTACTATATACATCTTAGATATATTATTATTATATTGTTATCCTCACCTTGCGGACGTAGGTGTGGTCGGGGTGGTACTTGGGGGGGCATGCCGCATGAGGAGCAGATATATTATTATTATATTATTATCCTCACCTTGCGGACGTAGGTGTGGTCGGGGTGGTACTTGATAGATATATTATTAACATTAACAGTCGTTCCTCACCTTGCGGACGTAGGTGTGGTCGGGGTGGTACTTGGGGGGCATGAGGAGCAGCATCATGCGCTCCGTCAGCTGGATGCCGTTCAGTGACATCACGCCCATGTAGAGGAAGATGCCAAACAGCACGGCCAGGGGGATCTGACGCAGCAGGTCACCGATCACTATGGACATGCCTGGAAGAGAGAGAGAAGATTATTCACAGTATCTATGTTCTGAAGCAGTTTCCAAAGAAATCCTTTGGGTTTAAAGCTCCTTCTGATTGGAACAATCTACTTGTTCATATTCAGTCAATGACATCTTTTCAATAGGCTCTATGGAAATGACTCTTCCTACTTCCTGGCCGCTTCAGACTTCCTTCACAGGCTCTGTTCCATTTAGTGTACAGTGGTTCTCAAACGACACATTTCAACGAGTCAGATTCCCGCCCGTTGGTGAATAAATAAATAACGGCACCAACAGACACTCACCGACCATTAC
This sequence comes from Protomyctophum bolini, assembly GCF_963924005.1. Classification (NCBI taxonomy): domain Eukaryota; kingdom Metazoa; phylum Chordata; class Actinopteri; order Myctophiformes; family Myctophidae; genus Protomyctophum; species Protomyctophum bolini. The sequence continues at coordinate 16,102,337 of NC_137882.1, read as the reverse complement.
GGCGACCAGCAGCCCCGTCACCCTCTGCTCCTTCACTTCCTGGATGCGCGGCTTGTCGCCGGGGGCGACGGCCTTGCTCATGACGGTGAGGGCGTTGGCGTGAGTGACGGAGCGCACCGTGGCAGCCGCCATCCAGGGCAGGCCGAACAGGGCACAGGTTCCCCCCAACACCACGATGAGCATCAGGTCCAGGTGGAACCCGGAGCCCTTCACCAGCATCCTCTCCTTCTTACTCACTATCAGACTGGAGGGGGTGGAGGGAGAGAGGCGGGGGGGAGGGGAGAGGTGGAGGGAGAGACAGAGAGATATTGGTTACATGAGGGAAAGTCTAAATGCAGTGCTTAACCTATTACAAGGACCCCCAAATTGATATAATTTCTGTCTGGAAGAAATCACCTAACCTCATTTTTGAGGTTTCAGATTATTGTCTCCACCAGGCCGAAGGCCGTGTTTGGCATGGCTTCCCTCATGCCAAACACGGGCCAATTGTGTTTGTAATACAGGCACTCAACAAAGCCGGTGTGCACCACTGTGGATTCGGACGCCCCGGCGCCAAGGTGTGGCGGACTCGTAAACTCACGTGGTGATCTGTGTCTCCATGAAGATGAGAATGAACACCAGCAGAGCGGGCAGCACACATCCGAACATCATCCAGATGGGGAATGCTCCATCAGAGCCCAGGGGACTGATCACCCAGCCACGCTTCTCTGGAGTGGTCACAGAGAAGCCACTGGGAATGCTCAGTTTCTGGACAGACCAGAGGAGAGAGACACACATGAGTTAATACTATGGTGAATGGCGGTGGCTCAGTGGTGACTCACACGCTGTAAATACAGTATATCGTTGCTGTCGGAGGCAGAAACCTCCAATCTCCATAATCTAACTTTGAAATGAATGCTTTACTTATCATACATCTACAGTGTTACACAAAAACATCAACAGTAGCAGATCTACAAGGTTGAGGCTCGACTCGAGTCGACACAGTGGCAATCGACAGGTTTTGAGCTCGTCGATAAGCTACTTTTACATTTGCATCAGTAACAGTAACAGTTTTGGACGTTCTGTATGAGGTTTCCCCCCCGACAGAGCTGTTATACCTGTATTATCTCACAGTCTCACCTGTGTGAAGGTGTCTTTTAGGCTGTAGTCCACCAGCACCATGATGAGTATGGCGATGGGTACTCCAAAATCACCAATGATCCTACGGAACTGAACAACACAATATGTTTACTTTTATCCCAACTGCAGGCTACTGTATGAATGCCAATCCTATCAGTCTATGCTCACAGTAGAGTATCGAAGTCCTGACGTCACTCCCTTATCGCCTGGGTGACCGAAGTATTTTCTATTCGAAATGCCATATGGTCAGACTCATCTATAAACACGTCAGATAAGAACTGTGTTCCAAAAATGAACAAATCAGCCTGTAAATTCTGTCGGGTATGTGACTGCGTCTTTATGCTACACACGTCTGTTTGGAGAACACCAATTTGTACTTTTTCACCGTCAGTTAATGCAATGGTATTTTCAATTGAAAGAATGTATGCCGTGACCGAGGGGGATAGCGACAGTGATGTCAGACTTCAGTTCTCTACTAAGTACAAGCTGGTTTTCTTCCACTTGGTGCAACTGCTATAATTTATTAAAGCACTTAAACCACATATTTCAATATACAGGGCATTGCATGTAGCCTGGTAAAACAACCCAGCCACGGAAATAATCAATATCAATGTCATATGATATCAGGTCTGCTGAATGAAAGTGAAATTGAATTCCACTTTCGGTTTACCAGGCTAGAATTTTATGCACATCCATTCAAGGCTTTAGATTAGAATAAGCTCTGGCATGAAATGACAATGAATAAATATTACATATGGCTGGACATGCCAATTTTGCTTCTGTTCAGCAACAATGGGCATTTGTCGCTCAATCAATAATGGAGGGTCGTGGCCTGGGCCGTGGCTCAGCGGTCCAGGCACCTTGGCCGGTAGCCCAAGTCTGGCAGTGTGCCGCGGGTTTGACTCCCGATCCCAACAGCATGCAGGTCACCCCCCGTCCCCCCCACGACCCCATCTCTCTCCACAAAAAAAACAAACATTAAAAATAAAATGATAATGGAGGGTCCTTCAAAAGGCCAGGGGAACCCAACACTTTGAAACATTTGAAAAGCTTCACCTATATTAATGACATATGCCCAAAACAAGGATGCCATATCAAAAGTGCATAATTGCCGCAATGTTGTCCGTCATAAAAACAAAGTCAAGTAATGTCTCTAGTCTGTTCTTTACCCTTCCGGGGAAGAAGGCGCTGTTCTTGAACTTGCGGAGGTAGAAGGCGATGAGGAAGGTGCCGGCCATGAGCACCAGAGACAGCAGTGCGGTGTTGGGCTCCCCGGTGTTCTCTGCCACGACGGGGATGCTGCTGTTGCCTAGCAGCAACGTTGTGATGTTCCCTGTCAGTGTGTCTTCGTCAGTGCTGTTGTCCATGTGGGGACAACGCTTCAGCGGGAACTCCTTGAAGATCTGCCCGGCAACAACAAAGTGATCAAACAAAGATCGCACACAGACACACAAAGTATCTGCACGCCACACGGACAAATGTCATGCACTGTACATACAGTAATGCATACAAGTCACATTAAAGCACAGCTTTCCTTTACCCGATGGGCGATGGCACAGTAATGCACATAAGGCACATTAAACTGCACAGCTAAGCACAACTTTCCTAATGGCACACATACTGTAACAGTGTCACACACGATTACTTTAGAGAAAGAAGAACTGGCACATCTACTGGACGGCAGGTGCAGGACCAACAGTGGATAAGGGCTATTATATACAAAATGTAACTTTGTAACGCTCCCAGGCTTTATTATAGATTAATGATTCGACAGTCTTCATCAGAATGAGGAACACACAATTACGTTAACACAGCCTCCAATTTGGCATTCATCACACTTATATATTGTAAAAGGGCATACGACAATAACAATGGAGATATGAATAATAAATAGAGAGATTACAGTTAATCGCTTTCAATGCTACACCATGCAGCTCTAAAAGTAATGTAAAGCTTGGATGAGGATGCATCCAACTCTTAATCAATTTGATCTCCCATTCTCCCATGGACAGTCCATCACCCAAGATTTGTTAGACAAAAACATGCTTATTTTGACCCCAGGATTTGAAACATATGGCTCTCCGAGTTCACATTACCAGTCAATTGTTTTGCATTTGAAGTAAGGAAAATAATAATCATCACACTGATGTATTGTAGTATCACAACACTACAGACACTCATCTTAAGCCTCTTAACCCATTAAGATCTCAAGCTTCAAGGAGTTTTACTGTCATTCCATAAGAATGAAATACAGAATGAAATGTGTTTACCCTGGAGCGCATCTGTCACTTTAGCTTTTAACCACTTTTTATACTTTAGCTATTGAAAAATGGTTGATATACACTACAGGCTCAGATATAAGTGTGTAGATCTGAGTTTTTTGAAAAATGTGTGTGTGTGTGTGTAAGTGTATGTGATTTAAAGCAGGGGTTCTCATAGTGTCACCAGGGTCTATTCTTTTAATAAAATAGACATTGCCAAAATGTTTGGGTATTGTTTTAGACATTATTTTAACACCATAAATATTTTATGGGGTCCTTGGCACAAAATATTTTTCAGATGGGGCTCAACGGCCAAATACACATTCGTTTAGGGGTCCTTGACATGAAAAGAGTTGGAGAACCACTGCCCTAGGATGATTAAATCAACCACTGTATGTTATCATCCGTCGTTGTGGCATTTCCATGTTCGCTAAACCACCACCACTTTGGGTGTGGTTCTATTCCCTCTATTGACTGAACAATATAGGATACTGTAAGCATTGATGACGGTAGATACACACCTGATACAACACACAGGGCCCCATAGCTCAGTGGTTAGAGCACTGGTCTTGTAAACCAGGGGTCGCGAGTTCAATTCTCGCTGGGGCCTATCAGCTTTTTAACCAGAGTTGATGAAAGCACAGTCGTGCACACACACAGAACAAGGGTGAAAGTGAGAGAGAGGTGAAGAGGTGAAAAGGTGTGTGTGCGTGTGTGTGTGTGTGTGTGTGTGGTGCCAACGTGCTCGTAACCCTGAGCTTAGCGCGCCACTTTGAATATGTTATTTTTTCACAGTAAACATTTCAACTCAAATCTTTGCTTCTAGGGGGTCCCTGAAACAACATATTTTCAGATGGGGGTCCGGCGGCCAAATACATTTGGGGTCCTTTGAGCACCACCGATATAGAAACATAGAAAACCATTAATGGGTTAGTGTTTTATATAACCGCCCAACCAAAAGGTGATAGTTATCCCAAGTGTGCAGCAGCCCTCCTACCCTGGTTAGTGTTTTATATAACCGGCGACCGCCCAACCAAAAGGTGATAGTTATCTCAAGTGTGCAGCAGCCCTCCTACCCTGGCCAGCTTGATGAAGGTCTCGCAGATGAAGATGAGGGAGATGAGGAAGGAGAAGATCTCCTGGGTGAAGCGAGAGACGAAGCGCACCAGGAAGCTGCCCTCGAACGCCACCATGACCACCACGATGATGATCAGCCAGAAGCCGATCCACACACGGCCCGTCAGGTACTCGATCTCGTTCCCTTTGCAGAACTGTCCAGACAGAATAGAATACTTGTATTAAAGGCAATTTACCTCGTAACCGGATGTTATAGGGAATACCTATTGGGTGGCAAAAAATATATATACTTTCTGGCCTTGACAGGCCATACATCCAAACAGAAATGTTTTATCTGCAGCTCTACAGAAAGATTGAATTTGACATCATGAGCTACTGCTAACATAAGCCGTTTCTTACAGTGGCGGTCTGCGAGTGAGGAACCCGGATGTGAAGACGACATGGTAGTCTAATTATGTGGTCATTTGGAACCCACTCAAGGACACTTTGAGACCCACTGTCTGTTTCCAGTCAGCCAACACACACAAAAGCTGCACGCCTGACTCTGTTCGACCAGAATGGAACATCATCGCTAACACCTGTGGCCATTGGATTGTGGTTTTGCCAGAGATCCATCAACTCACCGAGTAGAAGGCCTCCTCAAACACCAGCAGAGGTCCAGAGAAGCCCACGATGAGCAGTGGCTGAGCGCCCAGCAGACAGAAGATGATGCCCTGCACCGCCGTGGAGACGATCAGCTCTGACACACCGATGAGCCCCTCCGTCTTCTCACCTAACACACACACACACACACAAACCCATTCAGGACGGGAACCCCTTTTGGTGTTTTAAGCATTATAGGTTATACTTTAGCTTTTGAAAAATAGCAGATCTACAAGCTCATAGCGCGGCACTGAGATTGTAGATCTGCTATTTTTGAAAAGTACTACTTTTCTACTACTCACCGAGCAGGCCTCCGAACGTGATTGCCGGGGAGAGAGCGGCGAAGTAGATGAAGATGACGGCGGCCATGCACTGGGCGTTCAGGGCGTCCTTGAAGTCACTGACGTAGAGAGGGTATCGGCGGCGCACGTCTCTGATCAGCCCGCCGAACGGCCGTCCCGTCCTCGCCAGGGGGTCGTCCTTTTTAGAAGGCTGAAGAAGAGCTTCTGTGGGGGGGGGGGGATGTATTATGGCAGGGGTCGTCAACAGGGGGTCTGGGGACCCTAGGGCAGTGTTTCTTAACCTGTGTCCCGCGGTAGTTTACTGTGCCTTCTGATCTGTCAGGTGTGCCTCGAGATTTTGACCGAAAGTAACACTAGCCCACCCCCGAAAGCGATAGCTAGGCGTCCTATTGTTGTGTTGTTGTTGTTGTCACACGTGCGATAACGACATGCCGACGGAACAATAGACTCTAACGACCATCGGCCATAGAAATGTTAATCGCGCCTGGCAACTTTACTGTATAAATGGGGCACAGTCATGGCATTCACATTGTACAGCTACTACAAGATGGAACCAGCCGCAGACACAACGAAGCAGGCAAGTCTCTTGATACGCAGTACCACTAAGAGTTCTGAAAAAGGTCTGGAATTAAGCTACGAAATCGCAGAGATGTTGGCACAGTTTAAAATGCCACATACATTGGCAGAAACAGTAGTAGCCAAAACTATGAAACTCATAGGGCGTCACTATTTGCCACCAGATATTGTAAAGGAATTAGCAAATGTGCCGCTCTCAAATGACACAATTGGCCGACGCATTGAAGACATGTCTGCAGATATCGAGAGTGTTGTCATACACAAAATTATGAGGAGTGGTAAATTTGCACTGCAAGTGGATGAATCAACAGATATAAGTGGACACGCACAGCTGTTGGCAAACGTGAGATTCATTGATTGTGACGCAGATGGTGACTTCATCAGAGAGAATTACCTGTTTTGCAAACAACTGCCTGGAAATACAACAGGAGAGGAAGTTTTCCGGGTGACATCGGAATATTTGGAGAAATGGAATTTAAGCTGGGAAGACTGTGTCAGTGTGTGCACTGATGGAGCTGCAGCTATGACCGGGCGATACAAGGGATTTGTTAGCCGAGTGAAAGAGATTAATCCTGACGTCATGGCTACACACTGTTTTTTACACCGTGAGGCGCTAGTTGCAAAGACTTTACCAAAAGACCTGTTAGTTGTGTTGGAAAATGCAGTAAGCGTCTTTAACTTTATTAAAGCAAGACCACTGAAAAGCAGGATGTTCGCCAAACTGTGCGGGGAAATGGAGGCGGACCACCAAACTCTGCTGTTGCACACCGAGGTTCGATGGCTTTCCAGAGGAAAAGTTTTGTCGCGTGTATATGAACTGAGGAAGGAATTGCAGTGCTTTCTGTCCGCTGAGCAATCCAAATATGCCGAACTGTTTGCAAATGAGTACTGGTGTGCAAGACTAGCATACATGGCGGATATTTTTACCCATCTGAATGAACTGAACAGGAAAATGCAAGGGCGAAATGAGAACATTCTTACAACCACGGCAAAACTGAACACATTTCGGAACAAACTCGCCATGTGGCGGCGTGCTGTGGGCACGGGCAAGCTAGAAATGTTTCCTTGCAGCAACGCTGGATACAAAAACAATCGTGAATTGTGTGGGGTCATTTCTGAGCATCTGGAAACTCTCGAGGAGAAATTTGCAATTTATTTCCCCCAAGTTTCCGCCGAAGACTTTGACTGGGTCCATGACCCATTGACCGCGGAAAACGTGAACAGCCCAATGCAGGAGCAAGAGCAGTTATTGGACATACAGGGGGACTATCAATACAAAAAGAAATTCAAGGAACTAAGTCTGGACAGGTTTTGGTTGGCTGTTGGCAAAGAATATCCAGCCATCACAGCCAGCGCAATGGCAGTGCTGCTCCCCTTTTCCACAACCTACCTGTGTGAGCTTAGCTTTTCAAGCCTGACTTGCATAAAAAACAAACACAGAGAGAGACTGAGAGCAGTTGATGAGGAGCTCCGTGTCTGTTTGTCCAGCATCCCAGCCAGGATAAAAACTATTTGTTCAGGAAAACAAGCTCAAGGTTCACACTAAGACAGAACTTGTCAAACATACTTTTCTTTTTATCAATTATTTTTTACGATTTTCTTTGTACAAAAGTGCTCAAGTTTAAGACCATTGTATTGTGGCAAAAGATGTTTTTCTCTTCTTTTTTTTTTTACAACTCCTTTTTTTATTTAGAAGTATTACTTTGCATTGACAAATTGAACATGTGTGTGCTATATTTTGTATGAGTTTTCAAAAATAAATTGGTGAAACTGAGGCACTGTCTCTGTCCATTTCTTTCTCTTTAAAATTTAAATTTGACGAGTGCTGTCATGCGTGTTTTTAAAAGTATATTGGGTTCATATATATATATATATACATACACCGGTGTATATATACAGTATATACACACACCGTATATCTAGGTGTGCCCCGAGATTTTTAGGCTATGAAAAGTGTGCCCTGGGACAAAAAAGGTTGAGAAACACTGCCCTAGGGGGTCCTCAGAGTTACATGTTTGGGGTCCTTTTACTGTCTACTCTGGCATTTGCACCACCCACACTGTTTTGAAGTTGCTTGATTCAAATTCACAGTTTTAACCATGATAGATTAATTGGAAACACCCGTCCTTTGTTCTGGTGACTTATGTTGTCCTTCTAATGAGTGAGGGGGGGCTGTGGTTTTTCTACTTACTTTTTTAATTTATTTTGTATAATAGATTTTCTTTTGCAAAATGAAAAGTAAAATAAAATACATGAAAAGTTATAGAAAAAACCAGGCGACGTGTGTTTTCAATGAATCAACGGTTAATGGTTAAACTAGGAGGTGGATGATGATAAGCCGAAGGTGCGTGGTACCTTTGTCCTCCAGACTCTTGGGCTCCTGGGCCATCAGTTTGGCCCCCTGCTCCTCCCGCTTGCGGAGCATCTCCTTCTGGAAGCGCGCCACAGAGCGGAGCAGCTCGTCACCGCCCATCTCGGAGGGCGGCAGCACGATGCTGCAGTCCAGGAAGCTGTTGATGGCGTTGAGCAGGTCCTGTCTGTCGTCCGCCATGTAGGCCGCCTCGTGGAAGTGCTACGACACACACACACACACACACACACACACACACACACAGCCAAGAGAATGATCGTCTCAGCAGAGCATTGGGAGGCAGGCAGCGGATGCCTTGGACAGCTGAAGATAAAGTGGCTTTTGAGAGAACGTTCCATTGAATCAGCGATTCCCGAACTGTGGGGCCATGGTTATAAATGACACGTTTCATTGTTGCTGTCAGTGCAGAAACCTCTTATCCCCCATATTCTAACTTTTAGGATTAAAATTTTAAAAATATATAGCGAGACTAGACCAACCGCAACCATATACAATTATTGTAGTGTTGATATTGACTAAAACAATATCAACTAAAACAAATTTTGTTTTAGTCGTAGGGTCAGAAATAGTCAAGATATTTAGTCTTAGTTATCATAGCTTAGTTTTTATGAAACGGTACTCATACTTTCGTCATAGTTTTAGTCAACAACATAAACACTAGTATCTTATCTGCCCCACTATGTTCTGCACCAGGACCTCAGCCACCCTCACCTTGTCGGACATGAGCGTGGAGATGGAGCGTCCTATCTGGTGGTAGTCCATGTTGCTGCTGGGGGGTCCCAGCAGCACGAAGATGAACCTGCAGGGCACCGGGACCTCCAGCACAGAGTCCAGCTCCACCGCCTCCTGCAGCCGCACGAACGCCATGGTGGGCTGCTCCAGGAAGTCAACGCTGCCTGAGAACAGCCCCAAGATCTTTGTTTGCTATTTTGGTTCCTAAACATGTTTTCTTTCAAACTAAAGCAAAATAAACGTAAAAAAATACAGATTTAGATGTTTATTTTGATAATTTATTTTGAAAATCCACCATCTCTATTTTCATGATTAGTTGTTGGTACAAAGGAAGTGACCATATTTGGATCAGACCACAGTCAGCTCGAGGTCCAGACCTTTCCAATGATATATGCCATTATATGTTGTTGCCAAGGTTTGGATGAGATATTTTGTCTCAAAATAGTGGCTTCAAATAAAACGTTTTGGAATTTTAGAAATCTTTAAAGGCTGTTTTCTCAAAATTAGTTTTCCTCATACCTGGGACAAAGAATCTTCACTTCAGTTGAACTCACATACACCAAACGTTCCAGTCTTATTCATAACTATATTCCGCAGAAATTTACAGAGGGATTTGTTGATACATCATTCACAGCCTGATTTACATCACATTTTATACCTAAAAACATGCCAAAATTGGGTTTTTTATGCCTGTTGACACTATTTTCTGATTTGTGGAGTGATAATTAGATATCAAAAATCCCATCTGTAATTTTTTTTGTCTCTAATGTGTCAACAAAATGAAATGATAATTTTGAACCTGGCTTTATCCGATCTTAAAAAAATCTTTAAGTTTTCTTCTTCCTTCTAATCATTTGTTCAGCCCGAAAAATTGTGTTTGTTGTCATGATTTGTCACGACAAGAGTTGGCTTTGTCCACGGCGTAAACGACTTTAAATAAATACTTTCTGAAAAGTCTATGAGGAAAATTAACGGGGATTTCTTTTCCGGGTCTCTCGAGGGGGCGAGACTGCGACGCTCTATACAGGTAGCCGTGTACAGGATTACTCCAATTTAATGAGTGGAAGAAAAACTCACCCACGAGGACCACCGTGGCCTCAGCGTTCTCGGGGATCTTCTCCAGGAGTTTCAGCTCATGTTTGGACTTGGAGCGTTGCATGCCTGAGCCTGCTGCTGGAGTGGACTAGAATACAAGCACAACATGGGAGGAAACCAAACTATGGAATCATGTGCATCTTTGACTGGTGCTTACCGTGCTTTACACACACACACACACACACGCACGCACGCACGCACGCACGCACGCACGCACGCACGCACGCACGCACGCACGCACGCACGCGTGTGTCTGTGTATGTACAGACAAAATTGTTTTTGGATCCCGACCTCTGCCAAGGACCTGGTTGTTAGTGAGTGGAAGTGCGAATTTCAACGTTTGTTTCAGTCATCTATGACACCCCTGTTGACTTCCATTATAAAAAAGGTATAACTTATGTGAAAATAAATGAGTGGAGATACGTCTGTGGCCTACCTGTGTGTGTGTGTGTGTGTGTGTGTGTCTGTGTGCCGGTGAACGGTTTGAGAGAGATTAGCTCTGGACACACAGGCAGACACAGACCCTTATAGACATGAATGTTGCGCTTGGCTTTCGTTTCCGACGACCGCACGTGGCCTCACCTGCAGCTCGTGCTTCTCGACGTCGATGCGCGTGATGTCCGACTCCACCGCGATGGTGGTGGTGCCCATCAGGGGGTCCGTGACGGAGGGCTCCGTCTGATGGATGTGGTTGGCGCTGTGGTGGTGGGCCATGAGGCTGCCCAGGCTGGCAGCAGAGATGTTCCTGGGGAACGGGCTGGTGTGCTCCTTCTCATCGCTCGGGTGACTGAGGGGACGAGAGGAGAGGAGAGGAGAGGAGAGGAGAGAGGGACAGGCAGTGGGTGAGTAAGTCAAAGTAGTATTCTTTTGTATTTTAACAGTTCTACTGCGAATCACGCTTTACCCGCATTTTAATCAAATATTCTACGCTGCCGAGATAGTTTTATTACCTTTAGAGCATACGCTGAAGTATTTGGGTTTTTGATCCGTGAAAATCAGGCGAAAAAAACGTTCGTCCGTTTGTTATGAACGATCGCACCACCTGCCATCTTGGTGCACCACAAGACCGCACCACAAGACCCTCCATGAGGCGTTGTACCCCATTCATTTGCAAACTGCATTGGCCTCAATTTCCCAGAAGCCCTAGCAGCCCACAGCATGTGTTGATTTCCGGTTTCGTCATCATAACATGAAGGTCTCGTCTCCAGCTCCGCGGCAAAGACGGAGTTTCTTTTTAATTATTAAAATACGGTGAATTAAACACATAAAACAAACAGCGGGAATGTCGTATTAAAATTAGCGGCCGTCACACTGTTAAAATTGCCTTGTGTGTGAGTTGAATGCATGTAAATAACTTAACACATTTGCGGAGTACTGTCTACAGTAATTTGGTAAAGAGATGCCTCTATGCTAGAGTTCTCAATCTCTGCCCGAACCCGACCCTACCCGGCCCGACATTTTCGGGTAGGGTTTAGGCTACTATACTATGTGACCGGACTGCATGGTGGAGGAGGCAGCAGCAGCGCACCATAGAAGTGACAATAGAACCGTGGTTGTTGAACTTGCTTGCTACCGCTGTCTGGCCTCTGGTTTGCGAACCAAATTAGTTTCTTAGTGCTCAGCATTGTCGTAGAAGTTTAGATGTAAACATTTAATAATACCCCTTTATAAAGAGCATCTCCTCTAAGTTACAGTCTGAGATTATCTCATCTGTCACACCCCTGTGGAACCGTTTTGTTTTACAATGTTACTGTCCCATTTGTTGAACTGGCTCAAGTCTTGAGGCTATGTTGGGGGTTGGCTGTTGTGGGAGTGAAAGCTACAAAGGCTGTGACCCTATGTTACTCTGGGAGTCAGACTGGGGTTTCCATACATGAACATGTAAGTCTTGGCTCCTTACTCGAGTAAATCCTCATACTTCCAAACTCTGAATTCTTGTGTTGCCTCATTATTATAATTGTCCTTTTGAGCATGTGTCCTACAGACTGCCTAAACAGCATCAAAGTATAGAACTTAAGTTAACTTGCCATATGCTTAAATATTAAAGACCATCAATTCATCTGCAATAGCTCGTTTTGGAAACTTCAGGGCTTAACAAGACACTATTGTCTCGTTGAACCCAGCTGGGTGAATAACCTAAATAACCTAATCAACGTCACCACGGTAAATGCTCCATATAACTATTATGAATGTATTATTATATTATTATTAAATTATTATTATTATATGTACTATTATATGAAAGCGCTAATGTTAATGTTCACTCACTGCATACACATAATATATAGTTACATGACCAAGCAATGTTACAGTCCACTGTAGGCTACAGCCATTTGGTTTACAAATCGTAGCGCTGTACAGCAATTTAATTTCCCCATCGTAGCGCAGTGCGCCTCATTGTATGCCCAAAAGAACAGATCTGCAAGCTGTTGACACGCAATCGAGCGGCATGTTGATTGTATGTCTGTTCTTTTGGTTAGGCAACGCACATTACATGTGGTATGTGGGTTTGCGATGCAATGATTTATGTAAACTATATAGGCATACAGTAGCCTAGTAGATTATAGCCAAGTTGACAGTTGTCATAATATTGTTAGCAAATAACAAAAACAACGTTAGCAAATGGTGAATAATGAAAAAGTTGCACTTTGTTAACGGGGACAGACTACAGTATTGGACATATGAACTGTGTCACATCAGAGGATCGCTACTACTACTTCACAGATGTTTACTCACCCCTGGAAATCTCTGGAAACCATTAGAATGTTGGAAATGGAACATTATCAGCCAATTAACGTGAGTTACATAAATCCTTTATTTCGGTGATCAGTCCGTTCACACTCGCCTCAATAACATTTGAACCACGGCGCAAGGCGCCGCGGCCATATAGTGGCATTTTTTTCCCCCTTTTTATTCACTTTTTCAGGCCTAACATTATGGTCATTTTTAGGGTCGGGCCGAGCCTCGGGCCGACCCAGTTAGGGTAATTCTCAGGCCCGATGAGAAGATTTATGCTGGGCAGCAGACTCGGTCACAATTTATTTAACGTGAGCGAAAGTGAAAGGACGCTAGTTTGGACGTATTTGGGATGTCGAACAACTTGTTATTGCAACAGAAGACAAACTGTGGTTGTACAAGGAATTGTATGTGTATCTTTTATACTGAGCTAGTGAGCTAGCAAGCTAGTGAAAGTGAATTCAGATTTATGGAAAGTTATGCCACTATAAGTGCCTTTGTGCCTTGCACCTCAGTAAACAGTGAATGCCCTACCATGCACCATAAATTGCTTGAATAGGGTCCTTAGTCTTGTTCGTCTACGCTTATCATTTCCATCAATAAACCAAGCTATGAAAAGTGAAACTTGCAACCGCTGGTCACCTGTGTTTGAGCAGCAGAGCTCTCAGGACGTTGGCGCGGTCCTCAGCCTTGATCTGGTCGGAGATGATCATCTGCTCCACCACCTGGTGGGCGATGCCAGGCAGGGTCTTCTGCTCCAGGTCCAACAGCACGGCGCCTGAGGAGGAGCAGCATCACAGCGGGCTCAGAGCAGGACGCATGGGAGTCATTGGGAGAGCCTATGAGCTCCTGTAGCACAATGGTTCTCAAGACCCAAAAGAGACATTTTACTACTAGATCTGATATTTTCAGTACATATTTTTTTACCAGAGGCTTGAATAGCGCTGGTCTATAAATACCCATGAAAACTTCACGACAGGTCGACCCAAACAACAACACTGCATGTACAACGGTGGATTCGAACCCACAACCTCTTTCAATTCAATTAAATTGCCTTGGGTCTGTCTATCTCTTGATCACACACACACACACACACACACACACACACACACACATACACACACACACACACACGTCTCTTACCGTGCGAGATGGTCTTGCGTAGTTCCAGCAAGCTGCGGAAGGACAGCGAGGCTACGTGGGGCTTCCCCCAGCGGTCGGTCTCCTCCTCCACGTCCTCCTCAAACTTGATCCAGCGAGCCGTCTCCTTCCACTGCATCTCCTGGTTCTTGTCCATGATCAGTTCGTTCAGCTCCACGAACACCTGGGACAGAACATGACGTGGTGAGGGGAGGGGAGAGATGTTGAGGCGTAACGGGACGACGCCGTGGGAGAAAATACCATGCAGGTCCACTCCAGCGGGTGCTTAAATATTAAGTTATTAAACTGTGACGTCAAACCAAAAAAAACGGCAGATCATTTTGTGTCAGTTGTGTTAAGCTGGAATTTGATAGCAGTGTCACTGTACCTGTACATCTTACCGGTGAGACCAAGTCACACGTTAAAGGAGTATTTCATACAAAACAAATTACTTATTTTCTAGCAATTACACACCCCATGAAACCTTGAATTAGTGGATTTGTTTGTTTTTGTCGCATTCATAAGCCAATAATTTCACTCTTTTGGCTGGAAACCGCCGAGTCAGGAAGTAACATCCGCTATTTAACGAGTGGCCGAGTCTCCGGTAGTCTTCTACAGGGTCTGCTACTGACCACAGACCTAGTCATTAAAATATTGGCTCAGGAATGCGAGACAAAACATGAATTCAAGGCTTCATGGGTGTAATTGCTAGAAAATCAGTATATATTTTTTGCAGTGAACTACTCCTTGAAATGTTAACACACAGTTGACATGCTCAAGGTACCCGCAGCATACTTACTGTACCTGTAGAGTGATGCAAGTAAGCCATTGGAGTCACATCACCCTGTCATTGTTACGATTTGGGGAAATGTAGCAAAAGCTAGCATTAAAAAAAAAGATATATATAACAAACTGCCATATTCACTTTGTCCACCAGGTGAGACTTCCACTGAGCAGAGCAACAGCTGGGTAGAAACCCCATGCTGATCAATCAGCCGTTAAAAGGACACACCTCCAGACAAACAACGCCACCACAAAAGCCTACTGTACGAAACGGCATCAAGCCCTAACGGCACTAAATGTGCAAATGTACAGCCTCACATCACATCAGCCATGCCTGCTGTGATAAAAAAAACAACAACACACACACACACACACACTCAGGCACTCCTCACAAGACCTCAAACCTGGCTTTATGGGTCCCTCACCTTCTGGCGGGGAGCCATGTGACTATAGAAGTCCAGGTCTATGGCCTCTGGCCGCGAGGCTGAGCGGTACCAAATCACCGGTAACGGCTGGAGCGGAAGAGGAATGGACTCAAACACAGACACTAGCAGCACACACACACACACACACACACACACACTGGGCCCTCACATCTACAGTATGTACAAACACACACACACCTGACAGGGACTTGTTGATTACCTGTCATGCTGGGGGCTTGTCGTCCGTGTGTGTGTGTGTTGCCATATCTGCTTATTATAAGCAACTTTGGGCTTCCTTTTCCTGTAAAGTTCACAATTGTGAACTTGTAGATCGGCAATTTACAAATAGCCAATGTATACAGTATTCAGGTTTAAAGTGCTCATGTGGCCTATTAGTAGTTGTTTCTTTTGGGCTCGTTTTCATAGACCTGGTTCCTTATCTCTCGCACAAAATCTGGCAACACTGGTGTGTGTCCGTGTGTGTATCTGCGTGTACGTATGTGTACGTCCGTGCGCGTGCGTAAATAAAACATGGCTCCCTCTCTCAGGAGCTCCCCGTATCTGATTACGTGAGTGCCTCTCTTCCCCCTTTCTTTCCACAAAGGAAAGAAGTCAATTCATTAATTTTGAATTGTGCCCCCTCCCCGTCTCATTCACAAAAGAGATGTGAGCGGTATAACGAAGGGAAAACCTTTCCCAGGATTGTTACACTGAAAAAAAACTATTGTTTTCTGACAGACACCACAGCCTTGAAGCATAACATAAGATTCTAAATACATACATACATACACCTACTACTGTGAAGAAATACAATATACTGAGATAGCTGTAGATTGTGGACATCATCTTATTCAACAACAACAACAAAATATTCTAAGACAAGTTTTGGGCTGAGTGACTAAAGCTATGGTGGTCCATGGCTCAAACACTGAATAAATAATGGACCTTGATATGAAAAGGGTTAAAAACCACTGTTCACCCTCACATGCATTTCACAAGCCCTTGCCACTTGGAACTTATTTTCTTTCGTTATTTTTCCATTTCTTTGTTTTCATTGTTTTTGTTTTATATGTTAGTATCTTATCTGTCTGATTACGTTATCAAATTATTGATGTACACTGTCTTGTATGCAAGTCTGTCTAGTGTTGTCCTTGTGTATGTCAAAAAACCCTCAAAATAGGCCTGGGCTGGCCGAGCGGTCCAGGCACCTGGGCTGGTAATCCAGATCAAATAAATAAATAAATAAATGATGATTAAAAAAAGAAAACCACTGTTCTAGTAGAGCACTGAAGTATGGCGCTAGAGGTCGCTATCCCAGTGGCATTATTTCTATACTAGAAATTCCCCAAAGAGAAATCTGAGATTGTGTCATGCAACTCTGTTACAAACATAAACAAATCAGTCGGGCAATTTGACTCATATGGACATGAGCTCCATATCAGCTGACAATGAAAAAAGTACAAATTCATCTATATACATATATCTTGTAACAAACAGTGTAACTCAATATCATAAAGGACACACATATCTGACAGAATTATCAAGCTGATCTGTGTGTGTGTGTGTGTGTGTGTGTGTGTGTGTGTGTGTGTGTGTGTGTGTGTGTGTGTGTGTGTGCGGGGGGGGGGGGGGGGGGGGTTACAGGGAAGTAACAGGGAAATACTTTCACAACAGTGAATGTAGTTCTGAAATTGCCCAAAATTGGCAAAAATAAAGTTCTTCATAATTATATCATAACTAGAGCAGAGCCCGTTGGGCTCTGGCCTACTTGAAACGATGCAAGTTGGAAATTAATGCCCCACCCAGTTATTATGTCTGTGTCCCTGTTATATGGAGTTCTTTGTGAGGCATGCCCAAATATGGATGTCAGAACATCATTGTGATGTCAGAACAGGGAAGCTCAACTGTATGGAGATCCAGGGGGTGATCAGGTGTGATCAATTGGCTGATTAGGGCCCTGTCCAGAGCCGGGGTAGAGGCCTTTGTGCTGGTTCTGCACAACCGGCTATCCAACAGACTCCACACCGCACTGCACAGTCCCTGCGGTGGTGAGGAACGCGTGTGTGGGGGCAGCGGTGGCCGAACGGTTTGCGGAGCGGTTCGTATCCCCGGACCGGCACGTTAAAATTACCACCGCTGAAGTGCCCTTGGACAAGGCATTGAACCCCTACCATGAAATGTTCTATGAGCAGGGCCTGGCTGTAAACAAGTTCTTGAGCTTAGTCCAGTTACCCTGGGTAAACATAGTACCTTTCCTTTCCTTTCAAATTTGAAGTCGGTGGGGCGAACTCTTTTCAAGTTACATGGATTACAGACGTACATACTGTACACACGTACAGAGACTTGGTGCATATAGAAGATAGATGTGGTGGTGGTTCTCACCTCATGTGGGGTGCGGTCCTGCTTGCGGGTGCGGACGCTGGGCTCCTTGTGCTCCTTGTGGTCTTTGCCCGTGTGCACCACTTGGCCCTTGGTGCTCTTCCTGACCAGGTGCCTCCGCACCCCAGGGACATCTTCAAAACGATGGCCTGGAAGAGAAACACCACAACATAGTGTTCACTGGGGGGCACGGTGGCACAGTCGGTAGTGCTGCTGCCTCACAGCTAGAAGGTCCTGGGTTTGATTCCCGCTGGGGGCGTGTTCCCTCCTCCATGCCATCAGTGCCCATACCTGAGGCGGGGTTGGCGAAAGGGCCTTTCTGTGTGGAGTTTGCATGTTCCGTTCCCCCCCCCCATGTCCCCTAGGGTAGGTACCCTCACAAAAACATGCAGTAATCCTGGTCTCTAAACTACCTCCCCCTGGCCATCCTGATGGAGGGGAAAGGAACTGGTCGGAATAACGTGTTCCTTCCACGTGCTACGTCCAGCCGGGGAAATTCCCCCCCGTCAGGTGAAAAGAAGCAGCTTGGACTCCTCATGCATAGAAGGAAGCAAGGTCAGTCCGCTCCCCCCCCAGGTTGTACAGTACAGTACAGTACAGTACGTCATTAAAATTACTGAGATGATAATTTGGTCAGCCTACATAGCATACCACATCTAGGCTGACGCCCGAATGTCATTTTTGATGTTGCTAAATGTTTTTGAATTAAAATAATATATCTTTTCGGAGAACTTGGATGTAGAAGCCGTTTCTAAGAATCAGCCTCTAAATGGGCTCATCAACAGCTATCCCAATTTAACTAGTGTGGCAACCGTCAACACTCGTCACTTACAGACACGCTTGGCTCACATGCAAAAAACAAACAAAATAAAAACATTGTGTGAATGCACAATGCACATTGCACAAATATATCAAAAGACGTCATCCAAGCAACGGTGAACAGAGCTGGACATAAACGGGCAGGACTTTCAACAGTGGCACAGTTTAGCACCTGCAGACCTCAGCCTGCCTCAGTGACCCACTTGACCTGACAGATAAAATCTCAGTCCTCCAAAAAGGTCATGTGAAGGCTGGGTGGCTCTGGCTATTGTTCTTGTATACCCCCAGTAGGGAGTATAGAGTTACTGTATGCTGGCAGCACACAAAAGCACAGAGACACGGACCACAGTATAGGGTTACTGTACACTGGCAGCGCACAAAGCACAGAGACACAGCTCACAGGTCACAGACAAGAGACCTGTACGGCAGGGAGTACAGTACACTGTGGGATCCTTGGTCGGAAACTGCTTAAAAACACATTAACTGCCATGTATTCATTTCTAATTCCTCCGCTACCGGCAGTGTTTTTCAGTGCAACCACTCCCTTACGGAGCTATGTGTGTGGGTAGCTGGCTAGCTGGCTGGCTGGCTGGGTATGAGCACAAAAACAGCATGGTTGTTTTTCACCACCTGTGCGCAACCTAACGCACATACAAACACGCACGCACGTATTAACTGTATGCTTTCGGGTTTGCCAGTACAGTGACAGTACAGTAGAGGGTACAGTGCCCCCCCCCCCCCCCACTTATCCTTCAGTCATCATCATCGTCATGCTGCCTAAGCCAACGGGAGTCTTACCCCATACCTTCAAACGCCACCTAAGCCAATGGGAGTCTGACCCATACTCCAGAAACACCGCCAACCAATCGCATAGTACGATTGCCTGCCTCCTAAGCTATCATGACACACTGCCAGCCAGCAAAACAGTTGCTAATGTTATGAGCTAACGGCATGGATAGCAGGAAAGCCACAACAAAACAGTGATTGAACCACGCACAGAACGTCGGGACACGAACAAAGGACAAAACACGGCTCGAAGTGACACGTTTTGAGCTCGTCAGCTCCAGAGGAATGACTAGATGGCACACAGCTTGGTTCTCCCCCATTTGAGACAAAAACATCTACACACTCCTAACGTATTCTGAGATCCGGCTCTTTGTAAGACAACACCGTGCGATAGGGAAATCTCTAGGTACTACTACTGCATCTCTCTGTGTACGCGCAGTCACACACTACTTATTAGCTTCCTTCCCTTTTGTTTCACTGCCCCTAATGACTTGAGGTATTGACCCGGGCCCCGTTCCAGGGGCCTCGGCTGACAATTTAATTACACTGGCCTGTCTGCCGCTCCGCTCTCTCTGATAAGCTGCTTCTCCCCACAGAGGAGTCTGCCCCCTGACGTAAATCACCCTGCCCATGGGCACCACATGCTGGGTTACAGGGACCAGGGAGGGACGTCACAGGGTCAGTGCGGTGGGGGCAGCCATGAAGGGACTCACGGTTGTTGTTAAAGCTCGGCTTAGACAGAGCTGGGGTTTTGTTTTGTTTTTTGGTTCACAAGCGGATGATTTAGACTAAAAGCAGCAATATTATATTTGTCAGAAATCTAAATCTTAGAGAACTTGGCTGCTGTGTGCCTTCGTAGGGCAGAAATGCATATCGTCTCTATCGGGTGAAAACCTCATGTATGTGAAAAGAAATCATGTTACTTTTCAGGATTCAAATAAAATAAAAAATAGCAGATCTACAATCTCAAAACTAGCTTGCGGATCTGCTATTTTCAGGTTTCTCCCCGACAGCAACAATATACAGGACATCATGTTAAAACAGAGCTTAGACACACACTAAAACCCTGGTGGGTGAAAGGTGACATGAAAAGGTTCCACAGAGTCGTTCCGTAGTAAATAAAAAGTACTCACTCTTTATTCCGTCCAGGTCGGCCGAGGCCAGCGTCTGCGCCTCGGTCTCGTCGGTGGGGATGCGCTGGTACTTGGCCTGCTCGGCGCCCGTCATGTTGCCCGTCCGTCGGCGGTCCTGCAGGTCGTAGCTACGGCTGGCGGAGGACGCCCGGGCCAGCGGAGGGTGGCCCGGCTGGGTGCTGGTGCTGCTGGTGGGGAAGACCGGGCTGGGAGACTCAGAGGAAAGCACCTTTCTGTTTGAAGCAAGGAGGGGAAAAAAATGTAAGAATGAGGCCAAAGCGGAACCTTGTTTAGCATGGAGAGATGAATAAGGACTATGTTACTACGCTAAAAGGTGATTTCCTTTTAATGACCCAACACGGTCAAAAAAATGGTATGAAGACTATGAAGTAATGTGGGCGTGTTCACTCAATGAAGTCGTCCACTAAGACTAATTCTCTGTTGAATCACCGTAAACTTACCGTCCCTTTGACTGTCAGATCTCCCAATATAGCGGCCGACAGACACAGAAAACTGGGCTTGTACGGGAAAAGGTTTCACACCGCAGGCAGACAAAAATGTAATCGGCTTTTGAATAGACTCTCCCTCCAGCTGATATCAGGAAAACTTGTGCCAAATCCTCTGTGATAAGAGTATCTCCAAAGAGAGTAATAAGGAAAGGGTGTACGTGAGGTTTATCGCCACCCGCCCCGAGACAAAATACAGCAACTTATGTTTGGTGGAAGAGTAAATGTCATAGGCGGAGCCTTAACCCAATAGAACCGGGAAAGCATGTGTCATTTTAGATTTTTGCATTGGCCATTAAGAAAATAGCAGATGTACAAGCTTGTGACGCCGCTGCTATTTTCTTCTTTTTTTTAATCTAAAAAAGCATGAGAACCAACTGATTTAGAAGGCATTTGTAGAAAGAATCAGCCTCAGGTCTTCATGGGTTAAGTGGGTGAGGTGTACTGTGTTTTCCAGAAGACGGGTGATGTATGGCCCTGTGAGGGGACGTTATTTGGGCCCGTCAGAACAGGCCCACCCATCGGGGGTCCAGATGCCTGGAACATGGTAACGTACAGTGTGTTGCCCCAGCGGCCAGGAAGGAAAACTGCTCGGTGTATCTAAAGCCGGCCAAAGCAGGGGATTTCAACCCCGTTTAATTTCAAGGTCCTTTGTTTATTCAGAAATTGAGATGATGAGATTTATGAGATTTAGCCTCTCAGACCCAAGACTTGGAACATTTTGCTGTCGTTGGATATTATTTTGTCCACAATTCCATGCTGTATTAATATTGATGTGGTACCCTAGAGAGATGATGAGGCAAACAATCAAAATAACAATAATTGTACATAATTGTGTAATGTGTAGACTACTTGTAAATGAGGTAATGCAGATGTTTAACAATCTAACTCTTGAGACCACTGGTCTAAAGTCTCAGTTACACTTAGTTGCGTGCCGGTGTCGTGCTCAGTAAACAGCAGATCTACAAGCTCTCGAACGTCACGAACATGACGCGTTGTGAGCTTGTGTATCTGCTATTTATGGCAGGCAACACCGAACGTGCAACAAAGTATAAATCAGGCTCATGTCTAATCAGGACTGTGTCACAGAGAGAGGTACCGTGAGAACATCTCTGGGGACGTGATGAAGACATGCGTTATGCAACCGTCACAGCGTGGCATTAGAACCATTACAAGGCCAGTAGGGAGAGGCCTCTGGATGTTTGTGTCCATGTCTCTGTCATCCCACTAAAAACGGAGCACGTAACTTTGGGAAAGTGTCATAGTAGCTTGTTTACAACTGAAACGGACTTCCTGTGCATAACTTCCTCTTCAAAATAAGAGCCACGTGTAATGATTAGTCAACACTAGTTTTATTTCTAAGTCTACTTACAGGACATTAACATCACATCCGAGTTCCTTTTGAATGCCTGTCAGATTTCTCTACATAACTGTCTCAGCTGTTGGTGCATTAATTAAGATTCGAGTGCTAACACTAACGAGCGAAGGTTCGAACCCTGAATGTTCAGGGACAGCCGTATTGGCCATAGCAGAAATCATTTATATCGGATATCGTCCATCCCTACTAAAAACAATCAGCATCACTGCTAAACAATAGACCCATGGGCAGTTTGTCCAGGTGACAATTATTTATTTTTGTGCAATTTTAACAGTTTAGTAAAACCGTCACACACCTAGAATAAAACCGTTTAAGAACAGGTGTGTAGGCAAACAAGCTGCACATCAATAATAAAAACAATACGCCTGCAGCCCTGCACACTGCCGAACAGGAGCAGATTTATT
The DNA here is from genome assembly GCF_963924005.1 of Protomyctophum bolini. Classification (NCBI taxonomy): domain Eukaryota; kingdom Metazoa; phylum Chordata; class Actinopteri; order Myctophiformes; family Myctophidae; genus Protomyctophum; species Protomyctophum bolini. The sequence continues at coordinate 16,079,673 of NC_137882.1, read as the reverse complement.
TAAAGAATAATGACGACCTTCAGGCATGAGCAATTCTTTAACAAAATGTTCTAAAAATAGCAGATCTCATGATCTGATTGCGTTGTGAGCTTGTAGATGAGCTACTTCAGCTATGAATATGTAGGTGCATGCCTTGAAATGTACAAAGTATAGTTTGACTCACTCTGTTGAGGTTGCGTCATCGGTATCGGCTCCCTCACCGGACTGTGGCACGATGTCTAGCTCCCGGGCTGGCTGGGGGCTTTCCGAGCTGGACTTGGCCACATGGACATCCTCATCAGAGACAAAGAACTGTTGGAGGACCCCCCCAAAAGAAAACACACGAGTACAGTACTATTGAAGAAGAACCGTTTCTGACAAAGAAAGCTGTGTTCATTGATGAGTCATTGTGCGAAGCATCACATGTTAACAGATGGGAGTCTCAAGGAAAACTTCACTTCTGGTTTTCGGTTTAAATTATCTGAAATTATCTGCAATTCTGTGTCCTGTGTTCTGTGAAGGGTAAATATTTTTTAATACATATATTGTTTTAATATCAAAATCACACCCACAAATTGTTGTGGTGAATCAGCTTGGGGAACCCAATTTTGGTCAGATACCCATCCAACACTCGCCCCCCCACCCCCTCGGACTTGGATTGGCTTTAGATCAAGGGTGGGCAACTTTGACGATGGCCAATATATTTCCACATTCACTCCAGAGGGGCCACGTTGCATATTACTGTCGTAGCAAAAATAGCTATTTTTGCTATATTTGAATTGAAAACCTGAATAATTTTTAGCTATTTTTGAATTGAAATCCTGAAAAGTAACCTTTTTATTGAATTTCAAATGCATTTAGTTATAGTTATGTTAACTTTATGAACTGTTAACATAACTACATTGGACACAAAAAGACAACATTTTAATACTATAGTCAACTGAAATCAATACTATATCAGTATTCTGATATTAACATGCGGGCCGCATTAAGTGAAGGTGGGGGCTGCATGTGGCCCCGGGGCCGCCAGTTGCCCACCCCTGCTTTAGATGGACAATAATCTCAGTGTAAGGTAAAACCAACTGATGAATGATTAAGGCCACACTGCAATATTCATGGAGGAAAAATATGTCTTTAGCCCAATGCACTGTATACTACAGTAAGTGAGCAGCATAGGGTCAACTAGTGGTGACCATGTCATCTCCGTAACCGTATTCTTCTGACCACTCACTTACCCACAACAATTAAACACCATCAATTTAATAGTTATAGCCAGTCTTTTGAATAAAACTAGTTTTAGTCACATGAATTATTTTAGTTTTAGTAAAAGATTTTAGTCGACTAAATCTATAGTCGATTTAGTCGACTAAAATGTATTTTAGATGGTGTCGCAATCCCCGATTTGTGGATCTGCTACCGAAAATAGCCGATCCATCTCAGAGACGCGTTGTGAACCATGCGCAGCCAAGCATAAAATGACTCATCTTAGTTCTACTCAAACTCTTCCCAACTAATCCCTATTCCCTACCTAACATTTTAGTCTAGTTTTAATTTGTTGACGAAATTGTCAGTGTATTTACCGGTAGTCATAGTCATAGTTGTTACAGTATAGAATTAAGTATTTACAAAATGAAAATGTAATCGCCAAATTAAAATGAGTTGCAGCACACAACCTAGATGTTACTTGTACTAGGATATTAGTAACTGCATGCATTCATTTTTACTGTAGTTAGAAAAAATAACAGTTTTGATTGAGCGGAATAGCGACACGTTTCTCAGTAGCAATTTACAGGGAAATAAATCTAAGAAATTCCTCGGTTATGAAATTATTAGTTTGAAGATAGTTACGAAGATCTTAGTGACTCCATTCTCTTAAGTTTGTGTATCTTACAGTAGTAATGTATTAACTAATAGCTAGTGCAACCAAGTCCTGTGCTACAGGACAAATGCAGTTTCCACAGAATGCTTTTTTCTCAGACTAGTGCAACCCAGTCCTGTACTACGGTTGGGCCCGTCACAATTATTACATAATCGCCTGACCGCAATTATTTGAGATAATCGCAATTACTTTTGCATAATCGTCATAATCTTTCATGTTGAAAGATGTCCATACATTTTCAAACATTTTTCAAATTTTTCGTAAATAGTTGATCTACAAGCTCACAACACTACTGTAAGCTTCTACTATTTCTGCTATTTTGTAATTTTTTTGGAAAGAAAGAAATATTAAATGAGTTAGTGATTTGTGATTACGAAGCCTAAAAGGCAAACAAAAACGATTACGAAGCCTAAAAGGCAAACAAAATATGCAAAAGACACAATTAAATTGTTAATCTCAATTATTTGTGTGACAATTAATCATCAACTAAAATGTGTAAACATTGACAGCCGTAGCTACAGTCAGGAGGACAAATGCAGTTTCCATAGAATGTTGTTTTTCCCCCCAGGACAGAAAAGCCCAAAAATCATATTTGTACTCAACAATAACAGCACAATTCCTTTCAGGATGACCCATGCCAAAAGACAGACTGGTCTGGTACGCAGACAGACAGACAGACAGACAGACAGACAGACTATACCTGCACGTCTTTGGCCACCGCCTCAGACTCAGAGTGAGTGGCCTGGCTCTCCGTCTCTTCCTCCTCCTCCTCTTCATCGTCTCCCTCCTCTATGGGGGTCCCGCTGGGCCCCGGGCTGGCCCGGTGGTCCTTGTCCTTTTTCCTTTTCTTGCCGCCCTTTTTCCTCCGTCCGTCGGAGGGCAGCTTGGACAGGGGCCGGTGGATGTGATGAGAGGAGTGACGATTGTCTGGGGGAGAGTCAAAAAGACAGGAAAAACATGACTTCACAGTAAAATGGCATCACATCACCCCTGTACTCATCCGTTACTGTAGACGAAATTGTCAATATTTGGTGTTAGTCATCATAGCTTAGGTTATTATTTAGTTTGTAGGTGAAAAAAAAAAAAGGTAGTGGAATATTTTTCATGTCATGGTTGCCTTACACTCAATGTCCTCCTCATGGTAGTTGCGGTTCTCAGAGACCACAGCGCCGGGGTTGAGGATCTGCTGGAAGCGCTGGACGCCCAGGGCTTTGTTCAGGTCCCCATCGTCCTCCGAGTCCGGCCGCCGCGTCGGCCGCAAGGACGAGGCAGAAGACACCTCTGGCTGCAAAGATGATAATAATAAACACACACAATTTATATAGTGCTTTTCTAGGTATTCAAGGTCACTTTAAAAATAATTCACACAGGGCTTAAATCCTCACTATTTAAGCCCTCAGCCAATCAAATCATCGCTATGGGGTACGCACGAACAGACAAAGCTGGCTCATTTCCTGTTTACCATGTGATCACTACAGTATACACAAGAGTGAGGACGGCGTTGCTGAGATGAAAGATATATATTTTGTTAGCTTATATTAATGTCCCAGATGAAATAAAGGTATTTTATATACACAATTATACTACCTTTTTTGAACAGTAGTAGGAGATGCAGATGATTCACTGATCCAGTCAATCTATGAGTATGCCTTTCACCCAAAGGACCACTAGAGGGAGATCTTATCATGAAAGGAAATCTTGCCCTGGTCCAAGGACAAGATATACAAGTCTTTCTCATGGCATGACTTCTTGAAAAACCATCCTTTAATTGGAAACAATGGCCACGTGTTTTGGTCAGTTCCTCTTTTTTTCCCGGTGGTATGATGATATCACACCCGATCTCCTATCGGTTTGATAGGAGATCTGTTTTCCTTCTGCGGGACACCGAAGAGCCCTGTTGTGCTCTGCTGTTGTGATAAGGGTAGCCTTAAAGGGGGCCGTGCAGGTGGCAACAGTGATTTTGCGAGAGAAACAATATGAAAACAAGCCTAAAAGAAGAGACTAGGTCACGGCTAGCATATTTGCATATTAATGGAGGTCCTTGCGATAATGTTTACAAAACAACCGGTTTAAATATTAACAAGCACAAATAAGCAACTAAAATTCAGAAACAAGCCCCCCAAAAAAACGCAACCCGGGCCGCAAGTACCTTACAGAAAAATGTCACAATGTCACCTTACAGAAACATTGCTCTTGCTAACACACAAACACGATTACCCTGCGGTCACCTTGAGGGACGGCCGCCATTTTCCTTGGCTCCCCGAGGCTCCGGCATAGGAAGGGGGTCGCCGCGAGGAACGCATGGCACCACAGTAAATTTGACACCCCTTCACACGCCCTTCTCATACGGTCCAATACCGTCATCTATACATTGAATCCCTCATTTCCATCACCACGGGATGCTTCGATCCAAAAGAAATGAGACGATATGCAATTAGGGCTCGTCCCCGCCTCAAGCTAAGCCTCCTGCCAATTCACCCTGCTGTGGAAAACACCACTTGTATTTCAAAGATAACTTGTGGTCTTATGTCTACTAGAGCCGCTTATGAGTCTATAATCTACAGCAGTCCACAGACCTATACACTTATGCAGTGCCATATGGAATAAGGCAAGGGGCAGCTACTCAAGTTGTCATGTCATTGTCATTAACAAATACAAAATACTACATGTCATCAACAAATACAAAACACCAACTCAGAACTGGCTCATGTAACCACATGAGCATGAAGAATCTCAGCAGTGAACTACACTGTACATGCCACACACAGGTGTGAAAAGCACCACTGACTGAAAATGCTGTTGCAGAGTGTTATAGAAGAGCAGAGTCGACACAAAACCTTTTGCCTGTCAGACAGGCAGTGTTCATTTCGTTGACCAAAACTATGATGAAAAATGTTCGTCGACTACCTTTTTTCCACTGATGAAAACAAAATGAAAACGTAGCTATGATGACTTAAATCAAGACTAAATATACTGAAAATGTCATCAAAAAAATGTAAACTAGACTAAAATGTTAGGGTTTCAAACAATTCTAAAATAAAGCTGCAGGGATAGCAGAGTAGGGGGTTCACTGTCACATAATGCAGATGGGTGTCACCGTCACTGCATATTATTTACAACCAGAGTGGTCTGAAATGGTACTGCAGTCTGCTATTCCTTTCCAAAATCATTACAATTATGTTAAAACTAATGATCAGTTTGTCGAAGTCAAAACTCTAAAATAGACACACAGACAACGCAAGCTTTAATTATATCTCATCAGCATCAACGCCTCTCCCCAACGTTTAATTAGAAGTTTACTTAGGAAACCCTGAAAAACCTATATACACATTTTAATTAGAAGTTTACTTAGGTATCCCTGAAAACACATGTCATCTCAAGGGCATGGATCCCCCGGAGAGCTGCTGTACTGAGTGTACTCTCTCTCGGTCTGTCTCTCTCTGGTAGCTTATTTTTTTGCAGAGGGCTCTCATTCATATGCAGGTTTCACAGTAAATCTCCACAGGTGGAGGAGGCATGCGAGGGATTCTCAAAAACAAGCGAAAGAATTTTCCACTACCCAAAACCGCATGCGCAATAACAACAAGACCCGGGCAGAATGTTTGGCCAGAGCCATTGCGACAGCGGACAAAGGTGAGCCTGCAGTTACAAAAAGATGAAAAACAACAACACTTCAACTAATTATTGGCAAACAGTCAAGTATAAGTCCCATATTTCCTACAGCAATTTTATGCCTCCTTCAGCAAGTGTTTTTTTTGCTTACCTCACTCATGGTACAAAGGGATGGCAACGGAATCAATAGAATCGCGATCGGAGGCAAAAGGTATCAGAGCCGGCTACCACCATAGCAACACTGGAGTTTGGAATCTCCACACCTCGATTAAGAACGGCGAGCGGGACATATCTTCCCTGTCTCGCTTATCAGACCCCTCGTGATGGTTTAATCAGAACCATATCTCGCCGCATGCCACCTTCGCCAATCTGCCCATTGTGGCGAGGGGCAGAACAAACAAGACTCTCTCGTTCAGCCTTTGAGGACAAATGGCTGCCTGAAAGGACATGCCGGTGTTTGAACAGCCGGGAACAATGACGGCAACATTGACATTAATCTCAAAAATGTTTTGCCACATGTTAAGCCTAAATATTGACCAAGGCACTGTTAGTTAAACAACCTTGGAGCACATTCACAATGCAGCTGAATTGGCACCAACGCACCCAGTATGCCGTTCTAGACACATTTTTTTGGTCCGTGTCTCCTAGGAGGGCTGGAAAGTACAGAAACCTGCCTACCTGTGATATGGGGAATCCATGCTATAAGAGAAACTTCAGGTTCTTTCTATTCCTTGCTCTCCAGCATGCTATAATGGAAGCCACTGGCTCGCGTTAATAAAAATAAAACATTTGAAACAATCTGCCCAACGATGTCACAGTTTTTGAATTGTCCAGAGCACTCCTATGGAGACACAGACAGAGTAGGAAATAGTACCAATTAATTGCGACTGCAAGTTGAATTTACTATGAAATGTTAAATTTTTGTCCGTCAGTCAGTGTATCACTCAAAATCCCCATACATGGGAAAGCCCCCATATACCAGTAAGACGCGCAAACGCGGGAAGCGAACGCAGCTGAGACCCTGCAGATCATGTCTGTCTGTCTGTGTGTCTGTCTGTCTGTCTGTGTGTCTGTCCCGCTGTTACTGTATATGTGGACCTGGCCCCTTTTGTGCCCATATATGGAGCTGAGTGATTGCTGATGCAACACACTCCATATTTGGATAGCGGGACAGACACACAGACAGACAGACAGACACACAGACAGACAGACAGACATGATCTGCTAGGTCTCATAGTAAGTGCTCACTGCGTTCGCAATGATGCCCAGGTCTCGTGACATCATGTGACATCATCAGGGATGGAGATGTCATAGTCTAAGTTAAGCCCATATATGGATATCCCTGATGTCATCAATATTGGCCAAACCTCAAACCCTTAGATCTCCATATATGGATATATGTCAGAACCTGTTCGGACATTCCATATGTTGATCCTTCCCCATCCATCCTTCCTCTTCGATGTCTCCCTTTTCACAGGCCTGCCACAAAGTTATTAGTGCAGCCGGCGAAAACCGACCCACTTGTCCTGACATCATCATTTAACTTGTTAATAATAAAAAATAAACAATGCTAAAATAAGTGTAATAGGAAAGTCCTCAAACTGCTTTGGGTTTCAGGTCAGGGTGGTAATCGAGTTCAGGGAAAGGTATGTGGATACCACTTTGAGGTTTGGGTTGTGTAGTTACCTTGCCATGATGCAACCCAAATGTGGAAATAAATGTAAAAAAAAATCCACTGATTAGAAATTGATCATTCTTACATTGTACGCTAAAACAGCTCTCAAAGTCACTCTTTTAGTATGTAAACAAACACAAACAAAGTTGATTCAGACAATATAGAGCATCACCAAAGCTCATGTGGTTTTATTTTTTCATAAAAATTTTAACTTCCTGTTGATTTTACTATTTGAAGATCTGGATCCACGGATCCAGTCCGGGTTTTCTTGCTAATAAAATCGACAAATCAACAGGAAGTTAAGATTTTTATGAAAGAATTAAAACCACATGAGTTTTGGTGATGCTCTATATTGTCTGAATCAACTTTGTGTTTGTTTACGTACTAAAAGAGTGACTTTTAAGAGAGCTGTTTTAGCGTACAATTTAAGTCAATGAGGAGCATATTTTGAATGATCAATTTCTAATCACCGTTATTTTTGAGTGGTGCAACCACTCCTACAACCAGCATTCAATGTCCGTGTACCGGTTTGTGTACGTCAATGAGCACGAGTGGTGTGTGCATGCGTGAAATTGGAACGACAGAAGTATGTGACATGGCTGCCACCTGCTGGACGCAAATCCAACTTCTGACTATCTAGGTTCGTTAAAGAAGGAAAGGCCGAGCCAAAATAATAATGAAAAAATAGTTCTCAGTGACGCGGATTGATATCCATAATAAAGCTAATCTGACGGAGCAGAAAGAGAGAGAGAGAGAGAGAGAGAGGGGGGAGAGAGGGGAGTTGCACCACTCGGTTCACACAGGTGTGATTTTTTATTTCTTGTCCACATTTGGAGTTACATCATGGCAAGGTAAGTTTTAGGTAACTACATGACCCAAACCAAGGTATTAGGTGATAACCTAACCAAGTAAGTTAGTAAAAACAGAGAGATGTGCTGTGGTGAGCGGTGAGTCGCTTATTACCGTGGCTCAGTGACGTCATGTTGTAGTTTTCCAAAACACTGCGTTGAGTAGGTTACTAGGTTATCACCTAAAAACTGGATTATAAGCAAGCCTTTAGATTCTCAGCATTCAGATCTGCTCCGTCCAATATATTCTCAGCATTCAGTCTGCTCTGTCCTATTAGATTCTCAGCATTCAGATCTGCTCCTTACCGTCAAAAGTGCAGCAATGTATGGAGCAACTTTGTACAATCTGATCAAAGTGTCCTCCTCAACGTTTCATGCGGAACATACCGTGCGGAGAGTTTCACCCTCTAGCTTCTTACAGCCAACACGCTCGATGTTTGACTGTGGACAGTGAGTTTGACAATGTGTGGCGGCATTCACCCAGCCTCCAGGTAAAATGGGGCGATCGAAATATTAGGTTCATAGATTCGGGATTTGCAGTGCGCCTACCCCCCCCATCCAGTTATTATACTCGCCCGGGGGCACAGTCCTCAGCAAGATAAAAGAAAGAGAAAAAAAAACAGGAAGGAGTAGTAGGTGAGTCTTAAAGCATGTTTTTAAAAGTCCATAGGGTGGGGGGGGCAGCTTTGATCCTCAAAGGGAGTTTGTTCCACAACTTCGGTGCCAACACAGCAACGGCACGGCCCACCCTTCCATATACTGCGTTAGAATGTGCAGTCTTATAGAATAAGGCTCCAATAATAATCAATCATGTCGGGTGATTCAAGGCAGCATGCTACCGAGGTCTGTCTACTTGTGCCCTTGAGGGAGAACATCGGGTACAAATTGCACTTCCCGATTTAGAATCATATTGATGGATTTAGGAAATTAAGACTGAAGAGAGAGATGGTGGGGGGGGGGGGGGGGGGGGGGGGAGAGAACATAATCTACCACATGGGGCTTAAGTGCTCCATCTATGAAATTGAAAACAGAAACGTGTTTACAAACCATTTCAAGAAGTGTGCTCTGTTGTGAGCCAACATGCATGTGCTGAGGGCACAGCAGGTCATGTAGCCTACTGTATGCTACATATAGAGAGAGGGGCCGGAGTTATGGGTGTGTGTCGTATATACAGTAGGGCTCAAATGGCACACAGTCAGCACTTGGAACGGGAAGAGGAGACGGCAGCAGCGGATGAAGCAGAGCTCATATAATATAGGAGCTGTAGCTGATGGTCCACAAACCGCTGTGCGCCGGGGGACTATGTTAGTATGCACAGCTTGACTGACTGAACAGAACATTATCATATTGTAAGGCAGGCGTAGGAGACCTTTGGCACCGGTGCCAACATTGGTACAAAGGAGGGCGATGACTGGCACGCTGGCATAAGTATGAAGCCCAAACCACACCAAAGGGTCAGGAACAAAACGTTTATTAAGGTCAACCACACCAATGAAGTCATTGCAACTCAATGAAAATAAAATATTTGAAAATAAATGAAGTCTCTCACATATGTAAGGAAGTGAGTTAAATTAACATTGGTTTTACAATATAAATTGGGGTCCCCGAGATAGAAATGCCATTAAATGGGGGTCTGTAGCCTAATGCATGTTAAACTGGGAGTCCTTGAAATAAAGGGTTGAGAATCACTGCTACAGCCGTAGAAATCTTCTCTTATGGGGGTTCCTGGCATATCTCTTCAAATGGGGGTCCGCGGGCAAAAAAAAAATCAATGTCAATTTGGGGGTCCTTGGCGTGAAAAAGTTTGGGAACCTCTGAAGTAGAGGGTGGCAGAGTCACGTCAGAGCTGAAGGAAGTGGTATCAGCGTGGTTATCACAGACACCTCCATTAGTTTAACAAATCTCTCTTTTCTCATTTCCAGAGGTGGTGATTATGTGGATGTTCCATATTAGTCACAGATGCACACTAAACGGCACGATGTAACCTTTTTTAAATACCAGGCATATAACTTATACAATTGAATTGGGGTGGTTGCATTTTGTCTCCCTGCTCTTCTATCGAGACATTTAGATTGTGTCAAAGGTCATAAATCCCACTCAAATTTGCAGTTGAAACATTTTTTTCTCTTTTAAATACTGGTTTTCCTTGAATCACAGTAGTACGATCCAAAGTAAAGTTGTGGAATGCACCAACACCATCCATTAAAGGATGTGTAACACTGGTGTCTTTCAAAATTGGCCTGAAAGATATCCTATCAGTAGACCACAAAAGGAGGTAAATGTAATTTCCCCATCTCTTTTGTACATAGTGTTTGTATTTAACGTATTATTGTGTTAATTTGTATGCTACAGTATGTTGATGAATTGAATACATGGGACCAAACTGTAAACAAGTCCCCAGTACTTTTTTGTGTAGCTTTAATGTCCGACTGTGCCTCATGCCGTTTACATTTCCGACTAATAAAGTATTCAATAAAAAAGAAAAACTAGGTGTGTACTGTATTTACAAATGGTTTGACCGAGGAGGTTTTAGGAGAGGCACACAGTGTTCTGTTCTCTGGCTCAGAGAGACCCTGTGGGCTCCAGGCTCCTGGCATCAGTAATCCAGGACACCTTAAGACAACACTGAGAAGTAATTATTACCTCAGTTCATGGGAACCCAATACTAGCGTGTCACAAGCCCACACATGAGCACATGCATGCCATCCACAGACACACAGGAACTGGACAGGACATTAACCAACAGCTAAGTTAATGTTAAGCATTTATGTTTACACAAAGGAGCACATTCATTCAGAACGAGCACGTAAAACCTACAACTGTCAGTCTAAAAAACAACAAATTGTGACATACAGCGAGATTGTTTGAAAGCCTCACTAACAATCAACAAGGTATTCAATACCATTCAATACCAAGGGTCCAATGAGCAAAACAACCATAGTTGGGATTCTTCCATTATGGTGAATCCTAACAATGTTTCTTTTTGTTCAACCGGCACAAACTCACCTTTGATGTGTATAGAAACTCCATCAAGTTCCATATAGGGTTTTGTTACTTCGACCGTGGTTAAATATAGGGTGAGGACTTTAGCTTTTCCTGGGTGAAAGATAAAAATATCAACCTAGACACGATGACCTGTTTTTTTTTTAGACCCTCAATGCGGTATGTTTCCCGTTTCACTTCAAGTTCTCCCTTGTCACATGACTAGGGAATCTCTTTAGCAGCAGGAAGAGGCTATCACACGGTTTCACAACTTCAGCCCATCCAAAAAACCAAACAGAGGATTATCTGAACTCTCCCTGCACTACACACACACACACACACACACACACACACACACGTACAGAGAGACACATGCATGCACACAGTTATGGAGAATAATTAACTTTGGGAGAGGAAAAGCAAAGAGAACAGCCAACGACTGCTGAGGCGCTGTCACACAGCAAATAGTTTTATCTGCCATGAGTGTCTCCATGCCTAGGCTGTGTATGTTGGTACATCTACCATGCATATTCATATAGAAATATACCATGGGCCAATTCATCATTCTGGTTGAAATGAACCCATTAAGACCTGAGGCCGATTCTAATGGCTTCTAAATCAGTAGTTCCCAAACGTTTTTGTGCAAAGGACAACCAAAAACAAAATATATTTTTCAAAACATTTCAAAAATAGCAGATGTACAAGCTCGCAGTGCAGCACGAAGTGACGTGCAGTGAGCTTGTATGTCTGCTATTTTTGAGAATAACTGTTCTAATAATAATTATACTTTAACAAATTTCAAATAACCACAACGACTTTTCTGAAAAACGTATGTTGCTATATCTAGCTCAAATCTAAAATGACACGGCATAAAATATGGCCGCCCATCTCAATAAGAGACTTGTAATACACTCCCAATAAAAACGGATAAATTATGTATCTTTATGGCAGCCGAGAAAGATAAAGAGAAATGACACGCCGATTGTGCAACTGAAATGAATGAAAGCATGACATGTTATGGGATCGTAAAATGCCAGGGTTAAATAAAGGTGCAGCATCTGCAGCGGATGATCATATTTTGTTTAAAGGACACAGTTTTCTTTTACCTAAACAAAAAGGCCATCGGCGGGTTTAGCTTCTTGTATTGCATTACTGTAGCCACCAATTTGCATCGACTTCAGACTTTCATAGAAACAGCATTTTGAATGTCTGTTCTAAGGGAAGGCGCTCTAAGAATGTCAAAGCGTTCCCACTTCATTTCCTGCACACAGTGTGTTTTGCAGAAGGAGTGGGTGGGGTATGGTTTCAGACAGGAGCGGCAGAGCCTTTCCCTCTTGGTTGTTTGTGTCCAGATAGCGTCTGTCCACCTCCCAGGAGTCAGGCAGCACCCCCGCGGGGGTCGTCTGGACGGCCGAGGGATTGCGCAACGACATTGAGGATAGGATAGGAAGCTGCTGACTGGATGCTGGGGGTAAGAAAATGCAGACGTCAGGGAAAGCAGGCATTTCCTGACGCGGGTGAGAGGGGTGAACTTGAAGTGAGCACAGTAGCTCTGTAGTGCTGCTTGTCGGTGTCTTCTTCAGAAGGTAGCGTAGATGTGGGACTGGATGGACACCAGTGAGGAAACAACTACACTCTTTCAATCACCGTGCAATGTCAAACTAGTACACGTTTAGACATGGGAAGCATCCATGTCATTTTAGATTTTAGTTATATAGCAACATAAGTTTTTCAGAAAACTGTTAGGATTTCGAAAACATTTTCCTCCTCATTCTTATCTCCTTATAACTTTGTTTTTCTTTGTAAATCAACACCCTACTTGATCATACAACAGCATCACATAATCTAAGCAGATCTGCAACCTTGAGCTTGTAGATCTTCTACTTTTGGTATTTTTGAATTTGAATCCTGAAAAGGAACAGATGAGGTTTCCACACGACAGTGACGACTTGTAGAATCGGTCTCAGGTTTAAATGGGTTAAAAGGACTTTATATTCCTTGTTGATCACGGAGCAGAAAATAGCAGATCTACAAACTGGGTATTAATCCGGCTTTAAGGGAACAGGAGAAGTGTCTCTATCTAGAAGTCTCTCAGGAGAAGTCTGTTTCTGAAATGTTTCTGTTTTGACTGTGCATAAACCAGACCCGTATTAATTTAACCGATCTATAAAAAGGTTAACAGTCTGTAACATAATGGCGCCTCTAATATGATCTTACTGAGAGAGCCCTCTTGAGGGAGAGAAACAGTGCTTTCTTTGGCCAGTGACACTGACCGTACCGCAGGCCAGCCACTGGGCCAGTTTACCACAAGGGATCGCAACAGCAGCAATGCAATTACAGTGTGTTCAATACCAAGTGTTCAAGCATGTTATTTTTGTATGCAAGCACTGGCAAGACCGACACACTGAAGAAGAAGGAGAAGGATGCCTTTTGTGCCTGTTGCGCAACGTTTGATGTCCCCACGTGACTCCTAAGTTTAGAAACCGCAAGATTTCAAAATGTATATAGCAACCGTGTCGAGTTTACAGTTGAAACATTTTATATTATCCCATTAAATTTAGCCTCACAATCATTTTAACCATTTATATGTTGGTTATTCATTCAAATAGCAGGTCTACAAGCTCCCGCCGCACTGCAAGCTTGTTCTACATTTGAAAAACATTGAAAAGGATCAGAAAATTTGGAATAATTTTGATGGGGGTCTGGGGGTACAAAAGAAAAGTCAGATGGGGGGGGGGGGGGGTCCTTTAGTTTGAGAACTACTGGTTTATGTTTCATTGTGTGCATGTAATCAGGGGTGCTTGGCTGCATGGCTAGACAATAGACAGTGACTAGATGTGTATGTGCCCTCCTCCTCTGACTGCAGAAAGAACGGCACAATCCAAAACATACACTCCCAATGCCAGGAGGAAGAAGTCAAAGAGCTGACGCAGAGGAAACCCAACAGCATACAGAGATATTGTGTGACGACGGTGGACAAATATGTGTGGCCATTAGGAAATCAGGTAAAGTGATGCACATAGAAACTAAAAACAACAAAAAGACAGGAAGCGATTACTGTTAAAATATTTCGAAAATGCACACACACACACAATATGGGATGATTCAAGGGCAATGACGAATGCATTCTACAAACGTTTTCGTACCAAGGACCCGCAAATTGATAAGTATTTGGCCGCGGATACCCTCATCTAAAATAATTATTCAAGATAAAGATAAGCATGTTGGGCGGCACCTACGTTTTTTTTCCACGCTTGTTTGACCTTGTTGTTGGTTCTTAAGCAGGGAGGTTTGCTGGCGATGCCAGTTCATTCACGGCGGTTACAATTTTAGCTCATGCAGATTAGTTAGATGCCAAAAACCCTCTAGGGAAGATATGGCAGCTGAACAATCCGTACGAGCTTATGTGATAAATATATCCATCAATATGCCAACGTCAGCATGAGAAACAAAAGTTTGACCGTTTTTAAACGGTCAATGTTGCCTCACATGGTTCATGTGATTAATGTTGGAGCGTGCGTGCGTGCAGTACTTACACTCTGGGTGACCGATGAGACCAGGTTGGGGGAGTTGGGCTTGCTCATGGCTCACGCTGTTGAAGAGGTTGGTGAATGTTGGAACGTGTGGAAGAGGTGTGACTTTAGCCCTTCTCTTCCAACTGGGACTCAGGCAGCTTTTGCGGAACAGCATAACCTGGGGACAGAAGTTTATGGAACGTGAGTCTATAAGCAGTGGTTCTCAAACATATTTAGCTCAGGTTACCCCCATTAATACCTTTTTTCTATAAACTTTATAGCACCTTTTATCATATTAAAATGAAATATGTAAATCTTTCCCCCAAAAGAAAACTGGAGAAAATTAGAAGCCCTAATCGACAGTACTCCGACATAAAGCTTTGAAAACAAGGGACGAACAGTGTGCTCAAATAAGGGTGACATGTTAAGTACTGTAGATCAGGGGTTCTCAACATGGGGGTTGCGACCCCTCGGGGGGTCCAGAAATTCAAAGCCAAAAACTTTGAGAACCCCTGCTATAGATCCTCCAACAATGATTTATGGATTTTAGCATTTCATGAAAGTTGTCGATATGGGCCCCCGAATTCTGAGAAAGAAACTACCACCAATCTGGTTCAATAGAAATTCTCAGCAAAGTAAAAAGTAAAGTATCACTTGCATAAAGTAAAGAACGCAAGTCATATTTGTGTCTATGCAAGATCACAGAATGATTTGAGACAACAAACAAAAAAAATCACACCCGTGATGGGTGCTTTTATCATCATGACGCAACATGTCGATTTGCTCAGAATGGCAATAGGACAAAAAACTACACTATAGCTGAATATAGGAGGGGATAGCGCCACTCAAAAAATGATTAATTCAGTGGCTACTATGACAGCTCTGACAAACGGTAAACAAAGAAAAGCATGTCTCCATTCATTACTATGACTATGGGGGCCTGCAGGCTGCAGCACTTCCTCACCGCCATCCAAGGTCATTAGCTACTGTAGTCAGATAAGAGCTTGATAACACAGTGCTGCTGTGGAGTGGACGCTTTGATAAGTGGCGGCACGTGCCTGCCTCGGTCTGAATGCAGCAGAACATAATAGTTTAAGAGTTCAAGTAATTGTTCAGGATTTTCTATACTATGCGGTGATATGCAAGATTCATGTATTCGAGTAAATTCTCAAGACATTTTATTGTTTAGACAGACAGGCAGACTTGTAGATTGCTTCCTAATATTGTCTGCTTGACCTGAAACATGAAACACATGATATATGCGAGGTCACTCACAATGACCATGTCATGTTTAAGGTCTCTGTTTAAATGAAGATGGGAAGGAGACAGGACATATTAGGATATTATTTGACATGGATGCTGAGGCTGGATGCTCATATGATTGAAACACCTTGTGATTGGTGGGTAAGAATATAATTATGTCTGCTTGATAGGGAAAGAAATATTATATACTGTAAGTTGCTTGAAAATGAATGAAGAATCTGCCGCCACCTGCTCTCACGCTTCTTAGTTTAGTCCTAGGCTAGAACTAATGTTGTAAATGTACTTTTGTGCTGAATAAATAGTGCACATGCAGACTGGTTTGTCATCTTTGCTCAAAGTGCTCAATCAAAAGATGGATTTGGCTGAGAGCACAGGATGTTTGGGTTTATTGTCTTGCTTAGGGACACAGCCTGGGCCAAATGGTAACGGGTACGGTCGCCCCTATTCCATCTCGGCCCCGCCTTTTTTCTGCCGACCTCACACCGACCGCTTGGTGCGGCGGTTCTTGTATTCTTTGTTTTGTTTTACTGAGAATAAGGTTAGACATATGTTTAGGGTTAGGCGTAGTTTTACTGGGGTTAAGTTTAGAAATAGGGTTAGGTTTAGGCATAGTTTTACTGAGGTTAAGGTTAGGAATAACTAAGGTTAGGTTTAACCGTTTAAGCATAATTTACTTAGGTTACTTTAGGAATACCAGGCCTCGGGAGTTCCGCCGGCTGTACGCCCGAGGCGAGTTGGTAAAGGGGCGAGTTGTTTTGGTAACAGGCCAAGGGTCAAACAAGAGGCCTTCTGAATTCCAGAGGGCTTCTCTCAACCATAGCTACCTCTGCATTAAGCAACCTCATTAGCTTACAAGTTTTTCCATTGCAATGTAAACAAAGGCAAAGCAGTGGTTGCAATCGATCAATGACACACTGCTAAATGCTTCGGTTGACCAATCAGAACAGAATATTCAACAAAGATTGTGTACATTTTCAGGATTCAAATTCAAAAGTGGCAACAGTAGCAGTACAAGCTCAAAACAGAGCTTGTGGATCTGCTATTTTTGATACTTGTGTGAAAACCCTGTAATTCAGTGTACTATTATCAAGTAGCTGTTCTACAAGCTCAAAGCGCTGCACGAAGCAATGCGTTTTGAGCTTGTAGATCTGCTACTTTTGCTGTAATTTGAATCCTGAAAAGTAACAGTTTTGGACATATGGGGTTTCCACCCGACAGAGACGATGTGGTGTAGGTGAAGAAGAATGTTATAATAAATCTATTAGGTCAAAATATTGTTATGACATGTCAGATGCTGAATCGTGAAACAAACATAGGCTTTTTCCTCCACATCTCTTTGGTACCCAAGTGGGACTTCCTTTTAATCCTGGCTTCAATTCACCAGGCCTGGGTCTCTTTTATACGGGCGAGTGTCTTAGGAATAGCAGTGGTTTTCATTCAAACCTCGGCCAAAAAGCTAAGTAAAGGACTCCCTGCCTCCATCAATTACAGACTCTGAATGCCTTTTTCGGTGACACCACAAGAAATCATGCTCAGTCAAAAGCACTCTGACTCTCTTGGCAGCGGCTATCAAAGTCATGACAAGCCTCGCTGATGCCAGAGCATAATCATATCAATGACCTTGTTTACAACAGGGATTTGCTCAGATATAGTCCTGCTTTTAGTTAAAAGTACAGTCCGTCTATTGCCCCAAGAGATTACATGCTAGCTAGCTACACAGAGGTTTTGAGGGCCAGATGGTAGGGAAAGTTCGTTGATTGTGTGTGAGCAAAGACATGTAACATGACTTTTTGACTTCTATGTTTAAAAATAAAAAAATATATATATATATACAATCATTTTTGCCGTCTTCACTTTTCTGCCCTCACTTTTATCTTCAATATAAACTTTGCTCAGCCAATCAAGTCATCACTATGGGGTGATCAGCCAATGTATGTGTCCTGTTCACACAAACCCGGAAAGCTGGGAATAGGACGCCCCTCCAAAATATAAAATAGAAAAACAATGTATTTTTGCTATGCAAAATAAATGAGTGAGATGAAGAAGTTGGGACAGTAGATGTAGAGAACTGACTCGCCACCACACAAGTCTAGGACCCATCCATGAACTCCAAATCATTAACTAAATAATAAGTGCTATTGCAACACATTAACTAAATCATAAGTGTTACATAACACTTTTAGGTAAAGTTTTATCCCAACACATTAACCAAATCACAAGTGTAAATTAGTCAACTTAAGGTCAAACTCAAGAAGGGATGGGCAAACTTCCATAAACCTTGGCGAGAAATGAATGACCATTAGACTGATTATTAACATTTGGGTAAAAAATGTCAAAAGGATACCATCAAGGACACGGTCAAAATTATATAATATTCCATATCTCAGGAATGGACAGACTTGAAACAAGAGACGGTGTGAGCAGTGTTTGCACCTCCCCAGTGCCTTTTTGATTAGATTGATGTGACATTTTCTCATTAACTGAACCAACTCACAGGAGAGTACTTTCGTGACCTACAATAAATTAAAAAACACACACACACACACACACACACACACACACACACACACACACTCACTCACTCACACTCACTCTTCAGGCTAATTTTCTACCTTTGAGCTGCCACCATCTTGATAAAGATGCTCCAAAAAATCTAACACTTTGAACACGTTCCACAACATTTATTCCATTGTCTTTCCACTCATAAATGGCTACATTTATGGCTCAATCGGCTCAATAACAAATCATGGGACGGTTTTCAAGCGGATTGTCATGGATCAAAGGCGCAAATACTTCGGCGTAAGCTCAACAGGTAATTAAACAATCCCGGCAGTCACAGTATCTTGTCAATTATACTATAACGCGTGGAATGTGTTAACTGGCCTGGGTGTGTGTGTGTTCACAGCTTACTTTCTCAGTAAATCTAGACCCCACCGCTGTGGGTGAGGTGAGGAGGGAGGGCAGAGAGGCAGCGATGGGCTAAGGTTACAGAACACCAGGATCCCCCGACAGCAGAGCCATGAGAACCGGGTTAGATACCTCTGTACACATGATTTGTAATAACATGCATAGGGGATAACAATAATGATCTGAACGAAAACCGTTTGGAATAGCGATCTTGCATCGGTCAAAATGATGAAAAATACCTATGTATTCTAAAGATCTAACGTATCTAATGCAAATCATCTAATGCTGTTAAAGGCCTCCATACTCTTCGCTCATCCGCGGTCCAGTTCACTTCTTAGTTTACCGCTGCAGAAATAATGCCTCTTATCTCCTAATCTAGGGAGCTCTCCGTGGTTTTGATCAGATGGATATACTAAGCTCTTCATTTCTGACTTCTCACCTGCCTCTCGTTCAAAATATGAACGTGAGGGATTATTCAGCGATAATATTGAAACGAGAGAAAGCAAGCAAAAATATGTCTAAAAAATATGCCCCCCAAGGGGGGGGGGATTTACAGAGTAAAAGCGGCCATATCTTCCAGGCGCCCCGAGCTTCCATTCTGAAGCACTAATTGTGTTCATGGTTTATTAACAAGAGGGAAGTAATAGCTTATAAATTTGGCATGACCAACAGGAATTAGTCAAATGCTTCCATTACAAAAGAACCTGACGTCAAAATGGTCAGTTACCCTTCTAGGATATAGCTACATAATTCTGTATTCATGTGGGAGGAACTCTTGAAAACAGGAAGGCGGTAATGGCCTGTCAACACAATCGGTCATAAATAGAACCGGCGTTCAATTTGATATTCTTTATGTCCATAATGTGAAATCAATGAGTCATGTCTCACCACAGGACTGGGTATAGATCTAAAAAAATACTCAAAAAGTATAATACTATCATGTAGAAATACGACTGGAAGTGACCAACCTAGTTTAATTGGACACAGTGCACATGCACAATAAATGAAAGATGAGCGGTGGTTTAAAAAGTATTTCTTTTTTTACTTAAATAAAAGTATCAATGACACAATGTAGAAATACTCTGCTACAAGTGAAAGTCTGGTATTCAAAAGTACAGAAGTATTTGGCATCAAAAAAATAAAAATACCAAGAGTGAAAGTACTCATTAAGCAGAATTTCCCATTTCCCATTATTCTATGCGTGATTTCTTGAATGTGTACTTAAGTATAGTACTCGAGTACATGTACTTGGTTACTTTCCACTACTGTCCTTCACCATAGATGTCAGAGCAACTACCGTTACTACTAACTAGAGGCTTATAGAGGGTATGCGCATGCATAAAGTCAATGGCAAATCGAGTGGCAAAGTGACAGGTAAAGTGAGTTTAACATTGTTTAATGTCGTTTAAGGCAATTTAAATATGACTTTTCTGTTTGGATGAATGGGCTGTCAAGGCCAGAAAGTAGTTTTTAGCCACTCAGTAGGCATTCCTGCATAACTTCCTGGTTTGATGATGTCACGCGCATACCCTCCATTCAGCCAGTCACATTCACAGCACAAGCGGCAGCCACCAGTCATCTCCATGTTCCTCCTTGTAAAGAGACTGTACTTCTAAGAACATGAAATCCAACCATGTAACATGAGTACGGAAAACAAACCATGAACCAACATGTTTTTGCTTTTGACACAGATATTGATAATCATGAGTTGCAGAAGACCTAATACTCCTCCTGCATTTCATGTGTGGCCCTAATTAGGCACATTTCTGTTTATACTCAAAAATGCCTAGAACTACAGAATAGTAAACAGAATTGCTGCTGCATAATATCCAGGAACAAGCGCCTCTATTTAAAGCGCAAATAACTTGAGTCAGAATTGATTACATTTCATAATCCAGCTGTGGCCTGCAGGGTATGACCTCCAATTTACAGCCTCACAGGAAGATCTGCAGGGATAGTAGAAAAATAACACCTTTTCTTCTTAGAGTGCATCTTATCTGACGCAGTCCATCTTTACAGATTAAAGCCATTTAGAGGTCGATTCCATTTTCAGTAGTTCTCACACTAAAGATTTTTCTAAAATGTTCAAAAACAGACAAACTTGAATATATGGCAGCCGCTGATGGATTACTTGCCCAGGGATCTATCTACTGTGATTTATAAAGGAAGTGATTCACTGGATTGGAGAGCCCCAGCTGTACTCTTGCAATTTGCCTTCTGATGTGTGTAATATTCCCCATACTGAATAACTGACTGTATTGTGTATGTGCTGCTCGCCATTTTCTTTTGTTTCCGTGCTTTGTGTTTTTCTTTTATCCGTTTTATTGTATTGTGCTTAGAATTTATAACTTTCTAGTTTGTCTCACTTTATCTATACATTTGATTCATCTTTATGTGAAAACATAAAAATTCAATACAAGATAAACTTGTATAACTGCTATTTTTGAATAGCCAATGCGAAAATGACAGTCCACGGGGTGCATATCTCCACCAGGCCGGGTGGCCTATCCAGGGCTGCGTAAGTCGTGGGTTACGTAATCAGGTACAACTGATCAGGTAAAACATTTGTGAAAAGTGCTTTTGGAAGTGCAGAAGTGAAAAGCACTTTATTAGAGAGGTCTCGAAACATGCACTTTCAATTTATGGTTGATTGAATGTTGCTTTCATGATATACTAAATTTACTGTAAAAAATAACCACTGATTTTGGAGTAAGTAAGTAGTACCGAATATGAAGGACGAAAAATCTAAAACAAAAGGCAGTTTGAGAAATATTTTTGTCACATGACTCAGACGTCCAAGATCATGTGAACATAATTTTGTCTGACAAATTGGTCACAAACAGTGACATTTGTCACATGTGTGGTGATTTTGGCTGTGCGTTGTGTAGGGGCGACTGGGGCGTCTCATTATGGTATTTAAATGTGGGGTCAATCAGACAATGCATTTTTTTTAAATAGGCCTCCCTTGCAAACGTTACAAGCCAATTAGAGCCAATCAGTATGAAATATTTAAAAAAATGTGTACGCTACATGTTTATCACATGACTCCAGAGATCATGTGTAGCAATGTGTGAGAGTTTTGAACACACTTTGCAAAGAATTCAAAAGGTATGTTGAAGAAAATGAAAATGTTTAACTGTACAACCTAAGAGTTACAGTATAGGGCAGCCAAAAATGTAAATTGGGCTACTATAGCGCCACCATGAGGCCAGTTTGAAAGATTATGGGGTTGATTGAGTCCTTGGCCTACTGGCAGGTTGCACAAGAAGTTTGATGCCGATCGATTAGGTCTGGATTCACAGACAGACATGAAAACAAACTCTGTCCCCCGCCTGGTGGAGATAAAGAACGGCTTGTAATCGTTTTGATATCTGTGTTATTCTAACATTGATAAGAGCTGGTGAGATAAAGTAAGAGGGATAGATAAGCTGATCGTCCGTCTAATATTCTGCCAATGTATGGCATGCATGTTTTTCTTCTTTATTATTTTCCATCACAAACTTGCATTGCATCTACCGTAGATTCCCTGCAACCAAAAAGTAGTGTAACATCTTTTCTAACATTTGATGAAAAGGCGCCGATATGCTGCCCTCGCCTCCAGACAATGTAACACAACACAATAAGTTCACGCACTGTTGTGCGTTTAAGATCAGTTAAGGCACATTTTCAGTTAACTTTTACACAGGAAACCTGCAGCAGATCGAGCCGAGTCAGCTAAAAGTGATATTCCACCGCAATAATGGAAAACCCACATGCCAAACAATGGTCTGAGCCATTTCTGGGGACTGCCCAGTCATTTCTTAAGCAAGTTTGTTTAATTTATTTGTATTTATTTATGCTGTGAATCCATTTTTTCTTCGTACTTCATATCGTTTGTCATTTTCCCTCTTTTTTATATCGTTTAGACTTGTACCAGTGTCTGTACTTTGCAGGTCATGTTTATCTGTGTAAGAAAAAGGACACAGCTCTTAACATAATAATACAAAGTCAGCATTAGTTGACTGAAATCCAATCCCTAAGACGTTAAATATAGACTAGTTGTGTGCTCATCGATGCCATAGTGGTTAAGACACTGGCCTCCAGGACCACATGTACTGTCCTGTACTGGCTGAGAATCAAAACCCTACTACGGAGAGAGACCTTCCTCCCACAGCCTCTGCTGCTTACCTTGCTTATAGGAACCATTCATTAATGCGTAATTGATGGCACACAACGGAAACGAATGACACAGGGGGGGGGGGGGGGGGGGAATGACAATTTCAAAGAACTGAGAAGTAAAAGAAAAAGTATTGTTTACATGGCATGGTGCTCAGCCAGAGTCAGCCTAGGGATCGGCTGAGCCACCGCATCCGGGCCGGATTTCAACCGGCCAGTTTGGCATAGAAGCAGAGACCACGGAATGCATGTGATATTCTACAACTTCTATCAGAAAGTCCAACTTTAAGAACAGACCGATAAAACATAACTGTCTGCGAATGAAAATGCCTCTCCGGAAATGGACATTGGAATATAATTTCAAAACCACCACAGCAGCCACACAGACAGACCCGTACTTTGACACAAAAAAAACACAGGACAATGAAAGGGACGGAAGGACTGTTTCAACTAGAACTAGATTAGGCTTATAAAAAAGGCAGCCAGACAAATGAGTGATTTATCTTTCGTGTCGAGCACTGCCGAATTTGTACTGAATGAAATGTCCAAGGTGGTCGTTTTGTTTTTCTGTTCTTTCTTAAACGCTCGTTTAATTTGCACTACAGCCTTATTTTGTGGCCTTGGAGGTTTTGTATTTGTATTTACTTCAAATGATGTGATACAGCATTCCGCACTGTGTACGATTCAAAGAATGGATAACACTATCACCAATTTGATATAATTACAAGGTTCAATGTGAATAACAAACTTGAATCAAGGGCTGACTAGAAGAAAAATAAGAATTTGGCTGAACAGTGAGTGGTTTAAAAGAAAACCGACGTCAGTCGCTATAACGGTCCATCTTGAATTGCACGCAGCACTTACTAAAACCCTCCATCAACTCTAAAGGCTCTAAATTGGTATTTTATACGACACTGAGGAAGGACTCCTGGGCCATTGAAATGCTAGTCGGCAAACCCAACCAAAGTAAATTCAAAGGTTTTCTCATGCCAGTAAACTGGCATGAGAAAACCTACGTTTGCCAAAGCAAACATTATTTAAACCCAAATAAATCTAAACTACAAGATAATACGCATAATAAAATAAAGATCTGTAACAACAAGAAAGCTTTTCCAGTGCGCAACTTTAAATATTCGCAGGACCTCTCCTTCTCAGCTGAACTCAATTGTTTTCTTAATTGTTTTCCTTTTCAAGATCCTACAATAGTGTAAACACCTGGGCAAACAACTCCCTGATGTGTGATAAGCCTTCACACGATACGATTTGTAGGCATTTCCCAGTAACACTAACCCAGATCATCAAACCATTCAAATTACCGGTATTCAATTAAATAAACACATTGTCACTTATAATTGACGAGACAAATATTTCAACGGAGATAGGTTGAGCTGAGGGGTGAAGATGACAAACCTGGCCGGTGAAATGTCAATTAATGTGGAACACAAAAATAATGTAAGCGTTAACTTTTTACTGTACCTTTGTGTGCTCAATGCTGAGGAAGCTCCGATGACATGGCAGAGGTGTTCTGAAGGCTGATGTACGTTAGAGACCAGGACCTGGTCAGAGAGTGCAACACAAACGAACAAACAAAAAGAAAAGAAAGAAAGAAGAGAAAAGGGTTTAGAGATATTATGTACTGCAGTGCTGCATGTAGTCGAAGAGTCTCTCTAGGGGCCAGCCAATAAGGGCTCTCTCCTTCTCAGGCCAACATGCACAGTCAGACTGATAACAACAGCCTTCCTTCTCAGGATTATGTTTCCTCTCGGAGGCCGGTGACAAGTAGCCATGTGACTCTCCAGGACACACTCCTCGTCACTGAGTCAGCGTACTGCTGCTGCTCACATGCACGTGCACACACACACACACACACACACGTCACACACATGCACTTTAAAAAAGCTGGCATTTCGTGACATGAAATTCTACAAATTGATAAATTGGTCGCTTACTGAAACATTGTTAAATAAATACACAACACAGACCAGAACTGAAACGAGAAATATACCATAAAACTGTGCAAAAAATGTTTACCCCAGGGATCAATATCCAGCCTGAATAACAACATGAGTGGGAGATTTCTCAGATTTGTCCAATGTCATGAAATCACTGTTATTCGTATAGTCATATTGACAATGACAGACACTCGTGTTTTTTTGTCACAGAGACAATAGTTGACCAGCTGTCACAGTGCATTGTTTTGCCAGGGGGCTGAGGTGGAACATGAAAGAGGTAAGCCACAAATGAACGGTTTACCACCATGTTCAAACAATGGAGCACTGAGCTTAATAACACGGTTCATTTCAAATGGTAAACAATGGTTACAAGACAACCTACAGACAGTACATGCAATGACGCATTCACCTTTCCTCCTTTTGGCCAATGGAAGACTAAGTCCATGTCTTATAAAAACCACACAAAGTTGTATCAGAGAAGAGAAAAGGCTTTATTGTAGTGTTGTTTTTGCCCTGTGGTGGTCAATCTCTTTAATGGGCAATTAACCACATGAACCCTAGCGTTCCTATTCAAGGCATGTCATAATAGGCATAACATTCTGCAAAAAATAGCAGATCTACAAGCTCAAGACACAACTGGTCGCTTGTAGACCGAGTATTTTCGGCGAGATTTGGTGTAGAGGTAAAAACTGAAAAAGTACAGATGCCCGGACAACGAAGTATAGGCTACACTGCTACAGTGTTTTAAAACCCATTTAGACCGCAGGACGATTCTACAAATGTCTTCTAAATCCTGACAGTTTTCTGAAAAACCTATGTTTCTATGTCAGTGGTTCTCGAACGTTTTCATGTCAAGGACCCCCAAAAATAGATTTAATTGGCCGCCGACACCCCCCATCTGAAAATATGTTGTTCCAGGGACCCAGCAGAAGCAACCCATTGATGCCTGGTGCAACCTATACGTTGTTCTACCCTTGATGCCGGCACGCTCTCAGCTATTGCTAATTTGCTATACATGTAGCAACATAACTATTAAAAAAAGAATCATCAGAATTTGAAGGTTTTCAGAAACGTTAGGTCAGTCCCTAGAAGGCGTTCCCAGATTCGGCCTCAGGCATCAATGGGTTAAAAATGTTCGCTTTGAAAGAATATATACAAAGATTTGCGCCACATTTTCACGATAAAAAAATAAATAGCAGACCTATAAGCTCGTAGCGCGTCCTGAATGGGTTAATAAGCAGCAGCATTGCACTTGGCACTTTAGCCAGGTTATAATTCAAATGCACTGAGCGACAGGACACAATTAACATAACATTAGTTTTAGTCTTGCATATAATCTGAAAAGTACTTTGACCGGCAGCACCTCTCCTCTACACCAGCGGTTACTTACTACAGTGTGTGACGGTGAAAGATACAATATATTTTTGTGTTCAACTTTAGAAATTTGCATAGGATATTCACAGCATGTTTAATCCTTTGCAAGCGATGAACTAATCCCATATATTTATGCAAGACAGACAAAGTGTCGACGATTTTTATGGTACACGAAGGACACAGTCAAGCAAGTTGAACTACACATACATTTTTCAAATGGCTCTCTCGGTGTGACTGTGAGAAAGTCGACTCATTTAAATATCTTGGATCCAGAGTTTACCTTTAAACCGCATATACTTGTTTTTCATTTGAAGTTACGAAAAGAATAATCTCTCAAGTGTTAAATAGATTTATGCTGATGTGTTGTTGTGTATCAGAACAGCACAGACACCTCCATCTTAATCCTCTTAAGTTATATAACTTCTTATGCAGGTTTATGTCTTCTTGACAATCTTGAGGTGTCCATATGGAACTTGCCACTGCCTATGCCTAATGTACAACTCATTCAATTGGCTATATCAAGAAGGCAATTGGTTTCATTTTTAAATGTGTTTACCATAGTTGCCCTTCTTATTTGAAACAGTATTTGCTTCCATCTACATTATCATATCCACTTAAGACACCTGCAATATCTTTTGTTGTCCCACAAATCTTTAAAGAGGTTGGACGAAGGTCATTCTGCTTCAAAGTTCCATTTGCTTCATTCGAATAATATTTTCTTAGATGCATTACATCCTTTGTCGCTTAAGAACTTCCCTACTGTATATTCACATCTATCTTGATACAACTTGTTTATGCTTTTAATTTGACTGTTCTTGATGGGATATACACTAGGGGTGGGTGATATGGAGAAAAGAAAATAGTATCAAGATATTTTTTCAAGCCGTATCACCATAAACGATATTATCATGATATTGTTTCACACATTTTTTTATGGTTATTTTTCAAGTTACTTAACAGTACAAGGTAACAAAAAAGTTGAAAAAACTAAAAAGAAATACCATTTAGTGGACCCTCCAGAAAAATGCAGGCAAAAACCCTTGATTATGCGATGGATATGCAGGGTTTTATGTGAATTCATGCCGCAAAATTGTTGCTAAATATGATATAATCACTTTAAAAGAAGTGATGAACCTACACCCCATGTGGTATTGGTTCTCAAAGTGATCCCCAGCTAAATTTATGAAGATCATAAATATATTCAGTTTACAAGGAGTAGGCTACAATAAATGGACGTATAAGTAGGATTCACTTTAAATTAAATAACACACACACACACACACACACATATCGGTAAAATAAAGTCTGTTGCGTCTGCCTTGAATAGGTGCTAAAATGGGAAGAGGCTGTGAGCATCTAAAGACAGCGTGCAGACTTATCTCCTCCACATGTGCTACTTTTGGTCCGGCACCCGTCGCAATTCTTGGATGTGCGTGCAGCACCTAGACTGTTGCTAATCTGAGATCTGTAATCACACCAGCATGACATGAGCAGCAGATACATTTGTAAATGTGGCCTCAACCATAACGGCAATGCATCAGGCGGTACAGCACAGTACAGCAGCTGGATTGATCCCTGGCTTGAGCAAGACACGCTCTGCTACCTTTAAAAACCTATTGATTGTGCTGCAATAGTTTAGTTTTGAGATATACTGTCGATCTAGTCTATAGAATGTCACAATAGCGATTAAACGTTTATAATATTAGCACTGTAATTGTAATGGGACTGTAAAAATCCAGTCTCTGGTCACAGAGGCGTGTCTGGCCAAAATCCATACAATGAGGAAAAAAGCTGATTGGCCGTCGCGGTAGAGCACGGTCCTCAATCACCCATTGGAATGTAAATGCATGCCTTTCAGCCTTTGCATCCCACTCGTCTAGCAGGTATATCTCTTTGAAAACCTTTAGTGCTACGATTGTGCGCAGGGAGACGACAATTAACATATCTTGCCTGGCCAAAACGTAATTCCTGGATACGCCACTGTCTGGTCAGCTCTGAAGTAGTGATTTGAAAACAAGTGAAATGAACAACTCTGCCCAAGATAGACTATTATAATTATATAAGCCAAAATAATATTGTCTTTTGAGATTTGTGGTTTTAATGGTCCCCTATAACGCATTTAATATTTTCTTTAAAAAAAAGGGAAAAAAAGATTAACTGCTGCCATGATGTCTTTGACCATGCTAAATCATGTAAACACTTGAAATCTCATCAGTCATGCAGGGATCAGAATTGTTCAGCACCAACACAAAGTCATCAAAGCCATAGGATTAATTGTGTTTTCGCTCAAACAAAAAGCAGTCCCGTGATCCAAGTGTGTTGCTTACCAGTGTTGGCCAAATAATCAAACATTCCAAATCAGCTTATACTGTAGCATGCTTTACAGCTAAAGACATGGCTGTGGTGAGAGGTGTGTGCGTGCGTGTGTTGTTTATCACTGGGGGTGTGCGACGTGCGTGTACACGACAGAGTCACATGCAAGTCTTGCGGGTTAATAGATACACACCGCCAAAGCCACAAAAGAGCTAAAACTGTAGTCCCACTACAAAGCTTTGGGGGTTTTCCTCCGTGCCAATGTTGTTCTGATAAAAGAAATATCCATCAACACACACACACACACACACACACACAATAGAAATAGCCATGGCACCCAGTCAGTGTGCTCGACTATAAAAAGATTTGATGGGCGGAGGAGGATCTTCAGAGTAATTTATTTTTTTAACTATGACCAAGAGACAGCACGGTCTGTACTGCATATTATAGCTTCACCCTCGTCAGGGTGGAAACATGTCATCTTCAGTGATGGAAAGAAACTCATTTGAATGCATCTTCCCGCATCTTTACTTTATTGGAGTATTTCTAATTTGCAGTACTTTTACTTCTATTCCACTGCATCTCAGAGGCAACTAGATAAAGTGCCCCTCGGGGCACAGGTCTCCACCATGGCAGGTCAGGTTGTGGCCTCCTGGTGGCGCTATAATAGGCCAATGTGAAAAGGATGCCATTTCTTCTTACGCCTTGGATGGCAATTGGATGATTTGAGGCATTTTGTTCCAAAAATGTGTTTTGCAAAAATGCATCTGGTTGGTGGCGCTATAACAGGCCAATGTGAAAAGGGTGGGAAAAGTCTGTGAAAGATTTCAGGTAATTGCACGCTGCGTTCATGATTTGAGGGCCAATCCTGCAAACTTTGAAAGCCAATTAGGATGGAATATTGGACAGTTACGGCTTGAACACATGACTATAGAGATACCGTAGTGTTTAAAGATTTACCGGATTTTTGGACAGAATCTGGAGGAGTAATATAAAAAATGTGCACCTATTGCACCACAATCGGTTTTTAAAGGTAACCAGGTAGAGCAAGTGATTTTCTTTGGTTAAAATTTGTGTTAAACAGCTATATATTCCAATTTTCTCTCTGACAGGATACAGTGAAATTGGAAGTGATGACATGACAGATCCCGTGTCTAGGTGAGAGAAATGTCTCAATAGAAGAAATCAGCTAAAACAAATGCTCTATTCACAGGAATGAATATAGAAGAATTGTTATTTTAGATCAATGTTTGCCTCTCAATAAAGCATTGAATTGTGGACAAAATCTTATCCAACGATAAAAATATTATAGGTTTTGGGTCTGAGAGGCTAAATCTCATCAAATGGGGTGGTCAATGGTTCAAATGCTGAAGTGAATACATAATGTACTGTGTAATGTAATGTAATGTGAAAAAGGTTGAAAACCACTGCTCTACCATATATACAGACTGGATAAAATTACATTTAATTCATTAAAAGGTTACATAGTGCCGATTTAAGTTAACTGTGCGCCCCCTTGGTCTCACCTGAATTTCCTACCTACTGTAGCACCTAAGTCGTCTCCACAGAGGAAAGGAACTTGATAACCCTCTCCAAAGAGCACCTGATCACAGTTGGCTATAATAAGGACCGACGCAGCGCTCCTATAATTCTTTTATGTGCAACAATTAAATGTCATACAGATGATATAGCAAAAAAGATACAGATCACTATGAAGTGCAATCAAAAATGTTGTTCCATAAATCAGACAAATAACTGTGATGAAATAAATTCAAAATAAAGATCAGAGTATATTAGTATTATTATTTAAGCCACAAATTGTGCTGCATTGCTAGCATACCGACATTCCACACACTGCCAAGCACTCTGATGTCAGAAACTCACCACACAGCCTTGACCAGTACTAAACTTGCCCCCCACCGTCTCCTGAGGCTTGATCAGCCCGTGTGTAGATGAGCTGTGAGCAGCTGATCTCTATGGTTATCTGGCTGTGGCGTGTGTGTTGATAGGTCCGTACTTGAAAGCTCCTTTTTTGCCAGAAGTAGCCCTTTTGCCCAGTGCCAGGTCAGTCCTAAACCTATCAGCGTGCAGACGTTTGTCCGATTGTCCGTCCGTCCGCCCTCCCTCCCTCCCTCCTCCTCCTCTTCACAGCTATTCACTATTAGGGGAAGGGGCAGTTGGCCTAGGACCAGGACTTCAGCATGACTGTGTTAAGTTTTGTACACATGGTTACTGGAACCCTTCCAGCGTCACAAAGCCAACAGCTGCGGTCAACGTAGTCGTGCCCATCCCTCCCTCTATCCCTCTCTCTCTCTCTCTCTCTCTCTATGTATTCATCTATCTTGTGCGTCCTTGAAGGCTTCGGACAGCAGTGGACTGTTATTCCATTCTGGTCGGAGCCATTAGGGCAGCACCTGTTTTTTTGGGGTGCAGACAGAGGGATATAAAGAACGGGCAACCGAAGACCATGAAGTCCTGGCAGCTTATATAATGCTTGCCCATTGTCCTCTCGTCTAGAAATGGCAAATCCAATCACCACTATGGCCTTTTGTGTACTTCAAAGAGGCAAAGAAGAAAGTCTATTGAAATGCTTGTTCAGACTACAAATAGTTGATGTCTCTATGTAAACAATGAATCAAATGTTCTAAATACAGAAATGTACTGCAAGGCTGAATTAAAGCTTCAGAATATGAAATGCGTATGAGCATTCTCAAATGGTACTCTATGTCCTAGAGTACCATTTGAGAATGCTCATCCTAGACTAGGAGAGTTCCAGGCAATTTATATGTATCGGGTTGGGGAACCTTTCTTAAAATATACATTTAGAATGAGTAGTACCTCCAACGCTTCTTCTATGGAAGTTCTACTTCAGGAAAATAAGTCTAGAAATAAAATATTTAGTCATCATACAGTAGGCGTGCGTGACGGCATGTCTACCGTCTACAGCAGGCAATTTAACAAGCTTTCAAAACATTGGCTCACTCACTGTCTACGTTCTGTTTAAATCCTTGCATTCACTGAGGCTCTAGTTAGGGCACAAAACTAAATTCTTGCCTTGCCGTTGGTGTGTTTGTTTATAAGACCAAAATCCACAAGCCTTAAGAATAACAGATTAAAATGCTTTTAACTCAATGCGGTCCCAAAGGCTTTTCAGTTAATTCACAAATGTTCTGGAACAATCAAAAAGAAGCCTAGGAACCTTTTTTATCCCACGTTTTTGTAACCCATTTTTCACCTCATCATGGTGAAATACGGGGTGCTACTCTCAAAACGCCAACCTGGGGAGAGCCCTGAACTGAGGCTCATGCTTCCATCAATACATGAGGAGTGAGCAAGCCGCTTCTTAGCACCTGGCAGGGGAGTGTTTCCCTGGCAGGACAAATTGCAGAGGTATTCAACTGGCGGCCCGAGCACCCCCTAGTGGCCCTTGGAACCTTTTTTTAATGATTCTTTTCAGCATCCCTGGAGGACCTTCTACCTTTAACGCACCAACATCATTCTTTCATCAAGCAGATTACTCACACACACACACACACACACACACACACACATTACATAATCTCCTCATCTGATTCTCTAGATTTGGTGGCCTGTGCAGTGTGCAATTCACAAAACCGTCTTCACTACAATATGGCAGCATGAACACACATCTAAAATACATTATATCGTTGCTGTCGGACAGAAACCTTTGTTATTTTTCGTAAATGAATGTCCTACAGCTACAACATCATACTTCAACGTCTCACACACAAGTATACAAAATAGCAGATCTAGATGCTTGAAATCTGGCACGAAGCAAACAACGCATTTTGAGCTTGACGATCTGCTATTTTAGACATGAGGTTTCCACCCAACAGAGAGGCACTAGTTAATTAAAATAAATATTAAAAAGGGAGCAATTTTTTAAGTGTTGGCCTATAATTGACATGCCCAAATAGGAATGTGAGAGTTAAAGTTGTTAAACACTCACTGGCTATTATTAATAAGACCAGCTTGGAGGAGACTAAATTATGTGTTGTCCATTTACCTGATTCCTGCGTGGGAAGTAAGCCGTGTTACTTTTGGTCAACACTACAGCCCAGGCAGCTTAGGTTGCACCAGCAGCACAAAAGGTACGAGCAAACTCTCACAAAATATGGTAAACACGAAGCTTCGCTCCAGTGTGAGAAGTCTAGACGGGGGTGGGAAAAAAACCATCCCAGTTCCCTCAGAACCTGCACAATAGGCCTGAAATCCAACACCAAGCTCAAATACAAACGGGTCATTTATCCATTTCCTTGCAAATAATGCAGTGTCATTGTGGCGTGGTAGACTGTGCCCTACCTTGGAGAAGAGCTCAATGTCATTCCATGATGATGAGAAAATGTATGTATTAAATCTCCCATGAATTTCAAGTTCAATTTGCAGAAAAACGAGGCTGGCTATGACAGGCCAACCATACACCGTCTGTTTTCCAGTGCTTAGATTTGCAAAGGAGAATTTAAAAGAATACTACGTTCCATATTTCGTTCCAACACTGATCTTCAAGACAGATGAAGAAACACAATGGGTGCAGAGAGAAGTGAGATCGCCTTGGACTGTGGAACGTGATTTAGGCCCAAGCCCAGTCCAGTTATCGGCATTCACAGAATGTGAAAGGAAAAGAGGGAAGTGTTGGGGGGGGGGGGGGGGGGGGCATACAAGAAGGGGGAGAGAGATTGAGAGATCAGCTGGTACAACCAACAATGCACTGTGTGGGTCAGTATGATGTACCAATCAGAACGCATAATATGCCGTTTAATGGGGTTCAGTGTGTGCCAATCATGGCCTGACCAGTAGGTCACAGTGTGTGTTCTACTTCTGACGGAGTGCTTGCGGTAATTAACCACCACTTAGCTGGTAAATGGCTATGCTTTTCTAGGTTACAGCAACCCATCAAACACTGCAGAAGGGGACAATGAGATGGATCTCCGAGGAATCATTTGCTCAGGCGTAGTAGTAGTGGGGGAGGAAACTTTTGTCTAACAGCAACAGCTTGCTGGTACACCGTACCAAATACTAGTACATAGCATAACACAGACAAAAGCAGTGTAGCTCTAAAGCCCAAACCATACCAGTTGCAACTCCTTGCAACTATTCACAACTCCTTGCAACAAAACAGTTTTACGATGAACCATACCAACTTTTGCAACTGCCAGTTTGGGATAATGTTTGCAACAGGCTTTAGTTCCAACTTCCGACATACTATTGGTCCGACCGTCGTTAAACCGACCTTACCCAAACCCGGCCTAGCCTAACCCTAAACGCAAGCACGGCGCAACGCATGTCGGATCAACGCATGTTCGGGAGCGACGGGTGATTTCCGCAGAAAATCTTAGTTGAAACATCAATCATACCAGGTAAAGACTATACAAGATGGGACCCAATGCCTGCCTGCTTGGCACTCAGCATCAAAAGCTGGATTTGGTTTAAGTCCCTGCAACATACTAGCGTCATGTCCAGGAGATGCATGTATATCAAGCTGCCTCACGCTACAGAAACAGGAGATCCTGACATATAGGACACATGTAACGGCTCAGTAAAGCATTAAGGCCTATCTCTCAGTCTCATCTTCACTTGTTTTCTTGTCGCTTCACTGAAGGACTTAACGGTTGTGATCTGATCTCTAAAGGCACGTTGGTTTAAAAAGGAAACAAAATCAGACCCATCAGAACCGAGTGGTGCTGTACTCTGTGTGTGTGTGTGTGTGTGTGTGTGTGTGTGTGTGTGTGTGTGTGTGTGTGTGTGTGTGTGTGTGTGTGTGTGTGTGTGTGTGTGTGCGCGCGCCCGCGTGCGTGCGTGTGGCTGCGCAAGAGTGACACTTGGTGGTGAAAAAACACTTTCCGAGCTCGGACGGACCCAGCCAGCCAGGCAGGGACATACATTGCTTTACAATGGAGTGGCTGCACCACTTAAACATTAATATAGATATATCTCAATGCACTATAGACAGCTGAATGCTGGCTCAGGTTCTCATCCTGAAGTGGTTTATGCAGAAAAAGGCAAAGGAAGGACAAGAGGAAGATAACAGCTCCCCCGTTAAGCTTTCTTATCTTGACTTCTTGTAACTCTCTGTATATTTTACCTTGCCGTTTCCCTGCTGCAAATGAATGGACTCAGCAATGTATTCATCATCATGACAAATCTGAGTTTACTTTGCAAGGAAAAATAAAAAAGTTTCAAGATCTATACATATTTCTTTTTTACATGCACAACATGGTAGCCTATGTTTGAACCAGGGTGGAAAATCTGAGTAAATGAATCAAAGTTGCACACTCATTTGGTCAAGCATTTTGTTATGTAAAGATAGCCCTTTCAATTAAACAAGGGTCAAACTGATTTTAATATGCATTGTTTGCAAGTGGAAATGTTGTCCTAGTTGTGCGGTGCTATAAAGAAAGGCTATGCGGTGACTTGCGGTCACCAAAATCAGTAGGGCTCATCATCCAAGGAGTACAGCTAATTCTATGGCAATCCAGCCAGTAGTAAGTTAAGTAAGTAAACCTTGCTGATGTGTCTGCAAGTTTGAAATTTTAGTTTGGATGCTTTTATGATTGAATATAACATGAAAGCTATTGTACTGATCATCACAATACTTCCTCCCCCCCCCCCATTGCATTATTTTGATAAAACAAAGCTCAGCCAGGGCTTGTGTGTGTGTCAGTCTTCAGCAGAAGGCACATCCTGCATTCATGCCGTCTCCTGAGATCCATTATCCACAGGAGGGGAATGGTAATCCTGGGAATTCGCCCGGATATCAACAGCAAAGGACTATATCCATGTTTATAATGCATAGAGGAATAAATAAGAATTCCCAATTCCCTGAGGGTGTCTAATTTGTTTGGAGCAATGAAGCAAAACAGTCTTATGGATAACGCACTCTGCAATGATGAAACTAACTATTTTCCAGAGTGTTTTATACAAAACGCTTGTTTTGCTCCGCCAATGATGCCGCCATGTTCAAACAAATCTGACAAAACTGCACTTATAATTCCAGAGATTCATCGCTGGAATAAATTACACAATGACAGAACTGAGCTTGTTTGTGCCAAGTCCCCCTTCATGCAGTACCAGTGTGGCTGTTCAATCATCTGGTCACATCATGAGACTGGAAGCAGTCACTGTTCAATGGGATACAGGTCCAGTGGGTCCCTAAACCTCACGCACCTGTTACACCTATAATATACATTGTAATTCTCCATATGCAGACCGCAGCCATGTTTCCATCAGAGTTTGGAAGCACTCGTTTTCAGTAAAGCAATGTCCTGCTGTCTCTTGCATTATGTGCCAATTCAAAACAGGTGTTACACAGAGCAGTTGAGTGATATCTAACGAGCACTTCCAAACTCCAGCAATTAGAAAAAGAATCACCTCCAAGGACACAAAGTAGCTCATAACATGTATACAGTGGATTTTTATGAAACAAACACTTTGAGGATAGAAAGAGAATAATTCAAGCTTTCCGTACAGCTGCAATGTTGGCGAGTTTGACGTTGTGTAATACAATCAGATAGGACTTTTCTGTTTGGATGAATGGGCTGCCATTGGAAGTTGCACCTTGACATTAACTTATATGGTAAGATGGCCGTGGTATGCATATGGAGAATACCTTTCAAGCCGGGATCGCAGGAAAATGGTCCATAATAAAGTATAAATAAGTAAGCCTTGCTGGGCCATGAGGCCCATAGGGCAGGAGCCGATCTCCTGTTTCCCTATGAGGCAGCTTGATGTACAGTACACCCCCTGGACATGAGGCTGATATCAGATAGATGTGGTAGAACCATATATGGCTAGATCTAACTGGCTTAGTCATCGTGACAAGCATAGTCGGAGAATATAACAAGGGTCGGCTTCAGGGAGAGGGCAGAGGTCGAAGCATCCTGGTTTAAGTTATAACCGGACACCACTGCGACGGGTTCTAACCCAAGTAATCAGCAATATAGAGCCTTGAGCTATTTTATAATATATACATGATTTAAACATGCACGATACATCATTATCAGACGTACATTTTGCCTTGAACTTCTTGTTTATCCCTCAAATGACTGGCTATTACAGGTTTTGTAGCAATTTGTAGCATTTGTGGAACTATATATATATATATATATATATATATATATATTTGGGCCCTCGTTTGTAAAATAATGTATTATAAACGAAATATTTGTTTTAAAAAAAGTGCCCAGTGTTTTCAGGGATCCACGGTCCTCGTTACCATTCAATCTGATTATCACCCGAAACTTGCAACCAGTGGCAGTTCAAAAATCTGATAATCATCACTTCACAAGTTCACATGCAATCTGGGAACCCATTTGGCAAAAAACAGAGGAAAAACAGCGCCCTCTTTTCCTTTGAATTAACAGTCTGTCTCGAGAGACTACTTCACATGAGACTCAACTAAGCTGTAGCTGTTCAATTTGATTACCTGAGATTGAACCATTGACCGTCGCGTGAGACTCAACACTGTCCTTGTGGATGGTCATGGAGGTCAGCATAAATGTAATGTTTCATCATAGAGCTACAACTTCCTCTATCTATGGCAATTGTTTGGCCTTAAATTATATTATGCTGAACCAGCTCTGTTCAATCGGATCATCACACAAACAGGCTGTGGCCGTTCTGATCACATGGAGGACCATAGGCTATTAAATCAGACTCAGATCATCACCTGAGAGACACCAGTGTTCAATCGATTTCGAACCTCAACCATCGCATGAGACTCAACACTGTCACTGTGAAGGAGTAATGTTTCATCATACAGCTCAATACAACTCTATGTCAAATCAACTAGCCTTTCCAGCTAACTTAACACACCGGCTAGAGCTGTTGCCAAATTGGCCCAATGTCATGACTTGTCATCTTCGTAGTCTTGGATGTAAAAGACTGACTCGACGCGATACAAAAATAAATCTGTGCTCTTGATCCAACTATATCTCGTCATATTTCAGTTGCTGTCTCCTGGGAAACAAGGCGACGATAATATAAAAGCGGTGTCATTCAACACGTAATATAAATATTCCAATCCATGTAGCCTAATGACTGTCGGAGGCAAAGCGCGAGTGCCACTTGAGGGAAGAAAATCCAGTAAATAATAAGAGACCACTAGTTGGGAAAATAACGGAGAAACCAAACGCCACCTCTGAAAACCAATACTTTTTAAACGCAAACTCCGGGGAAAGTTAATAAATAGCATAAATTAAATTGTATTGTATCCATGCACTGCCATGCCACTTACCCGGCGAGGACTCAGTGAATGACCTGGCTGCTTGCTTCTTGCTCTGTTGGTGGTGAGGTCTGCCACACCGCTGTACCGCACCGCGCCGCGCCGTGGATCTATCTGCTGCCTGCTTCCTTACTGTTCCTACACCAACAGCTGATGCGCCTGCGTCGCTCGTGATGATGATGATGATGATGGCGATGATTCATATTTCTGATGATGATGATGATGAAGAAGGTCTACCTCCTCATTCCTGTGTGGGGGAAAAAAACACTCCGCTCCGTTAAACTTTCAAGTTCAACGGTTTAATCTTTCCATTAAATGTTGTTTCTCTACTGCAAGCGCATGTCCATAATATTCCTAAACGTAAACACAAAAGACATCGGCTGTAAACACGTGGGTAACTGTAAATTCAGGATTTGTTATTTGAATGAGGGAGCGTACGTAAGTATAACTATTTACTGTAAAGAAGAAGATTCACAAAGCTGTGCTCAACACGAATCTTTTCCATACACTTCCAGCCAGCCAGTTATCTACCAGTCAGGGAGCATGTCCACATTCACACTTGTAAAATGGGCTTTAAAAACCATTATCATTATTATGCCCTCCCATTAAGCGTTTCTATGAGTAAATTGAGAAAAAAATAACAAAACACTAGATGGCACTGCTGTCAAACAATAATGTAGATCCAAGTCAATAAATGAATTAATGAATGGACTTAAATCAAGGCTCACAAGCAGTTGGACATTCACATT
Organism: Protomyctophum bolini; assembly: GCF_963924005.1. NCBI lineage: Eukaryota > Metazoa > Chordata > Actinopteri > Myctophiformes > Myctophidae > Protomyctophum > Protomyctophum bolini. The sequence continues at coordinate 16,041,229 of NC_137882.1, read as the reverse complement.
TGTGGCATAAAAGCGGCTGCATTTGCTTTCTTGAGCATTGCATTAAAATGGGGAAACAAAACAATCTTCCCATAAGAAAAGCAAATCGTGAGTGCAACTGTGCAAAGCTTTAATAGGTAGTATTTACAGACTAAATGCAGTTTGTTTTTTTCCCTTGTCCTTGGCTCTGACAGCCTCATGGGGGGGGAAATAAGCAGCTTTGATGTTCCATAGTGCCCTGTCACCCTAGGTTTGTTTCTTTGAGACCCCTCACAGCTTGCCAGTCTGCATTGGCACACAAGCATGCCATTGCCCCCACAATGGACTGTTTGTGTTTGTCTTTCATAGTCCCTGCTCAGAACCTTCTGTCATATAGTGTATGCGTCCTGCAAAAGGTGGTGAGCTCGGCCCGACCACACCACCTTCTGCAGGGCTCAGAGGTCCTGGAAGGAGCTATAGTCCCATACACACCAGACAGTGATGACCCCTGTCAGGATGCTCTGGGAGCAGAATAACATTCCCTAGCTGAGGTGATACAGGCGTGGTCTATGGTATATTGATGAATTGAATTGGACCACAATGGAAATAAGCATCCAGGACTTTTTTGTGTTATCCTTTTAGCCCAAGTGTTTTACTGTACCTCTGTGCTGTTTTGTTTTTTTTTGTTTTTTACTAATACAGTATTTAATCAATCAAAACAAAAAGTCTAGCCTTCTTTACCACAGTAATTTGCCAGGTCAGGCCTTTGGTGATATGCACAGTACACTGATGTACTTCAAGAGGAGCAAGTAGAGGACCTCTGCCATTGCTTACAAAAGTCCAAGATTATCTCCTTGGTCTTTCTGACATTCAAGAAGACACTGTTGTCCTGACCTGTCCTGCAATAGGTGATTATAGGTCTGACACCATCTCCAGGTAGGTCCTTTCGTCAACGTTTGAGGTCGGGCCCAACACTTTGCCAACAGTTGGAGAGCTGTTCGCCACACAGCCGTGGGTGTACAGGACCTCACAAGACTTTCTGTTGGCACGCCTGCCTTATTGAGTTAACAACATGAAGACTCCGGGTGAACGTGCCTTTGCTGTGTGATGGGAAAACCGAAGTTGTGGGACAAACTCCCTTTGAGGATCAAAGTTGTCCCTGCCTGTTGAGTATGTGTTTCCTACTCCCTCCTGTTGACTGACTGACAGTGTGACTGAGTTCTTGTTGTCCTACATACCGGTAGTCTAGTATTGTTTGTCTTGTCCTATATGTTTTTCTCTTTCCTTCTTTTCTCTTTCTTCAGACTGCGCCCCAGGCCTGTGTAATAACTGGATGGGGCCCGCACCACAAATCCAGAATTTATGAACCTATATGAACAAAGACGAGTGCTCCTCTTCCACAACCATGCCTGGAAAAACACCCAGTAAAGTACATCGGATGGCTCAGTATACGCAACCCAACCCTGCGGCTAGTGGTGGAGTGGACAGTAACCAAGTAATCTTGTAATCTGGCCAGTAATCTTGATGTTGTTACTAAACCAGACACCATTTTGACGATGTCAGGGACTCAAGATCAATTGTAACAAATTGTTACATTTGACCTCAATCAATTGACACATTATTTCACATAATAAATACCCATGACACAAGCCACCTGCTGACCCCAATATATCAGATGTTGGCAGAAATTGTATACACAAGATGTAACCTTGATTCAAGATATGACCTTGAATATTGCAAGGTTCATTCGTTCAAGCCTAGGTCAGCCAGTTTGCTAGAGCTAGAAGGTTTATAGCTAATCAATGTAATCTGTATTGCTTATTATTGTTAGTGTACATTGATTATTCTACAGTGTATTTAATTTAATATATTAAAAACTGTAATTATTAGTAGGCCTACACAGTACCACAGTGGCCTACGCAGGACCACAATGAAAACAATTGTAGCCCTAGGGGTTTTTGTGTTATGTTTTTAGCATTATTGTATAATCGTACGATTAGTACAATGTAGGCTACTATTTACAAAATGTTAATTCACGTCAATTAATCAAAGTCAATGTTACTCTTACTTTGAAGTCCACCGACCCGGTAGTTAATACTTAGTTAAGGTACTATGACGGTTCGACACAGTGGCTGCTAGATGTGCTGGATGGCCAAATATCGCATAAGATACTGCATAGGATAGGCCAGTAACTCAACAAGTCTACAGTCGAGGGGAAGTCAGTCTGTCTGCTAACAACACAGCAGGCGAACAATAACAACAATACACAAGAAGAGAAGACTCAGAAGAGGATATAAACACCAGTAAAACAGCTGAGCGCCATGGATTCAGCTGCCTCTCCGGTAAAAATGAATGCTTCTACAATCTTACTGCATGATGCAGATGATAGCTTAGCTACTCTCACCAGTTTTCCAGGTTGTTGTTGTCCCCCACAACACCACTGTCCACTAGCTAACTGTTAGCTAAGTTAGCCAACTTTATGCTAACACTGTTTACATGACATGGTTAGCCGACGCTAAGCAAGTGAGGAACAGCTTTAGGCAATAATAGTTAGCGTATAACTTTAACAGAAGAATGAAAGTGCTTATCCATCTCCATGGTTTTCCATGGCGGTATTAACTTAAATGCTAATACAACATACACAGTCAATCACCCAACCCCCTGGCTGACCAATAACATGCATCTGCTGTTATTGACAATGAAAGACAAAGCAGCTAACTGATTATCATACTAATACTTTAAGGCAACGGTGTAATAAATCGTGTGGAATATGTGACCATAACCATTTCACGTATAAAGGAACAAAGAGAAGATGTGGACTTTTACTGACAAAATTATCTTTCTATATGTCGATTCTACACTTTTCCATCAACATTTCAGCGAAATGTGACTACAAGTGCCCCATTGTTCCTTGCATACAGTAGCCGCCTCTGTAACCCATCCTTTTATTGATTAACTTACAGTGGAAGTCATCTGACTGACCCAAAATAAATGCACAATTGGAAAACACTTACCTACTTTCTCTACAGGAAGCAAATTGTTAAATGACCTGGATCAGTGGTTCTCAAAGTGTGGGCTAAATTATTGATTGTTTAGGAACAATGAGCCCTTATACAGGTCTGTAACTCCCAAGAGTGTGCATAAAGGGTAAATGGTGCATTTATATTAGCCTGGCTAATAAGCCAGACCGTATCAACCGTTGGCAAAAAAATAGCCTGTGTGATTTGAGTCTGGGTTATTAGCCAGGCTACATTTATATAGCACCGGCTTTATCCAAGATTAAGCATTACATTCACACAGCGATGGCGGAGGAAACCATGCAAGGCACAAACCTGCACATTGGGAGTAATTAGGGGTTCAGTGTCTTGCTCAAGGACACTTCGACACTAACTCTGGGGGAGCCTGGGTTTGAACTGGGAACCTTGCGGTTTCTATCCACTCTACCTGAGCCACTGCCGCCCTGTGCATGAACCCAATGACCTAGAATGGCTGTACTGTATATGTACAACTACATTCATGTGTATATCTGGAATACATTAAGTGTATGTAATATCACAGCCATTTTAGGACTATATGGACCCTTGTCCGAATGACCCGGTCAATTTGTTTCCATTTGTACGGATCCAGGACCGGATCAAGACATTGAGGAACCGGAATTGGTTCCATCACATTTGGAACTGTGTCCGGGACCGTTTTTTATTTACTTTTTAAATCACACTGTCAGAGCTTTTATGAGGACTTGCTATGAAATTATAATACCGTTGGTTCTCAAACGGTTTAATTTGAAGGACCGTATATACCTGACGAAGGCCCCTGAGGCCGAAACTTATTTTTTGTCCGCTCTGTTGTCAATAAATCATTTTGGGATCTTTTAAAACGGTCTGCGGATCTCCTTTTATTCCTAATTTGAAGGACCACCATAACTCTGAGAGCAGCACAAATCTGGAACCAAATGATTTTTTTTCAGTTATGAGGGAAAATATATCAAACTGAGGTGTCCTTGGGAAAAAAAAAACTAATAAAATGTTTGAGAAGCGCTGACCTGTAGGATGTGGCGTTGTGTTGTTGCAGACGATTGGAGAGTTGTTCCGTACCCTGACTGAGATGGGCTTCACTGAGCAGCAGATCCAGGCAGCTGTTCAGGCAGGCCATTTTTCTGTCCCGGCAGCAGCAGAGTGGTGAGTTAGTTCGTTGTCTTTATTGTCTAAAATCTAAATCCTTGCTCAGAGAGAAGGCAGTTATCTGTCATCATCAGATTGTTCTCATGATGACTCCCGTTCAATCCGTTTTTCATCCATCTATTCGCAGGCTCTTACAAGACCAGAATGTGCGGCACAGATTGGTGAAGCAGCCCTCTCAGCCGAGCGAGACAGCATTCGCTGCGTTCAACCCTCCCAAAGAGTCCCATGCGGGGTCTTCTGATAACAGAGGTATTATAACATTGTTTGGATGGGTTCTGCAAAATAGGGAGCAATTTAGTCTTTGCTGTGTGAGCCGAGTTTGTATTTGTTGTAGCTACTGATAAGCAAAATTGTAGGCCATCTGGAAATTGATGTCTATTTCCCGTGTAACAATTCTAGGAACTATTATATATAATTACATATGTAATTAGTAGTATTATTACAACATACTAGTCTTAAAGCTACAATCCGTAGGTCCTCTCCCGGCAGGGAGAGAGTTAAGGAGATGAATAGAGCAGCTGTGGGAGTATACAGCAGCTGTGTGTCTCTCAGTGCAGTGACATACTGTGATTATTTGCCATAATCATATAAAATAATATATCACATTGGGCCAAATGCAATGAGACTGAGCATTGGGGGGTGTGTCAGCTAGGTCAGGAGGTAACAGGGGGTGCACGGCCAAAAAAGTTTGGGTACCCTAGTACACTTCATCTTGAGAGAATAAGGTATTTCCTGAGAAACAGGGAGAGACAGTTTGATAAGGTTTGGCTGCCCCTTGTCCATTACCTGAGTAGAAACGATTAATAGACAGGATACCATTGATATGGTTGACTGTATGCCATTTTCTTTTCAGATGTTTTCCATGAGCTTTCTATCATCTTATTATATAGTATGCAGTGTCACTGAGCAGTATGATTTCTTTCTCTTTTTTGTCTTTGTCTTTTCTTTCATTTTGTTTAATTCAAAAAAAGTATTTCATATCATAATGTTTATAATAATTTATAATCTGTTCAATAAAAACATATTTGACAAAAAAAAAGTTTGGGTACCGCTGCTCTACCATATACTGTACTGTAGATTGGTTAAAATAATATTTTATTAACTCTTACTCCGCTAGCTGGCCCTGCCCTCAGCCCTCCTCTTCCTGTGGGGAGCCTATGTTTTCATTCCCACTATCAACAATGTATACACATTCTGAATGGCCCTGCTGACAGATTCAGTAGCGCAGCCCGGAATCTGTTCTGGAGAGATTAGATGCTGCTTAGTTCCTCGCAGGCATCACTGAGCACAATCCTGTGCTTTGCTTTTTTCCCTTTTTTGAATGAAGGTAGCCTTTTTTTAAGGGCGGTGATCTCCTTCTCTTTCCATTTATTCTGTTCTATTGCCTGGAACTTGTCCTGTGCCAGCCATTGTCATCTTTTTTTCCATAATTCTTTTAAAATAAAATAATGGTGAGAGAGGGGATAACATGCGATTTGAACTGGCGTCAGCTGCAGGACCGACTATACCGGTAGCTTTATTTGGGTATTTTGATTTACATAATTAAACGTTTGAACTCCACAATATGACTCATTGCCTACTGTATTTATTTATATCAGCCAGATGATGTCTTACGTTGTAATTTACTGCCCTAAACAAACATTAGTCCATAGACTTGGCTGGCAAATGATACATCATAAGTGCCCTAAACAAACATTAAAGTCCATAGACTTGGCTGGTAAAAAAAAATACATTAACTGCCCTAAACAAACATTAAAGTCCATAGACTTGGTCCGCTAGACTGACATCAACACTAAGGCAAAAATCCATAGGGGAGACACCCCATTATTAGACGCTGTCTACTTGCAGTAGTCATGGCTGCCAGTTCCCACCTGAGGTTGTGTGGGAGTCCAGATTTCTCCAGACCATGCTGAATGACTGCTAGCTCGCATAACGTCTTCAGGCTAGGACTTACGTCTAAGATATACAGGTCATCAGCCGGTGTGTTGAATCCTTTGTATCCTCCAAAAAGGATATGATTTCCCACCACGCAACAGCACATCAGAGTCATCGAACATGGGCCTTTTCCCTTTGGGTCAACCTTCTTCCAGGAGAGGGTCTCTGGATTGAATTTCCAGAGATCACTGAAACAGCTGAACCAGCCACCAAATATGTACAGCTCTCCATTGTAGGCAAACGCTGAATGGCCAAAGCATCTTTGCTGCTGTGCAGAAGGTGTGCTCAGCCAGAGGTTGGTCTCTGTGTCAAATACTCTGATGTTGTTGTAGAGGACCCCCTGGTTCCCTTGGCCGCCGAATACAAACATCTTTGTTCCGATGATGGTTGCAGAGTGCCATGATGAAGCAGGTGCTGAAGCGCCTCTGGCGTTAATTAAAGCCCAGACCATTGTGGTGGTGTCCAACTTGTAGATGTCATTAGTGCAAGTCAGCTTGGCCTTGGTATATCCTCCATGAATATACATGACCTTCCCATAAACACAGGCTGAGTGCCTCCTCCTCGCCTTTGGAATAGTCCCAGACATCCTGGGTTTGAACCATCTGTGTGTATTGACATCAAATGCATAAAGCACATTGCAACATGCGTGGAGTACCTGCCGTATCAATCTACTGATCATATTTTGTCCAAAGTATCTTCCCCCCCAAATGTAGATGATATCCTGTATCAAGACAGCTGTGTGACCGCAGCGCATGGAGAGAACCTCAAGGTGACATTCTCTTCCAACTGTCACTGGGGGCAGCATCCAGCTCAAAGACACTGTGTTGAAGACATGTATGCCAATCTGGTCCTTGTTGTTCTCGCTGTGCCCTCCAAACGAGTACACCTTGTGCCCTACTGCCACGGAAGCATACTCGTCTCTCTTGGACGCTCCTTTTGGCTGCACTGTCTGGCGGGACATTTCACACACGGTCCACGTGGTCCGGTATAGTAGCACAGAGCCTTGCCTTGTAACAGAATGGAGTCGTGCCCACGGCCACTACCATTTATAATTATGGTAGGGCAAATGTCACACGAAGCTTGCACAATCCATGAATATGGCAAATTGATCTGCATATGTGCCACGGCAGGCTTTGGAAATTCCCATGTGCTGCGAAATCTGTTCAGGTGGTCACAGTAAAAAAGTAATTATCATTAACTGCTGACACACACACACACACACACGTGCACACACAAGAAAACACCTGCCAATGACAGCCAAGTGGTCTTTGTTATTGTTTGAGGCCCTGGTCAAGGTTCACCAAATTTGAAATCCATGTAAAGCAGAAGATGTGAATTTGCTTTGGCAATGGAAGCAAAATGTTTTATTCTTCCACTTGCTTGCATAGAAGCCCTATATGAGTTTCCTTTCTCACCTGCATATATTTCTGTGACGTGTCTTTTAATAATGTTCCCTTTTTGTACTGTTTTTATTGTGCATATAAATAAACTAAACTATGTCACTGGATTGTTGACAAAATGACATTTGATTCTGTATTTTCCACAGCATCCCCATCTTTGGCCCTGAACCTGTCGCAGCAGCCGTCCTCCACCACCTCCACAGAGCCAACGCCGGTCGAATCCCGGATCAAACAGGACAAGAGTGACTTCCAGGAGCAGCAGAGACACCGTGTGGCTCAGGAGGCCAAGGCAGAGAGAAGACAGAAGAAACAGGTCTGAAGACTCACTCCCAATCTTCCGCCGTAATATGAAGACTCAAATCTTCAGACTCCACCTTAGCCTGTAGCACTTTCCCTAGCCTTGACGACCTTGCAGGTTTATGCAAAGGCTAAAAATCTGAGGTCCTGACGTCACCCACTCATCCCCTGGTTCACGGAAGTAATTTCTCTATGGAGAATAACATTGGGTCATCTTAAAATCGTTTCATATAAGCATTGTGGTCCAAAAATAAACAAGCTGTGTCTGCGTTATTGTCGGGGAGGTGTCTCTGTATCGTTTACGACAGTCAGTCACTCATATATGTCTGTTTCTAGCGAAAATGTAACTAATTCCGTAGCAGTAACAATAGAGTTTTCTCAGTTGATTCTTCATTTGGATTTGCGCCCTCTACTGATATTGACGTCAGACTTCAGTGCTCTATGGTGTGTATAGTTTCAATTTGCAGATTATTTCTTTTTTTTATATGATACTGTTTAGACTCATGATAGGTTCTTGGTTTGCCTATCATCCTAGATTACTTTATATGTATTTGATGTATTACCTTGTGTTTACCTTGCTTTCTGTAAATTGCTCTGGATTAAGAGTGTCAAATGCCAAAATTGAAGTACAGTAAAAAACAAAAAAAAGGCTCAAATAATCTTTAAGCATGCAAAAATCTTCTAAATCCTCTAGTTTTCAGAAATAAATATTTTCACGATTTTTCAAAAATGGCAGACCTACAAGCTCGTAGCGTGCCACTCGGTGAGCTTGTAGATCTGCTATTTTTCAATAGCTAAATTATAACGATGTTTAAAACACCAAAATTAAAATGGTAGTAGTGTCTTCCTCCATTCAGAGTTTCAGACAACCATAAAACGCATCTTTCTGTGTGTTTTCGTTTTACTGGTCTACCAGGAGCGTGAATTGGTGCTGAAGCGGATTGCTGAGGACCGAAAGAGCTTGCAAAGAAAGACCCAGCCCAGTGCAGCCGCTGAGAGTGAAACTTCTCCTTCCAATGACCAAGGCCAGAGGCTAGGGGGGAAGATTCAGACAAATGTGGATAACAACTGTATACTCATGGTGAGACTATCAAACACTTCGAAGTGTGTGTGTGTGTGTGTGTGTGTGTGTGTGTGTGTGTGTGTGTGTGTGTGTGTCCATATTTGGATTTGACTTTGTGCCGTTGCGTTCCCGCAGATTCGGCTGCCCTCCGGAGAGTCCATGCGTGAGCGTTTCCCGGCCGACGCCCCTCTGCGTCACGTGGTGGAGCACATCGCCGGGCGGCACCCTTCCCTGCACGCCTTCTCTCTCCTGCAGGGCTTCCCGCGGAAGCGCTTCGGGGAGGCCGAGCTGGCCTGTTCCCTGCGCTCCCTCGGCCTCACGCCCAGCGCTGCTCTCTGCATCCAGACCACCCCTCCGGAGACGACCCAGGACCCCCCACGCAGCCCGGCGACTCAACAACCCCCAGCCGAATCGTCCCAGGAGGACCAGACGCCGTGTGCCGTTCCTCCGACGCCACCACCGCCACAGCCACAGGTCCCTGTTCAGGACGAGGCCGGGCTGGATGTGTGCGGTCCGCCCCCGCCGCTGCCACAGCAGCTGTGGGAAGAGGCAGTGGGCTATGCAGGGATCCCTGGTGTTGTTCCCCCACTGTCTGTGTCTGGACGCTCTCACTTATGGGGTAAGATTTACAGCAACATATCAGACGGTTAAAAAACAATACGTATGTAGTGAAGGTCCTATTATTTATTTTTTTACTGTACATCAAATCATAGTTTGAAGTAGTATATTAGCTTGCCTGTGCTTGCTAGGAGGCTGCAGCAATATGAGAGCTTGAGATTCACAGATAGAGCTAAGTGGCTGTCTGGGCAGTTCGCTAAACACATTCCTCGTACTGTTGCCGCTGCACAGGGCGGGGTAATAAGCTGGTTCCCGGAGAGGCCGGGGAGGCTGCCAGCGAGGACGACGAGGGGGAGGATAATGATGTCGTTGACCCTGAAGAGGAGGAGGGGCTGGAGGCAGAGGGGGAGCCGCCTCACGCGCTCGACGGTACTGCCTTTCTGTGATTGATCGCAATTAATTGACATGATCACTTATTTCGCATACTCGTTGCACTCGCCGTTTCCATGTTGAGAAAGGTTCATACATTTTTTACATTTTACTAAAAAGTTTGGAAATGGCTGATCTACAAGCATTTCCACTATTTTGTAACATTCAGACTTTTGAGTATAATGTATTTTGGCCATAATAGATTATTTATTTTAATTATTGGTACCGTCATATCTGCCCCACGCATTCTTTGTTTACAAAGTATAAAAGCCACACAATGAAATTGTTAATTAAATTATTTGTATGACTCCTCACTTGCACTTGCTTGGGCGCTCTTATCATCGTACAATGTTAATGTTTGTGGACAGACACCAAAAGCTGGATATAGGAGGGGCTAGCGACCCTCAAAAATTTGTGTCTTATGTTTTGACATGCAGGTGTATTGCTCACTTATGGTATTTGTTGCAGGAATGCCAAGGCTTCCCTTCTTTCCGGACAACAGGGTCCGAGTAGGATTTGAGCCAAGACACCACTGGCCAGAGCAAGGAAATCGCCTCCGGTAGGTGACAACTAAGGAGTTTTTTACAGGATTCACGGCTGACAGAAATATAACATATATGCTATACTCTGACTTGCAGTATTATCATTAATGAATAGTCTTTTGAAAGAAAAATATATTTGTAGGATTTCTTTCCATAATGTGCCGTTACTTATTTATCTGCGATATAACACAATATTGTGATATAACAACACAATATCGTGAAAATATTATTATTTTCACAATATTTATCTGGAACAGAGTCAAACTAAATGCAATGCCTCAACTCCTACAAGTTCAAGTGCCTGTCAGGGGGTGGGGGGGAAACCATGCCCTGAAAAGATTTGGGAACCCTTGCCCTAACGGTAACCCCTTTCACCGTCCTCTGTGTGTGCCAGGGGGGAGGCACCACCGGTGGAGGCCCCCCCAGAGCGTGATAACGCCGGTGGTCGGGCGGCTGCGGGCCTGGCTGCGGTAGAGCGTCTTCAGAGAGCAGCAGAACACCAGGACGACCCTCAGAACGTCCAGGGACACCCGTCGCCTCCCAAGAGACCCTTCAGAACGCCCAGCATCCCCTCCCTATGTGTCCTCTCTACCCGGGCTACGGTCCACCTCATGACGGGTCAGGGACATAAACAATATGACATTTATTTCTTATTTAGACGTAATGCTCTTTGTGACAAATATTCCTGAAAAATGGGAAGTCAAGTGAGACAACTCAGACAAGTACGTATGTCCAAAGTGTCAAAAGAGAAATGTATGTACCCCTCAGTAAGACATTTTATTTTAAAAAATATATATTTCTTTGCATTTTATGCTTTATTTAAGATAAAGTATTTGAGGCAGCCTGTTGGCCGTGCCACTGCCTGTATAATTTTGAAGTCCAACGACGCTGAACGAATCATTGACGGGACAAAATGCATGAAACCCAATTAAAGCGTTCCGCCAACCACTTCAACCACTCTGATCATTCTCTCTCTCTCCACCATCGCACAGCTCCCAGCATGCAGTACATCAGCAGCCTGTCGTGTCTGACACCAGAGCTGGCCGAGCTCCTGCTCAACCACATGTCCGGCGAGCGGCTGCTGCGCCCGCGCAACCTGGAGCTGTTCTTCGGCTGCCCGCTGCAGAAGTTCATCCTCAACTGCTACCCGTACTCCACCAACGAGCTCCTGCGGCAGCTCCGGGCCTTCAGCACTCTGAAGCACCTGAGCCTGGTCAACTCGCCACTCATCACTGGTGTGTACTGTATGTCGGCCTGTGTCTTCCTGATGTTGACGTTTTGCTGAATTGTGTGCGGCTGAGAATGCAACTTCTTCAGACATCCTTGTCTTGTCGGGGGAGGTCCCTTTAGCCTTTGACCTTCCAGTAGTCTCGTGACCATGATCGGGCGGGGGGGCTAACGGGTGCTACACATGCGTGTGTTGGCATGACAGTGTTGACCGTGTTGACCGTGTTGATGTTGTTTCTATTGTTGACTACTTGTCTCACCCCTCCATTCCACGGTGTTGTTCGAGAAATATATTCAACAATCTAACTTCCATGATCAACGCACTCACTGGGGAGAGCAAAAGCCTGCAGACAGCAGAGGCTTCAAAAAACGCGCTTCTAGGATCCCAAATATGTGCAGCTACAACTTGCAGCGTGGGCGGTGCTTCCCAATAGCACCGCCCACGCTGCAAGTGCAAGTTGCAGTTTTTTTTAATCCCGATCATATTCCGATCATTTGAAAATGATCGGCCCTGATTGTGATCGGACCGGGACAACCCTAATATGAATGCATTGCAGTTGCTAGGCGATTCTCCAAAGCCAAACGAGATTCTATAATATTGCATAATCATCTTTTGTTCTTCTATCATCCAGACGCTGGCCTGTCAGTCTTGTCAAGTCTGGTCAAACTCCAGTATCTCAACCTGGCCTCCTGCTGCAAACTGACAGACTCCTGTCTTCAGCACATCACAGGTATCGTCCTTTTACGACCTTAGCCAGTCACACAGTCTTGCGATTGAGGCCCAGAGAGTCTGCATAATAAGGGGCATGAATAAATCTATCTATTATGTAATATGTAATCTCTCCCCAAGTGCTACGTGCAAGAACACCACAACACAACATAAGCTGTTCTGTGAAACATGGTGTCTGAAACATAAGAAAAAATCTGATCCGTCTGAAGTGAGTGGTGCATGTGTGTGCGCGTGTATGTGCGTGTGCTCTGCTGGTCACTTTAGGTGTTGCAGCACAGACACGTACGTACACATACACACATACACTACGTATGTGGTTGTTTTTTATGACCAGAAAAGCATCTGCTCTTCTGAATCATGCAAAAAAAAAAAAAACCTAGTCGACTAAGACCCATTCCATACCATCGATTAGTAATGGTCAGCCCTAAAAATTATATATTTGATATATAGATATATTTTTTTAAATGTAGGAAAAATAAATGGGAATTTTACTTGAGTCGTGACCCATAGAAATGGGTCTGTGACCCACAAATGGGTCCTGGCCCAGTGTTTGGGAGCCAGTGTGTTAAACCATGTGCATTACTCCAAGTTTTGTTTCCTATTCCCAGGGCTGAAGAGCTTGTGTTCCTTGTCTCTGGACCACACCAAGGTCAGTGACGTGGGGATGGTGCCGTATCTGCAGTCTGCTCCCTCCTGCCTCACCCAGCTCAGCCTGAACCAGACAGCTGTGACCGAGGCCACCCTGAGCGCCCTGGCCCGCTGCGCGCCACAGCTACGACTGCTCAGCATCAAACAGACCAAGGTACTGGTACTCAGTTCAATTCAAAGGAGCTTTGTTTCAGTGGTGTGAAAAAATAATCAAATGTTTTACTTAAGTAAAAGTATCAATACTGCAATATAGAAATACAAGTAAAAGTCTGGAATTCATTCATTCTTGAGTGAAAGTACAAAAAAACTGGTAAAAAAAAAACTGGTCTCAAAATGCGGCCGTACTCGTTGCTCTTCCCTATACTGTAGGTCAGTGATGTATCGGCCTTGGCGGGGCTGACCAGCCTGCAGACTCTGAACCTGGACGGCACAGGAGTGACGGAGGGCTCCCTGGAGCGACTGGCTGACCACCCCGCCCTTTCTGCCCTCAGCCTGGCGGGGATCCCTGTAGCGGATGGAAATCACACTCTGCAGATAATCTCAGGTGTGTAGAAGGACGTGAAAGTTTAGTGAGTGCTGAACGTCGATGTGAATAGTACCATGTTTGCTAGTTCCTTTTTTTAAACGGTCCTCGGTGTGTCTCGCAGGTCTCAGGCTGACCCACCTGACCCTCCCTGGACGCCACTGTGTGACGGACACTGGGCTGTCCTTCCTCTGTAGACTGGCTCATCTCTCAGAGCTGGACCTCACTGACTACACGCAAGTCACAGACCTAGGAGTCAGCCTGCTTTCATCCATGACCAGGTAGAAACTTTTAACTACAGTTAGTTAAAGGGATATTTCACCTAAAAACTAATGTGGGTCATTTTATCGTCTACTCAGGCTGTTGTGAACACCCCTGACAGTTTTTAAGTTGCTCGATTCAGTGTTTAGATTTGATAGTAATAATTTGATCAGACACGCCTCCTTCCTACACAAACCCACTGCAACTTCAAACTCTATTTTAACCATGTTAGATTAATCAAAAGCACCCGTCCTTGGTTCTGGTTACTCATATTGTGAGGGGGCTGTGTTGTTTCAATTATTTTCATTTCTTTTTTGGAAAAAAAACAATACACATACTGAAATTACACACTGGTAGCTGATCGGTATTGGTTAGTTAGCATTGTGTTATGGAGACTTGTCCTACCTTAGTTTTCAAGTCGCCGGCCAGCGCGTAGACAGAATAGTTGAGAGTTGAGACGCACAATTCAAGGGTCCAGTGTTTGTAACAACTACAGTGCTGTTTAACAAACAAACAAACTTAAAACGATCAGCTTCGCTGTCCGTGTAAATAAATCAGTATAAATGTGAGAGTTCAATATAACGGAATCACACTATTTTCTTCTTAGTCAATCGTGTTGTATTGTGGTAAAAAATAAAACAGTTTGCTGCTGTCCTTGCTCAGGTGTGGGCTGTGTGTTCTGCCCAAATATTTCCCCCTTGTCTCTTTCTCATCAAGGGGTTCCACCCTGCTGTTGGGAACTATTACATCTAGCAGCAGGGGGCAGTAACGGGTGTCTGAACAATATATCTGTTCTTGGTTGATAAAGTAAGCCTTGCCGAGCCATGAGGCCCAAAGCACAAGTTGTGGGAATGGAAAACATGGTATCGTTACAGTACATCTCTAGTTCTATCATAGAAGTCCAGTGACTGTAGTGCTGTGGTGTCCTCTCTCTCTCTGTCACAGGCTGGTGCGTCTCTCCCTCAGTAGCCTGGCACAGCCAGCGTCCTTTCTGGTCTAGAGGGGAGGGGAGAATTTGAGCCGAACATGAACGAAAATAAAAGCTTGGGTACCGAGGCTACTCCCTCAGTAACACCCAGGTGACTGACACCGGGCTCTCTCTCTCTCTGTCACAGGCTGGTGCGTCTCTCCCTCAGTAACACCCAGGTGACTGACACCGGGCTCCCTGCGCTGGGCAGCCTTCAGGAGCTGCAGGACCTCTGTCTGGACCGCACGGCCGTCACCAGCCGAGGTGTGGCCGCTCTCATCACCCGTCTGCCACACCTCCAGGTAGACTGTTATTTAGAGCAATTTGGTTCTCAAAACGTTTTCATGTCAAGGATCCCCAAATTGATTATATATATATTTGGCTGCAGAGGTGAAAACCCCCATCTGATTTTTTTTTTGTTGAGACCCCCCAGAAGAGATTCATGTTAAAAAACAATTATCTAAAAGAATGTTCCAAACATCTGTGATTATATATTTTCTTTTTCTAATCAATTTAGAATTGGTATTTGTTAAATGTAGCTTTTTATCCACTGCTTCCTAGGTGTTAGGCTTGGCCAGCACGCAGGTGGGAGACACGGTAGTGAGGAGGGGTCTGATCCACTGTCCTCAGCTGCTGAAGCTCAACCTGAGCAAGACGCGCATCACAGATCACGGTGAGGTCACGTGCTAACGCACGCAGATGACTTTTAAGACATTTTTAATACCTCCTAAAAGAATGAGTCCATTACTGTATCAAAAGTCAGTGGAGTATTCAACTGACAGTACTTTATCTTGAAATTCACCCAGATTCTATGTTGAGTTAGAATACTAGATACACCAATGACAGCTGCCTGGCCACCTGGCTAATTAATGTAACACCCTGGCAGTCAGGAGGCCTTAGAACTGTTGAAATAAACTGCTGTATTGTTCACAACTTTTCTCTAGGTCTTAAATTCCTGAAGCACATGTATCTGGCGCAGGTGAACCTGGACGGAACTGGCGTGACCCTCACCGGCATCGCAAGCCTCCTTTCTTCCACCAATATCAGCAGCATCCGAGCCAGCCACACGCGCATCATCCCCCACGATGATGTCTCCGACGATGACGGAGAAGGAGCACACTGAAGAAGCCCGCCATGGATTTCGTTAGCTCCCCCGGACCCTGCTCATGCCACGCCTAAGCACAGCTGTACCTTCGGACGGCTGGATTCTAGTCACAGCCCCAAACACTTGTCTCCCGATGATTTTGCACTGCTTCGACTGCAGCCAGTGGCGCTAATCTCTCTCAATCACATGTCTACTGCTGAGTTGAAATCTATTTAGAAGGGAGCATTGCGTTTCTGAATCAGGCCCTCTATAAGATGTTAGTTCCATCCGCATTTACTCACAATCCCAGAGCTGTTATGATCCTGTAACATGTTTATGCCATATTAAATTGAGGTTAGCTCTGGTCCGTAGTGTTGGGAATTCTCCTTAAAGATATGTGACTCTTTGGGCATTTGTTTCATATTGCAATCTGTCGATTCAGTAAAAATAGAATACATTTTCTCTACTCACAAATGGTTTTGATGTGTCGAAAACCTACTCTCCTCGCCACCTAGAACTTAATAGAAAAATTCCATTGACCAAATATGTAAGATTGGAGTAACAAAGAAAATTCTGTCCGGTGGAATATTTTCTTTCCTGGCCAAAAACTTTATTTTACATGGAAGGTGGAGGGCTGAGTGTCTTTCCACACATTTAAACTTGTCCGTTTTGGTGAGTAGCATAAGTGCATTATTTTTTACCGGCGATGCCTCAGTCTCATAGCGTTAAGGAGAACTCTTAACTCTATGCACCATTGCTAGGTGGAGGTGAATGTTAGTGGTGCTGCATGCCTCGCCATGGCCATGCTTTATATAAACCAACGGTTAAATCCAATGTCTTTGTCGTCACCATCCACACACACTGAGGGCTCAGGACAGCACCCCCTCCTTTATCTACTGTAGCAAGTTACAGCTAAAGGTCAGCTACTGTAGCTTTAGTATGTCATGTTTGACCTGGATGTAGCTTTCCTGTTCTACCCCAGATGCAGTCTGGTGGGAACATGGTAGTCGCGGTCCACTACATTGTCCCTCAAGCCCTGGCTTATGCATAAATATGCTATAAATTGCAAAATGAATGCAAATGTAATATACGATAGAATGTTTTAGAACAGTCTGATATATCTAATCAGTAAAAAGACAAAGGACTTGAATTTAAAAATGTAATTTGGTTATTACTGTAATCTTTTTAGATTTTAGGGGACAGGTTTACAAAAGGGGGTAAATAAAATACCAGTTTAATCACTTTCAACCTGCCAACACTATTTTGAGTACTATTTATTTTTCATGGCAAATAGGTCTGTCTGCCCTCGTCTTATTTTAAGACATTTCACAATAGTGCTGCAGCCTGAGGCTATTTAGGGGTAGTTGGAAGGGCAAGGTTTAGGAACCCCATCTTGAGGCCACCACGTCATATGGGAATAGGATTTGCATTCATAGAAATGTCATCTGTAGGGTGGAAACCATGTCTTTCAGTATTCAAAAACGGCAAAAGTAGCAGATCAACAAGCTCAAAATGCATCGCTTGGCGCTGTGTTTTGAACTTGCGTGTCTGCTACTTCTGATGCTTTAGTGTGAAGCTGTAGTATGATCAAGTAGGGCATAATTTACGGGGGGAATAAAAACAAATTATATGGAAGTAAGAGTTTCTGCCCAACAATAGTGATGTGCTCCCTTATGTTTTGCATGACCTCCCCCCACCCTTTGTTTCCTGTCAATCTAGTGAAGCAATAAAAATGCATCCCGACGTCAAAAGTAGAGCAACAGGTGTACATTTTATGGGAAATGTGAGTCTAGAGCTCCTTGCTCCTTTACATTTTTTTAGTCACCTTCAAATAATGGCTCACATAATTTCTTTTGGGGGTGGGGGTTAAGTAAGTAATGCGTCCAGTTTTCTGAAGGATAACATGGGGCCGTTATGTTAAGGTGATGCTGTGACTTAGTAATGCATCATGGGTATTCATTTCCATGCTTGGTTTTTGGTTTGATTCTAGTGACTTCCTCCAGTCAACAATTGACCAGTGAACTTTAAAAGCTGCTTGTGGCTGTGTAATGAATCTGTTGGATTTAATGCAGCCAACCATGGTCCAGGTTGCATATTGAAGTTGATGCTCATAAAGCAAGAATCCAAAGTATCGGTAACTCCTTGTAAGGGGTTTTGGGGGAGTCTGGAGATACTGTTTGTCTGTGTTTACAGAGATGTAAAAATAACATTTATTTTCCCAAAATACTAATGTTTTTTTTTGATAAGTGCACTGCATTCAGTATGCATAATTAAAGAAAGTTATTTGAAATTTCTAATGTTTATTTATTTAAGGGTCCATGAATATGTCTGCTTGTAACTTAAGTAAATTTATTTCGGCAAAGATTATTGCATTTACATTTGTTAAATAAGGCATTGCTGCTCTTTTTACACAACAAAAAAAAAGTCTAAATTTTAAATATCTGAAAATATGACCCTATAAGCTGCTGCATACATGGTAAACATCACAATTGGAAAATAATAAACTTGCTTGTTGACAGCACAATGGAATGCATTCCAAAATGCACTGAGACGCTTCTGGTGAAATCAGCCAATCAGAGTGCAGCCTGAGGTGAAGGGTAGCAGGGGATTGGGTCAGGTTGAGTGGGGTTAGGGTACATCGTAGTCAAACTTAATGGAAATATCAGGTACAACAGACAGGTCCCTAAATACAAAGATGCATAAGAGACTAGTTCTGTTCAGGTTTTAATTCCTGAAATGCAAACCCAATCTTCATCCCTTGCAGGGAGTTTGAGGGTCAAATCCACGATGCATGATCAAATTGAGCGGTTCAAGGTGTGTTAGTTGTTGTTCTAGAGGTCGTGTGCTTGCTTGCTGATCTTGCTTTTCAAATGCTCCTTATAAGCCAGAATGCCGCGGGTCCACTTGGTGATGGTCTTCTTCTCACACACCCAGATCTCCTGTGCCACCTGGTTAAATGAAAGACATGAGGCCTTGATAATGGTGCTGTGTAGAGCGATGATACAGATTATAGAATCCACAAGGTTTACAATGATAGAACTTTACCAGAGTTGTTCCGATACCAGAATTGGAATCGTACCCTAGGCATGATTTTTTTTTTATCAGAGATAAAAGGGTGTTTTACAGACAGATCAACCAGTTCCGGTTTATCTCCGAGACACAGAGACGCTGACAGATTGTAGTATAGCGCCATCTCAAACTACTGAATCAATATATAACAGAACCATATGGAGGAGAGACAATGACATCTCCATCCATGTGTTAAAATGCAGGCATCGGCTAGAATGCCAGTCTATGCTATTCTGATGCCACATAATTTATCACGTTTCATTCATTGTACTATTTACATTATTGTTTTACTCTAACTTGAAGCTGCAAAGCTTTTAATTTCAATGACTGGGCCGTTTGATTTGCACACTCAAGAGTTACAGACCTGTAAGGGTACATTTGGAAGGGGTGCGCACGCTTTTCCGACACACCGAAGATCCGAAGCGGGGGGACATGCGATGCGAAAAAGCGATGGTCTGACATGCGCTGCTCCCGTGCTTGCGGTTAGGGTTAGGTTAGGATTGAGGTTTCGGATCAATAGTATGTCGGAACTAAAGCCTGCACCCCATTTGGAACACCCTCAAGGAACCCAGAGAGTCACTGGACTCACTTTGAGAGCCACTGTCCTAGATTAGTTTAAAATTATACACTGGTATCGGACCGATACATTTCTAATCTTTATGGGAAATCAACAGTGTGTTTTATGTACCTGCTGAATGAGTCGGAAGTCGTGGCTAACCAGCATCACTCCACCATCAAACTCATTGATGGCTTCGGCCAGGGCGTCGATGGTCTCGATGTCCAAGTGATTGGTGGGCTCGTCAAGGAAGAGCAAGTGCGGGTTCTGCCAGGCCAGCCAGGCGAAGCACACCCTGCACTTCTGGCCGTCCGACAGGTTCCTGATTGGACTGACCTGAACGTGGATCAAACAAAAGATTTGTTAGTCCCCAACAACTTGAACCCCAACTTCCCCATTCTGGGAGCAGAATGGTGAAGAGATTTGGTGTAGAGTGAAATGGTCACGAAGTGAGAGTCATGAAAGAATAATTATTCTGAAATGAGTTCAGACGGGCTAGCATCTCCTTTAAAAGACCATTTGTTGGATTTGTGAACCATTTCGCTTTGACCCTCTGGATAGATGTGTCCTTCTCACCTGTTGTTTGCCCGTCAGGCCATAGCGTCCAATGATTTTCCTCATCTCTTCCCGCTCTTTGATATCAGGGTAGCACTTCATCATATAATCCAGAGGAGACAGGTCTAGCTCCAGCTGCTCTGTCAGATGCTGGAACACAAATTCATATCGAATGTTTAATTGAAGCATACATACGATTAATCTGAGACGTGTATGTGCTCATCTCACAGGATGCAACAGTGAGTGATACATAATCCCTATGAATTAGACTACCTGATTTATGGATTAAAAGCAAAACAAAATCTCACGCCTGAAAAATGGTCTTAATGTGCGATTTGTGAGTGAGAAATGAGCTCCCACACACTAGCGCCGTTTCCTAAACAACACAATATGCAAAATTATGTTTTAGTAATTCTACATACAGATAACCATGTGAAGAAATCACAGATTGAGGATTTAAGCTTTGCTTTTATTAAATATATATTTATGAAAGATGCTTCTGCACATATTAAATATATATTTATGAAAGATGCTTCTGCACATATTAAATATATATTTATGGAAGATGCTTCTGCACATATTGCTAGTTTCACCACTTCAAATGCTCCGATCTTAAAATAACCAAAATTGCCGCTGCAAGCTCTCAACACATTTAGAGCTCATAGATGGTCTACTTTCGATGTGCAACATGGCGACTTCTATGGAATTCAAATGTCGTAACAACTGCCAGATTTATTATTGCTCATTATTGTCACACTTCTAACTTTTATGTATATAACAGTATTTAAGATCCGAATCGGTGTTAAACTCATTAGTTTGAGCTAGTAGCACCTTCTGGAAACCTGGGACTAGTTCATGCAGAGCCTATTAATTATCATGATCATAAAAGTGGAAAACTGATTGGAATTCTCAATAGAGCCACATTCTTCCTGACCGGTTCAGCATCTTACCTGGTGATATCTTCCAATCTTGACGTGAGAATGCTTGCGGATCATGCCATCGCTAGGGAGCAGCTACAGGGGGGAAAAGGGAATGCATAATAAGAAAAAAATATGTTTTGATTGATTCTGATCATGAACTTTTTCCGATAATGAAACCAGTATCATACAAGCTGCAACTAGTGGCTACAATTCTGGTATCGGTGAGTATGCCAGTCTAGGCCATTCCAATGCCACGTAATTTGATGATGTCATTCACAGTAATCAATTATTGTCTTTTGAATGCTTCAGTTGATCAATGGTTCTCAAACGTATTAATTTCAAGAACCCCTATAAATCAGAGTGCACAAATGGAACCCAGTCTCAGAGTTAGACATGTAATTTTGGAACAAAGAGGACCCCATTTTGAGAACCACTGTCCTAGATTTATTTATTACACCGATATGGGATTGGTACTGGGTATCGACCAATACACAACTTGGGTATAGGCATCGGGAAGGAAAGGATGGTCATTGGTACATTTCTAGTATGAATTTGAAGCCCAACCTACATCGCCCATCAGAAGTTTCAGCAGAGTAGACTTTCCGGCTCCATTGGGTCCTACCAAAGCCACTCGAGTATCCAGATCAACACCAAACTCCAGGTCTTTATATATGTGGGGCTAAAGGGCAAAACAGAAGAATGAGGGGTTGGTAAGTCGATAAATATAAATATGAATGTCCATTCATATTTGTTTTGCCCCAAACCAAACCATTATGTTATTATAAATTAAATAAAGAAAACAGGCAGGCGAGATGAAAACGAGGCACACTATATTTTATATAAATGACAATATAAACTACATAGAACAAATAACGTATACTAATGGTAGCACACACAAGCTGTAATACTCACTGTGTCGTCACTGTATCTAAAGCTGACATTCTGAACCATGATAACAGGGGGAGGGATCTTCCCACAGGGAGGAAAATTAAATGACAGGGTCTGTGGGGAAACACGAGAGGCAGGGCTTAAGTGTGTGGAATAAAGTAAGAAAACAAGTTTAAAAGAAATCTCATGAATGAACATTTTATGGCGATGTTTAAGGTATTATGTTGCGGCTGTTCTACATACGGCCAACCAGTTGAAGAAATCACAGATTGAGGCATTAACCTTTCATTTTCTGAGACCATTCATGTTTATGGAAGATTCTTACCTTGTCATTTGAAACTTTTTCAGTCAAGCCTGAGGCTACCATCTTCTGTAGCGTCTTCTCTTTGCTCTGAGCCTGTCGTGCCAGTTTCGCAGAGCCATGACCAAACCTGGCTATGTAATTCTGGAGGGGAGGAGGCAAAGTCAGGCGTTAGATTTTTGAACCAAAGATGTTTTCTTTGCAAAAAGCCATAAATGTGTAGAAGAATGACCGTTAGCATTGTCTGTCGTATGTCAAACTGTTACTGTTCAGGATTTAAATAAAACAAATTACAATCTGCTACTCCTGAGTGACACTGTAAATTAATGCCCTACTTGAATATATGTTCATTATACCTTCTGTGGAGCAGTACCCCCAATCCACCACACGGTGTCCTCATTTACCTTCATGTGTGCTATTTGATCTTGCTCCCAGTTGAAGCGCTTCATCTGGTTCTCCTCCAACTCCTCCCTCGTCTTCACATACTGGTCGTAGTTACCCTTCAAAAATAAAAATAGATGTTGCAACGGTCATCCCACAGAGGGCTGCACAAACCTACTAGTACACACACACGTGCATGTGTACTTAGTAACACATTTCACCCCCGCAACCTTCCATATAGGGCTTTATGAGATCACAGACTGCAGAGTCCATAAAAAGAACTGTAAAGGCTCTGCCGAATCAGGACTGATGCCGTTTAAGCTGGCCAATATCCTGCCTGTCTTTATTAAACTCTATATCTGGCTTGGTTAGATGACTGGTGCATTAGGGCAAGTGTTCTTAAACATTTCAGGCCGTGACCCCCCCCACAAAATAATCATTTATTTGAATGTGGGGACCCACCGCCACCCTGACAAACACTTGGAATTGTAGGCATTACATGTAGTTTGACTTTGTTCCACAGATAAATAGTGAAAATAGCCAAAGTACAAGCTTGTAGATTGGCTAATTTCACAATGTTTACCTCTTTCTTACGTAATATTTGGTAATTTGGCTAGTCACTTTGGCTACTTGGTTCTATTGACAATAGTACAATCTCAAAATAAAATGTGTTGAATGACCACATTAAAGAGAAGCAGCAAGCACTCAGTGGAGTAGTTTAAAGTAAGGACGTAACGGGTGCACGCTTCTGGTAGAAAAGAATACCAGCACGTTTTCCCCCAGCAGTAACAAACATCGGCCATGAGGAAGGCCTCAGGCCCTAAACATCCGATGTTTGTTGCTCCCTCTGCCACTTGTGTGGTACACCCCTTATGTGACGGTCTACTCAGTCAGTACTGCTGAAGCTTTGTTGTGAGCCCCCAGATTGTTAAATCCACCACTGCGTATGTTGTTTTTTTTAGGTTTTTGAGGGGCGCTGGCCTCTCCTATGCTTTGTGTGCATGTGTGTGTCTGCCTGTCCGTTGTGAATGTGATGTATGACACATGAGAGCGCCCCAGTGCATTGTTGTTGATGTGTTCTTACCGTGTAGTACGCCAGGCCTTTCTGATGCAGGTGGATGATGTTCGTACACACTCCGTTGAGAAAGTCTTGTGAGTGTGAAATGAGCACAAGGATTCGCTTGAACCTGACAGGAAAGCACAAAGACGTTTTTTTGTGTGTGCTAAAAACATGTTGGGTTCTCAAGTACCCAAGGATTAACAGGACACATTTCTATCATCGGCAGATTAAACAGGAGGGATCCTCTCCCATTTAAGTTTCTTAATGTCTTTATTTGATGCCGTGTGGCAAAATATTGAAAACAGGGGCCTGTAATTACCATTTTATCATTAATTAGCTGAATTTAGTAAAGTACATCACCCACACTATTGAATGTTTAAAGTAATTTGTTCTATGCCCATCACATAGGATGCACACATATTAGATGATTATATTTAAGGACGCACACATTAGATAATCATTTAAAGAAATTGGAAAATAAAGTGGATTTCCAAAGACTTGGAGCTTAACAAAACAAAATGGAACCACTCCCTAGGGGTATGTGTATGTGGCTGACTTACTGTTTGAGCTCTTCCTCCAACCACACACAAGCATCCAGATCTAAGTGGTTGGTGGGCTCATCCAGCAGTAACATGAAGGGCTTGATGAACAGGGCTCTGGGGGAACAGAAAACAACATCTAATCAGTTCATTACGGTCTCTTTGCTGGCAGGGATCATCTACACAACGCATTGAAACAAGATTAACACTCATAAACACCTCATCAGCTTCTTTACACTTGAATGGAATTATCACTGAGAACTTCTTTGGATGCCCTTTTTGAGGGGAGCTAGCCCCTCCTATGTCCAGCTTTGAGATCAGCATCCATGTTGACAGGAGAGATGGTCAGAGATTGCACAACCAACATGAAGACCTGGACTGATGAATAGATATAGTTTCTCAGTGTAGGTGAGGCCAGTGAAAGAGTAGAGATGAACTCTGGCCTCAACATCATAAAAGGAGAACAAATCCTCCTCATAATCCACAAACACTCCCACTGTCTGGAGCTTCTCTTACAGGGAGGACGACAAGAGGGTCAGTAAGATCCTTGTACTCATTTCCATTCCTCACCACATAGTCCAGTAAACACTGTTGGGGGCATATGTGATCCCTCTCTTCCTGTTGGACTCTCTGGCCACTCCTAGAGTCCACTTGGTCTGCCTTTTAACCTGAACCTCATAGTAACACCTTCCTTAGAGAATCTTTGTTCTCTGGGAGATTCTTCTGTACATTTCCATAACACACATTTTCCATCCTCATACAGGATGAGATAGGGCTGGGCTGTATCAGGGTCCACATTTACTGCATATCTCTTGATCATCCAGAGCTCAGCATCACACAGCCTCTCTCTCTCTCATCTCTTGACCAAGTATCTTATCCAGCTGAGAGACAGCTGTCCTCAGTCCCTATATGAAGACTGATGGACATTAACCTTTGCAGAGTTCTGAGTGTTTGACCTCCTGAATCGTCACTTGTCTCTCTTGGATCATCATCTGGATTTCAGCCTTCGTCTTTGCTTCATATTCTTCTTTCTACTCATGATTCCTGAACGGACGAACCATTTTCAGAAAACTATGATAGCTTTAGTCTCTTAACTAGCGGTCAAGGGGTGTCTTCAATCAGTGATGTCTATATTTACAATACAGGAATGTTTGTGATGTGAATAAAGTAGAATATTAAGTTGTAAGGGTATATCTTTCTGTGTGATGGTCTGTCTCTCGCTTCTCTTCAGTCATTCTTGACCAAATAAGAGTTCCACACTGACGTACAAATAAAGACAGCTTTTCGCAAACTCTTCTCTGACAAGGACTCTCCAATGCCAGGCTTTGTGGGTCTGTGTGTACCACGGAATGTGATGATTCGATTGCCTGAACACAGAATGTGATGATGTATGATGATAAGAGCGCCCCTCACTTCACACAAGTGTTTTTTATTTTATTTAAAGTAGCCTCGCCATACACATTTGTGTTGTCACTGCTGTTGTATCCTACCGACTCACCTGCCAGTGAGGAGCCCCCACCAGGACGATGGTGAGCCCTCGTACTACTTGTCCCACCCAACACTCCCTACTGACAGACGCCACCCCCAGCCTGTAGGAGCACATGCAATGACCATTGTCACCCTCCCCCCAAACACATGTGTTCACATAGACACCAGAGCGCCCTGGCCTATCAGAACCATGTTGAGGAAGGAAATGAAACAAGCAGCTAAATTGTGTACTACATCCTGTCACCACAAAGTGCTGTAATAAGAGATGTTCCTTCACCTGGCCAGAGAGACACGCATCCTCCAGCCTCCACTGAAGTCCTTCAGCTGCTTCCTCTGCATGGCAGCATCGAACCCCAGACCGTTGAGGATGCGACCGGCTCGAACCTCCGCCTTGTCAGCGTCCAACTCCTCCAGACGCTCGTACAGCTCCATCAGCTTCTCACTCTCCGCTGTTGGGTAGGACAACACAGAAATGGATTATACATAACATCAGTGAATAATCAAGTTACTGCACTTGGGACAGTGTGAGCTACTTCTAACATCCATTTCTTGACAATGTCCGCCTATGTCTCACGCCGGGGTTCTTATTACAATTGACTGGAGGGAGAACCAGTCAGTGGGAACGCCCTCATGTCACAACATTGACCTAAAAATGGCGCTATAACAATATAACAAACGATTAAAAAAAAAAAGGTTAGGCTTATGTCTTTTTCAGAAATTACTTTGGACTTACCGTATGTGGAAAACTTTAGTTAAACATGCAGTGACGCATTACTTTACCTGGGTAAAATCAACTTCTGATACTTGACTGTTTTGAAATAATTATCCTGTGCAGTCTCCATGTAGTTTTGTTTCATTAGCGCGATCATGATCAAATAGGCTGCAAGTGTTGTTGCTGCTGCTCGCTACAGCTGAGCACACATGAACAGTAAAGATAAAGGATTGGTCAATGATGTCAGTGTTATGCTACGCAACACGGAAGTAACAGATTCGAAGCCTTTGATTTTAGAGTAAAGAGACACTTTAGTCGGGGCGTAAACAAGGAAGTGAACGGCAGGATCGCTGAAGGAAAGGCTTCAGATTACATTTTTAATTACAGCGTACTCGTTTGATATCATGTAAAAGGACCTAAAGACGTGTACACACGTTTAAGGCCCCCCACAGTTTGATTAGAAAATATGTGTATAAAGTAGACATCCTAAGCATAATTAGTGTTAAAATAAGCAGAACTTACAGTCCTCTGAAGCGAGTCTCTCCGCCTCCTTCTCCAGTATGATCCTCTGCTCGTCCACCTCCATCACGCACTCCAGAGCAGTCTTGGTACTGGGGGGCATCTCTCGCGTCAGGTGGTAGATGTCTATGTGCTCTGGGATGGGAATCTCACGGTGCCCGATAGCACACAGCAGCATGGACTTTCCTGCAAAAAAAACATGACATTCATAAATACAGAATACATTTTATTAATTTCACACACATGATAAGCCAATGGCTTTATATCCTTTCTTGTGTAAGGCATATGGTTGAAAATAAGGTTGAAAATAACATTCACAAGCATGAGTTCAAGTCCGTTGCTCTCCCCAGGTTGGCGGAGGGTGTGTAGAGCCCAGGATCACATTAGATAATTGACACAGGGGTGAAAAATGAGTTACAAAATGGTGGGATAAAAAAAAAAGAAGAAAAAAAGAATAGAACATTCACAAATGCAGTTGCTAATAGTTTCTATCGCCAGCCTCCAACCAACACATGTTCAAAGTGCATGCTACTCACTTAGCTAGCAAACATTAGCCCTAATTTGAGTTTTAACATAAACAGAGCGAGCCAATATCTAGAACTAAACCCACATAAGCTCTATTGTTGTTACATCTATACCCATATAGTTTGTCTTAATAAAAGTCCATAAATTGTAACTTTAGAAATACATGCAGATCACCACTGGTTGTAAGGGGAGGCTAGTTTCTTACCTGTGCCATTAAGGCCAAGGAGGCCGTAGCGTCGGCCCGAGTTGAGCTCCAGGCTGGTGTCTAACAGCAGCTCCTGGCCGTGGAAGGAGAGCGAGAGGCTGGCGATGTGGACGTCCGTGCTGTTGGGGTGGGAGGCCAGCACCCCGGTCACTGAACGCGCCTCCGTCTTCGCCAGCTCATATTCATCTATCTCCTTAGTCAAGCCCAAGCTTTCAATTCCTGTTAAAAAATGTAAACATTTTGTTTTAATAGTGAATTAATGGCGACAAATTTTCAGACAACCCTAATGTATCTTCTCGTCCATAGCCTTAAGGACTTATGTTATTATCGACTTCCTGCCGCTAAAAACGATTTAGCAACAAAAAAAACATTGTCACTGGAAGAAAAAAAATATTTTAATTACTCTACTGCACTCTCAGATAGTCAATAGAAAAATCGCATCGACAATACTTTTCCTTCCGGTAAAATATTTTCTTTTATGGCCAAAAAGTGCATTTTATACTTGTGGTGGGGGCTGAGACGTCCCCTAGGGAATGTATAGGCACCAAACAGTCTATGTATTGAGTATTTTTATTTTTTGCAGGAGTCAAGAGTAACATAGCCTTATGAAGTCCAGAGCTATGGGAAACCCTGAGCTAGAAAAATAAAACAGTAAAATGTGTGTTTGATTTAAACCATTACCATTGCTAATGCTCTCTGCCCCGTTCTCCGCAGCTTCATCCTGCTGGGTTTCTTCCTCTCCATTCTCATCGGTCTTCTTGGTCCGCTGGCGGTTCTTGGCTGCTTCCTTCTTCTTAGCTGCCTTCTTCTTGGCCAGGTCGGATGGCATGGTTGTGTTTAGACTGTTATTAAGACCTGTAGGAAGAGGAACATCATGTACAGTCATTCATTCGTGCTGCTCGCTAAGGCATTTCAATATCATCCAACAGGCAACATGATGACGAGTCATTGACCACCGAGTGAACCAGCATTGTGTAGATACATTTAACGGTTTTCCATCACGTTAAATCGTGCGATAAAAAAAAAAAAAAAAAACAGCAGCCAAATTGATTTTAGATATCAATCAATGGCATATATTCATATTTAAAATGGCGTTTTCGGTGTATTCAATTTCCAGGAAAAACTGTGTCGCAATTTTTACCGGCTTACAGAAATAGTGTCGCAATTTTTACCGGCATTTGTTCCCAACGCTGAATACCGGCTTACACCACCATTTTGACCATTTACTTTTTGTAGAATACCGAGTAGAATACACCCAAACCACGACATACGTTTAGAGAACATTCAGTCAAAAACGTAGTTGCTCATCGTTTCTTTCACCTGCTGCTAGTGCTAAGTAACACGTTGTGTTCCAAGTGCCTATGCTACTAGCTAGCCAACATTAGCCCCTAATTTGAGCCCCAAGTTTACCATAAACGGAGCCAATGACAATTGCTATAACTAAGCCAACGTAAGCCCTAGTGTTATATCTCTACCTATACCGTGTGTACATCACACATAGCTTTGGTTAAATTGGTATTTCAGACAGTTGTCTGTCTCTCTCCACCAGGCTGTCCAAGCTAACAGGCCTAGTACGTATGTATCATTCACAATGCTATTATAGCATTAGCTTGACGGAGGCCCCGTTTTATGGACCCGGCTCTGAAAAAAAAGCCGGTTGGTTCATCTCTCTCTCCAGCCGAGATGTCAACAAAACCACGACTCAATGACACATTAATGTGACTCATAACGACACTGGCAAGGTTATTTAACCTGGACCGGTGTTAATATCGTCCTTACCTGGCGGATAAGAGCGTTGTAGCGAGATGTCTCGTGTCTTCTGGACCAGGACCAAGACCACACTACTTCACTCTGTACTGTACTGTGTCCGCCGAATCGACGCCGGGTGGACGCGGGGTGGTGCTTGATGAGGCTCTTCTCTCCAGAGCGCCAGACGCGCCGTATATGGTCACTGAGGGGCGGTCGCAAAAGCTGGCCCCGCCTCTCATCCTGGGACTGCGGTAAAAAATGGTCTGCTTTTCCTGCCCGGCAAAAGCCCAGCGTCGCTGACTGTGATTGGCTGGTTGGTTGTGAAAGTGATGGTGATGTTTCCACATGTCTTGGCAGGGAGCCAGAGCCAGCATCTCCATCTGTAGCTCAGCTGGTTTATTTTCTTTCCCATACATAATGCACGATAATAATAATAATAATAATAATAATACACAATGGGCCTTCAGTTGTCGTCTGTCTTGACTTGTCATCCTCCTGCTGTGGTTGGTAACTTGGTTGTGAGTGATTGAGGAATATTGAAACCATAATTCCTCATTTAATAACAGCATCAGCTCATTTCAACTGGCCAGAGGAGCTGGCCTGCAAAGTCTTAAGTTAACACGTCAGGGTTCCAGCCATTTACATTACCATTGAGTCACCTCAAACCTTTGAAGCCTAGCAGTAGGTGTAAACCTGATTACATATATTTTGTAACATGTGAAGACCCAGACTGGGTTTATCCTGCTTCAACTTTAAGGATGTTTATTCTGATTCTGATTCCTGAATCATAGGAATCACAAAGGATTGTTTCTGTGCATAAAGCTGGACACTATATGTGACTTTCCTAGGCTAATAGAGCTTGCTCGGGGGATAAATTGAATCAGGTCAAAAAAGGTGGCTGCCAGAATTGGGTTCTGTAGCTGTGTTATAACGTGAGAAAGCCCTGCCAGTGCTACTACCAACAGCCGGCAGGGTAAAATGAGCGCTCCCTAGGAAATGGTCTCCTACAAACACAGGACGGTGAACCAAGATGTCTATTTTGTGGTTCAGGAATAATACATTACATACCCATTTACTATTTTATTGTTGCATTGTGTATTTTGTTTATTGATCAAATTAATGTGATCAAATTGATCAAATTATTGTGATCAAATTAAGTTCAAAAAGACAAAAACATAATTGAGGTTTATCTAAAAAACGAAATAACATCTTATCTTATTATCAAAATAATAATTATCTGAGAATAACAATAGTAGGCCTACTGCTGTACCCACATACATGTATAATAATGATTACATTTGCATATGTCAATCCAGAATCTGATGAAATGGTATGAAAACAAAATAGGTCCATCCTTTAGGGACCTTTTATTGATGTCCGCTTGCAGGTTTTTGCATGGGTGTCATAGTAGTTCAGCTGCACACAGATCTGTCTTTAAGTGACAGGGAGAATTGGAGGCAGTCTTTTGTGTCCGGAACCCCTGGATGAGCTCCGTAGTACTGGAGACCGAGATAAGGCTCTGTTGTATCGCTGTAGAGACAATAAGACTTTAGGAACAGACCTATTAGCTGAATTTCTTCTATGCCGATAATTGTACCAATCAGGAGATATGCTCCACCAATTATAATGCGTTTTAAAGTTAAAGATAGGATAAGTGATATATTTTGGTCAACATAACTATATTCTGATAGTAATCATTGTTATAGTCTCCAGCTGTTTAATAAACAGAGAATACAGTTTCAGCCAGGTGGGTTGAAACATTTCAGCCAGTCAGGAAAAAGTACCCATTTATCAGGTTTAAAATTGATAGTTTTCCAGTTCCAATTTTGTCTGCTCATCACTTCCAATTTCACTTGTTTAATCTGTATTCTGTACAAGTTCTCTCTCCTGATTGGATATAGGCATCCCAACCTGAAAATGCGTTTTCTGTTTAATAAAGAGCAGGAGAGACGTTACTGCAATGCAGCAATGACATGAGTACTATCAAATATGTATTTAAACAAAAAACGTATTGGATACACTTATTTTAACAAAAAATATATCACTTAAATACACTACCTTTAAAACATTGTGTACGGTCTTTTGATTATGTATAAACCTGTGTAGTATGGACCACTAATGTGATATGACATAAATAATTCAGTATTATTACAGGTTAGTAGATTTGAGAAGGAGGCACCACCCACCCGTTGCACGGTGTTGTGGTGAGCATTATAGAAGGACACGGCGCTAGGACTGTCTGCCATCACTTCACACTGCAGCCGCTCAAAGTGATCATGGTCGTCCTCCTCCTGAGAACACAGGACAATCTCAGTAAATCATTCATCTTGCAAATTGTGCCTGAGTTAAGTTTCCAGGACAATTAAGGACAGCATCCACTGCTTCGCAGTGTAGTATAATGCATTTCTGTCAGGTGGAAATGCTTAATTCCCAGCTGGGTGGGTTTATAGATGGCTTCGAGACTCAGAGGAAGAAGTGATTTGAAATCCCTTCAGTTCATGTCCTATCAGAAGAATTATGGCAATAGCATCATCATGTTCATGTTAGTGTACTGTAAATTCAACGCCATCGCCATATACTGTAGCTTCACCTGAGCCAGATAAACAACATAATTACATTAATAAATCCAGATTTGGATAAACCTTGAATTATTTATGTCCACTCCACTGGTATAAACTAGATATGCATATTGTCTCTGTCGGGTGGAAACCTCATATGTTCCTTTTCAGGTTTCAAATTGAAGTATCTTGTCATTGAAGTATCTTGTCACACAAGATACTTTTGTGTAGTAGTGTAGTGTATGATCAAGTAGAGCGCTAATTAACGAAAAAACACAAAAAGTTAAAATATGGAGATAAGAGGATTCTGCCTGACAGCATCACAATATGCATCACCGTTACATATTATACCTCAGGTTTAGGTACAGCAAACTCACCAGAGCCAGGGCTCTGTCCACAGGTATGAGTCCAGGCTGGATGGGGCCTCCTCCTGTCCTAAGCACAGCATGCACCCCCTCAGACAGTAGGAAGCATTCATTGTACCAACTTTCAAAGTCTGAAACACATGCGGGAAAGAATGCAAAAATGATGATGTTTAGGAAGGTATTATCATTCTAAACTACATACAGCCGGCCTCGGACCACTTGAGGAAATCACAGATTTGAGGCTTTGACCTTTGCTTTTATGACATCTCTGAGACCATTCATGTCTTATGGAAGATGCTTCTAAACACGTATTCAATTGCTAGTTTGACCACTTCAAATACTCTTTAATCTTAACGAATAACCGAACATAGCCGATCTACAAGCTTGTAGATCTGCTATCTTCTGTGTGCACTGCACAATTGCTGGTCTGGACAGGAACAAACTGTAGGTTGAAAAGGCCCTCAGCTTTGAACTCAATAGAATCTGCACCTGGCTCGCTGATAACAAATTATCTTTACACCTGGGAAAAACTGAATCCATTCTCTTTGGATCAAATAGTAATCTCAGCAAGGCAGATGGCTTAGAGTGGTTGACAATATTATTACACGAAAAGATGAGATTACCTGCCTAGGTTCCATCCTGGAGGCAAATCTTTCCGGTGATAAAATGGCCATCAACGTAATCAAAAAATTCAACCAAAGAACAAGATTCCTATACAGGATGTCCTCACTGGTCAACAAAAAAACCTTGAAGACCCTATAGGAGCCCTCGTACAAGGTTTCTTCGACTATGCATGCACCTCTTGGTACCACAGTACCCCAAAGGTCCTTAAAACAAGGCTCCAGACTTCCCAAAACAAACTGGTCAGGCTACTACTTGGCCTCACTCCCCGAACCCACCTCACCCCTGCCCACTTTGGCAGGCTGGAATGGCTTAGGGTTGATGACAGAGTACAGCATCTTGCAATGTGTCTGGTCCACAAGATTCGATACACCACCAAGATACCCATGTACCTGTCTAAATACTTCCTTAATGTCAACGAAGTCCACACCCACAACACCAGAGGGAGTTCAACAAACCATGCGCAACCCAGATTCGGCACAAACAAGGGACTAAATTCATTTCGCTCCTATGCCATCAAAATGTGGAATGCCCTACCAACAGTCATTAAGACATGCGAATCCCAAAAAGAGTTGGAGATTACCGTCACATCAGAAGAATGGGCAAACATGTGCAAAACACAAATTACATCCACCAACTCAAGAATGTGGAGAGAATTCTGTTGGAAGAACTTAATGAGATTTTTTATTACTCCCAAAATTAAATCAAGACAACTGAAAACAGATCAGCCTTGCTGGAGACAATGTGGCCACAAGGAAGCGGGCCACGCTCATATTTTCTGGTCTTGTCCTAAAATTCAGAAATACTGGCAGGATATTCACTCCACCTTGGAGACCATTCTGTGTTTTGAGATACCTCTGTCTGTTTCTTTTCTACTGTTGGGAAATATCCCTGAAGAGTTTCTAACACATGATAAATATTTAATCAAGATGCTCTTAGCATCAAGTAAAAAAGCAATCACACGACGCTGGTACCAACAGGACCCACCAACGAAAGATCAATGGATGGACATTATTGAGGAACTGTATTCTATGGAAAAACTAACATTCATACTGAGACTACAAGAGGATAAATTCTATAAAAAATGGGAAAAGTGGAATCTCTTCTCTCAGCCTAGCGATAGTGCAATAGGATTTCATTGAATGTTTATTGTAATAAAAAAATGCAGCCTTTTTTTCTTTTACTTTATGTCCTTTTTCTTTTCTTTTTCTTTCCCGTATTGTCTTGTTAGTTGAGTTTTTGTTTGTGTCTGTTCTTCCTTCAATAAAAATTAAGTGAAAAAAAAAAAAGACATGCGAATCCTGTGACTCCTTCAAAACTGCTCTCAAAGGGCACCTACGCAATTCGAAAGCCCCGGTAAATCTGAATCCCCCACCCACCCCTTTTTCCCCTCACTGTATGTTTTTTTCTTCTATGATGATTTCCTGTTTTTGGCCATATAGAAGTGTATACTGTATTTGTACGTCTCTAAATGTTTGTGTTGGAACCAGATTGGAACTAACCGGTGAGTAGGCGCACCCTGCACTGGTCCACCAGATGTCTGCAGTAGTTCACCTCCGTCTTGGTGGAGCACAGCTCCTCGAACCTCTGACGGTACTCAGACTTCAGCTCTCTGAGACGCAGCATCAGGGTCACCTCTGGCTCGTCCAGCACCAGGTCCCCTTCTTCACTCACAAACTGACCTACACGCACGCACGCACGCACACACACACGCACGCACGCACGCACGCACGCACGCACGCACGCACGCACGCACGCACGCACGCACGCACGCACGCACACACACACACACACACACACACACACACACACACACACACACACACACACACACACACACACACACACACACACACACACACACACCTTCACTATCTCCATCTCCATCTAGAACAAGATGCCTGCGGTTCTACCTGCAATATCTATTGTATATCGAACCAATATCTTAAGGTTTGCATACATGTGCTATCACTTACTGCTCTGTGTTTTGGTTCTTTTGCACCTGGGTAAACCGCACTGTCTCCTCAGCCATGAGGGTCAGCTAGCTGAGTTTTATTGATGTTTGACATGCCAGTTCAGCATGGCGTGCATTTTCACTTTCTGCTGATTGCTGATTTTATCAGGGGCTTTATGACAGATGACCAATCAGTGCTCCCCACCTCCTCTACATTTAAATACTAGGGATTTACAAATATGCGACGAGTTGGGTGAATGAAAAAAATCTTTGCGATACTCTATTTGAAGTGAAACCTAGTTTTGGGTTTGCTTGTTTACCGTATAAACGAGAACTATGCTCCTTGGAGCACAGGTCTATGCCAGGCCGGGTTGCCTAACCCAGGCCAAGACAGAGTCACAGCCAACCATGAGGCACGCTGTAGTCTGAAATAGGTGATGACTACGTGTATTAGCTTACCGTACAACTAGCAATAGTAAATGTGATATTATTCAAGATTGAACAACTGCATGGACCATTTCTTTCTTAAAATGTGTATAGATGGCCCGGCCCGGCCGAGCAGTCGAGTCACCTAGGCTGATAATCCAGCCTGACAGCATGTTACTGATTCGAGTCCCGATCCCGACTACCTTTGCTGCATGTCTTCCCCCCCATCTCTCTCCCCCTTTCCTGTCAAACTACTGTAAATCTATCAGTAAAGCCAAATACAAACAAAAAAACAATGTGTATACTGATAATTTACAAACAAGCTTCCAGAGATAAGTATCGACTATCAAGTGTCTGTATGTATACTTCTCCCTGTCTGTGAGCTCCCCTTCTGGGCACAGCTGCCATCTTGAGCCACCCAGAATAGCAGAACCCATGCCGGACCACAATTTACTAATTTGTGAGGGTGTAATTGTGATAGATACCTCAGACAATCCACACTGCAGAAATCCACTAGCCACTGCTGGTATGAATTCAGTGTAACAGATTGCTGTAAGGAGGTGTTGCCAAAAACACTACAAAACACCCTGTGAGCTAAACTTAAAACGAAAGTATACAAGCTCACAATGTGTCAAGGTGCTACAGATTGTGAGGATGCAAATCTGCTATTTTTTAAGCTAAATATATTTCCAATGTCCAAAATACATTTTGATATCATTTTTTAATGCATATTTTGTGCAGTATGGCTCTGTGTCCTGAAGTTATCAATCTGCTGGGTTCATGACCTCTCTGTATTTGCCCCGTAAAACCTGTGTTTTGTTTGCACTGAACCAAATGAGCCAAGTCGTAAAGTCTTACTAGGGATGCCACCTGCCACACTGGGTTCAAGTCTCACACATACAGTGCAATGCACAACACCTCTGACATCCTGTTATTTGCACCTTAAAACCAAAACATAACATCAATGGAGACAGACGGTGAGGTGCAACTGTTGACATTTTTGTGGTGGCCCTTATGGGCAGAAGTGAAAGCAGTTTTGGACACTCTTGTTATATGCCTGTTTGTCAGTGTGTTTATTTGTAAAATATTCAGTAGAGAGTCAGGGATGATAGCATAAGATAAGAGAGAAGCGATCCTATTAATTATCACATGTGTAAACAGTATTGTAGGAGCAGCAGGTGTGTAGTTGCAGTAGTACTGTATGTTATTGGCATCTAGACGTGAATATCTCTGCTGTCGGAAAGAAACCACTCCAAAATGTTCATTTTTCAGGAAATGAAAAATATAATTGTTTCATGAAATGAAGAAAACCTTATATTTTGAAAACAAAGCAATACTGCCCCATCAAAGTTGCTGTTGTGACTTTATATATTATATATTGTTGTTTTTTGTACTGTATTGCAGGGGTTCTGGCTGGAAAATGGCAATTAAGAGTTTACATAGAGCACATAGTTTCAGTCTTTATTTATGATGTATTTTCTCTATTATTAATGTTATTGTAGCGGCCAATTTGTATTGGGGGTGGGGAGGGGAGCGGGGGCATGGCCAAAGCATTTCCGGGGGTCCCCAGCCAAAAAGGTTGAGAACCCCTGCTGTATTGTACACAGGCACCGGAGAGGGGATCATTTGGGTCTGAATGTCCCCGCACAATTGGGGAATGACTATAGTCCAAGAGGAAAATTAGCAAGAGAGGCCAACTTTGCTTTACTTTTGATTTTCCGTAACTTAGACTCTTGGTTAATGGGGGCTGATTTGGGAAATGGTAATCATGACATTTGCCATACAATGCTCAATGCTCGTCCACGTGACATGACATTGTCAGTGTTGTTGTCAGCCTGGGAGAGGGGGGGGAGGGGAGGTCGGGGAGAAGCAAACCACGCATACTATATTTAGGAGACCATTTGTAGGCTTTGTGTACCATTTCGCCTCTGGTGGCTCCAATGAAGGTCACCCATCTTCATACAGACCATCTTTGCTATAGTCTATCTATTTATTTATTTATTTTTCCCGACTGCCATTTTGTTGTGCAATTGTCTATATATATATATATATATATTGGCTACCGCTGCATGCTTGCCTCCCACCGCAATGACCATTCTTTTTTTTAAAGATTAGTTTTGGGGCTTTTTTATGCCTTTATTGATAGGGAACAGTAGAAAGACAGGAAAGGAGAAGAGAGATGGGGAGTGACACGCGGCAAAGGCCGTCGGGATCGGGAGTCGAACCCGCGGCACGCCGTCCGGCTGGCTTGGCAGCCTAGGTGCCCAGACGGTTGAGCTAACACCGTTCAGGCCCGCAATGACCATTCTGGCTATATAGCCTATACTGCCTACGACGTGCAGTAACTGCAGTTGCTCTCTAGTCTGAGTAGTCTCAACTCTCAATCTCGAATATTGTCCCCCCACTTTTTACGTCCCGATGCGCCACTGGTATTGTATGCTGCTGGTCCTTGTCTCTGAGACAATTTTCAAATTCTCAGAAGTAAATAAAGTACTGTTGAACTGTTGAACTCCTGTAATGAAACAAGGACAATAAAGTGTGAAGTACTTTGAGACGCTCTCCAGTCGTTGTATTGTCGAATGGACAGTGCCGTGCGGTCAATCTCTCTCTTGGCCACGTTGACCTCGTCAGTGAGCTGTCGGAGGCGGCCGCGGCGCTCCACCAGCCGGGCCTTGTTCTCCTTCAGCAGGCGGTTGAGCTCGCTGCCCTGCTCCGCCTTGAAATCCTCAAAGGCCTCGGCTTTGGGTGGAGGGGAGCTACTGTAGGAGGAGAGCACACATGCAGCGGATTATAGGCTTAGGATGTGAATCATAAGGATGTTCGCCCTAACGCCCTTATAATAAACCCCATCCTGACCGGTATGCTGCATTGGTCCAAAGTCTCATAATAATGCAAAGAGTTAATGCATTCATATCTTTGCACTATTATTAACCCCGCCCCTCATTCATGCATCTATCCCACTCCCAGTAAGCAGATAGGTCCAATCCATAAACCATAACCATATCAGTCAGTCAGTCAGTCAGTCAGTCAGTCGCACGCACACACGCACAGTCGCACACACACCGGCCGGTGGGGTGTGGTTCCTGTGTGTCCTGGCTCTCTGTGTCAGCTTCACGGCTCTGCTGTTCTTTCTCATGTGTGTGGGTGGGACTCTGCATGGATGCGGGAACCGCCTCCACTGATGCTTCCAAAACAGGGCCTCCCTCTGCTGCCTGTTTCTTGCTTTGGCTAGTCAATCGAACAGTCACAAGAGAATGGAGTATGAATTATACTTAAATACTTAAATGTATCCTTGGATGCAACGCGTTGTGAACTTGAAGATATCATACGACAGTGTCCTACGACAGAGCATACATATACATTAGGTAGGATCATGTTTTTGTATTAACCACTTGAACCCTAGCATCCCTATTCTGAGGAGAACGCTGGCCAAAAATAGCAGATCTACAAGCTCATAACGCCTCGCGCTGCAAGGCATTGTGAGCTTGTAGATCGGCTATTTTCGGCAGAAGTTTGTGTAGAGGGAGAGGGACATGGTGGTTTACCAGACTAGTCAATCAAGTCTATTTATGAAACCTAGGGAAGAGGTTTAATCTGCAACACAATTTGTTCACATTACAGTGTATAGTGGGGGTCCCTGCTTTATATTTCTCTCAACTAAGGAATAATTGGCCTGAAAAACGTTGAAGATCCCTGCACTAGAATGTTTCCCTCTCGATTCCCCAACCTGTTAATCACCTTGTCGTGACTGCTGCGTCCATGGTCTTCTTGGCTTTGACGTTTCCCACAGATGGGGGGCGACCGTGTCTCTCCAATGGCACCGCCACCCCTACCCCAAAGCCACTGCTCTGCAGCTTCCCCACGCCGCCTTTGGACTCCCGCAGCTGGAAATCATTTATGGGATTGGCATCCAGTCAATGTGATGAACACTATTAGTGCCTCATAGTCAGCCCATGTCAGTCAATAGAATAAAATGGGATGCATTCATGCTAAATCAATGGGGGGGCCCTTTGGGCCTCTCCTATATGCTGTCTCCCTCTCACCTTTCCTTCTATTCTGTTCCCTCTCAATGAAGATAACAATGCAATGAGGAGTCAACCACCCATTATCCTTAAAAAACAACCTTGATGTTTATCGGTGAATTGATCATTGACTGACCTTGTCCTTGTCAGCACCTGCACTCTCGTCTTCCTCCACCAAGTTGTGGGATTGATGTAGCAGATCTCTCACTCTCTGCTCCTGTTCCCTGGTCGTGTGTGTGTGTGTGTGTGCACGCACACGCACACACACACACACACACACACACACACACACACACACACACACACACACACACACACACACACACACACACACACACACAAATTCCTAGTCTAGCCAATATTTTTGCCCAGAATTCTGAATGTGAATACCGTAAGTCATGTTTTTGAATGTGAAGTGAACTGTTGGTTTGGAGCACACTCACTGCACAGCGAGTCGGAACTGGACAAACACTTCATGGAGCTGTCTGACACTTATTATCTGTGATTCCATGTGAAGACAAAAGACAGTAGAGACTATAGTAAGTATTAAAGGGTAAGTCAATGGGGAACATATTTTTAATTATCAAACAACTATTTTTGAAATTCTCGCCCACCTTTGGAGTTACATCATGGCAAGGTAACTATAGTCTACACAACCCAAACCTCTACCAAAGTGGTCCAGGTGTTATTTTGTGCAAAAGTGCATTATTGGCTATTTCCCCTAACATAAGACCTCAATGGGGGTTGGGGTTTTGTGCTAATTCGCTTATTTCCATCGAAATAAGTAGTAAAGTGTGCCACTTGGGATACTATTTACATTATGAAGAGAGGATATACAAAATAAACTGTATTTTTGAGCGATGGAAATAAGCGAATTAGCACAACATCCCGCCCCATTCAATTCAATGCAAGAATAGCCTTTTATTATGGAATTCTCCTTTAAGTATATGAGACAAGTTGATGACAGTGGTGGATGTCATGTGCTCTCTCACACTGATCTCCTCCAGGCTTCCCTCCTCTAGGTATCTCTGCACCTGGCTCCGGCTCTCGGCTACCTGGGCCTCGGACATCGTGTCGTGGGGCGTGCCGGGGTGGTTGGCCTGGTGAAGGGTTCACAGTTACACACTGGGCATGTCAGCGTTTCAAATAATTATTCAATTAACTCAAATGTTCGAGTTAATGAATAAGCCGGTGGTTCCGAAACTAGGGGCCGGGACCCCCTGGGGGTTCCCAAATGTTTTGGGACGTCCCCAGATGATTCGCTTAATGACATGTGCAACTTTAAACAAACCAACATACAGTATAAGTGTATACTTGGTATTTTCACATTTCTAAAGTGACAATTAGAGGACTTTTAATACCTATAAATAATAATAAAAGAAAACTATTGCGAGACATTGTGTGAGCTTGTAGATCGCCTATTTATCTGTAGCCTCGTGTAGACATATCTGTGGAACTGAGTCAAACAAAATGTAAAGCCTCAACTCCTACAATTCCAAGTGGTTGTCAAGGTGGGGGTTCCCAGGGGGGGGGGGGGGGGGGAACCCTTGGGATAAGCAACACTCACCAGAGTATTCTGTATAGACAGATTCTGTTTCAGCATTTGAACCTCCTTCTGAAGTGTCTTGATCTGAAGCTAAACACAATCATATATATTCAATCATGTTACGTTTCCATGTTGATATGCCCCTCTCTGCTCTGTAATTGGCACACATGGCACACATTGATTTCTGTACAACACTCTCGGAGACTATAGTCTCTCGACACAGACTGTTGAGGACGCTGTTTTTCCTTTGTTTTGCCAATGGGTTCCCAGATTGGTACAAATCTAATGCCAACTGCACCAACAATATGGTCAATGCCACTATGACATCATCGTGTCAGTATATGTGTGTACAGCAACCTGAACGTGCCCAGGAGGTTTAAAGTGTTAAAGTGTTAAAGTGTTAGACAAAGTTATCTTTGGTCTACAAATCCTTTGTTAATGATCTAAAATCCACATGGTTGTCTGCAGGTATATGTTCTTCATTCGTTTTCATTGTTTTTATACGCTATGCACGTTAGTTCTGGTCTGTGAGCAACGCCAAAGAAGGACGTGCAAAGTGGTTCAATTGTAACACACGCCATGCCATATCATAACATAATAATAATTATGTAATATTTACATATTTGGCATAAATGTATATTGGCCAATGGTTCAGTCAGCTGTCTTTCAATTACAGAGTGTATTCTAAATCAGATTGGGAACTCAATCAATCAAGCTTTCCATCTTTTTTGTGTAATCAATGTATTTTCCCATTGAACTGACTCAAACACTCAAATTTATGTTTGATACATTTTCTTATTACATCCATGTTATGAAAACAATGTTAAATGACAGTTGCTTCAATTAAATATAATTGATTTAAGCGCATGAATCATTAATTAATGACATGTGAAAGTTTAAAAAGTCCTCACCGCTGGGTCTAAGTGTTCGTTAACAGCTGGGTCACTCTGGACGCGCTTCATTCTACTGGCAAAACGCAGAGTGGAAAGCTGCAAAGAGCACATTCATGACCACCACCATGGTCACTCATGTATGGTTGAAACAAATTGTCGATAAAAAAGACCCCCACTCCGTTTTTCAGTGGTTCTCAACCTGTGTGTTGGCACCCCTAGATGACAGTAAAGTGACATTTTAAGGACTTTTAATACCAAATATCTAAAAATAAAAAGGGGGGAAATAAATGGGAAAAAACCCCATTACTGCATCAAAAGTAATCAACAAACGAATATGATTCTTTTGGGGGTCCCGGCCTGAAAAGGTTGAAAACCACTGTTTTACATCACACTGTATTTCCCAATACTTACTGTCTCTTCAATCTGTGCTGCTTCCCCATATATGTTGGCCACAAGTACAGTGTTGCAGTTCCCACCTACAGAGAAAGACACAATACATAGTGTGTCATATATGTAACAGAGCTGTTAATTTATTACCCATAACTGAGTGCTATGCTACTGAAATAGCAGAATTGTGTCTAATATTGTTGTGAATAATTCAGGTCCGAATAGAAAAAAATTAACTAATTGATTCACATTGTGTGTGGAACAAAAACTATGCAACGCCAAACGGAACACACCACCAGAACCCAATTGTTTTTCCTTTTTTCTTTTTTGGTGATGCCTGGAAATAAAACGTCTGGGTTTCCGAGGTTAACCTTACCCAGTGAGTCTTTGAGGGCGTGTGTCAGCTTGCTCTGTCTGAAGGGAACGTGGTCCCTGTGGTGGTCTGATAGGGCCAAGATGGTCTGCTCCAGGAAGGACAGAGACCTGTTGATG
The DNA here is from genome assembly GCF_963924005.1 of Protomyctophum bolini. Lineage (NCBI taxonomy): Eukaryota > Metazoa > Chordata > Actinopteri > Myctophiformes > Myctophidae > Protomyctophum > Protomyctophum bolini. The sequence continues at coordinate 15,998,695 of NC_137882.1, read as the reverse complement.
TACATGGCCTCCCTAACCACCTGACCCTCAGACTGCAAAGGGAGGAGGGAGGGACACAGCTTGAAACAAAGTTGTTTTGATTTGAAGTGGGGTTTTCAAAGAGTGCAATGTTTTTGTTATAGCTAAAGATGAGTTCCACTCACAGTTTAGCATAAAAGACAGCTATATAAATGTATAAACTTACCCCAGTCTTACCCAGCCTTTCAGAACCTGCCAGGTCCACCAGATTCAGCTTTGAGGAGACGTACTTGGCATCGGACAGAATGTGGGAGCGAGACTGTGTAACATTGGAAACATGGAACTCCCTATTAACTATATTCAATAGCACTCAATAGTCAGACATCAATCCTTTTAACCAAATTAATTACCTCAGTAGGTACAGTATAGTGAAGGTGCAGTTAACGACAGGTGTATTACCTCAATATGCACAGTGAAGATGCAGTGAGACCTGGAGGAATTCTTGTTCAGGGCATGAGCTCCGATGATGCGGTTCATCTCTCCCTGAGAGAACGTTTGAGAGTCATTTTGACATTCAACTAACGTAAAAAATATTTAAGCTAACAGCTCTCCCACACATCTTCAGGAATAACTATTTTGTATTAGATAAGATAAGGCAAAACCGATAATAAGTAATAATTGAATTACAAGCTCCAAAGGTAGGGGGGAAGTCACGTTCTGGCAGTTGGTTTTCCCTTTTGAAACCACAATGAAAAAAGCACACAGCACACAACACAACACAGACCTCAAACAGCAGGTTAAAGGCCTCCTCTTCAGAGTGGACAGGGTGCAGAGACAGACCTCTAATGGAGACCCCTCCTCCGCCTGTCTCCTCCACCACTGCCAGTGGTGCCCCTGTGGCCGGGCCTGGGCGACCCCGCACAGAGGAGGACAGCAGGTCCACCAGGGTCTCGTTGTAGATTTCCAGGAAGGACAGACGCACAGAAAAGGCGTGGTCAGACCGACTCTGCACCTCCTGAAACACCTGAACGCAAAATGCGACAGAAGGGCAATAGACGAATTGTACATGGCAGATAAATCATGAGAGAAAATACTGTGTACTTGTGATTAAGATACCTCTCTTTGGACATGTGTCTCCCTCAGTGGGGTTTGGTCTCAATTTGACAAAAAACAATGGATAAACTGGCCATTTTATTCTAGAGCCCAACATTTCTGTCTGGCTCTAGAATGGAGGACAGGATAAAGATACCTCCTGAAGGGCCCGTGGAATGATGCCTCTTTGCTTGTAGGATTCTGTGGTTCCTGTCATAGTGTAGGTCTTCCCGGCACCTGTCTGCCCGAAGCACATCACAGTACCTGGGAGACATGCAGGACAAAGCAAGACATTAATAACTTTATTTAATGGAATCACTTTCAGTATCTTAGGCGTTGACACAGTCACATACAGTATAAAGGTATATAGAAGAAAGGTGTGTGTGTGTGTGTGTGTGTGTGTGTGTGACTGTGTGTGTGTGTGTGTGTGTGTGTGTGTGTGACTGTGTGTGTGTGTGTGTGTGTGTGTGTGTGTGTGTTTGTGTGCGTGTGTGCGCGTGTGTGTGTGTGTGTGTGTGTGTGTGAGAGTGTGTGTGTGTGTGTGTGTGTGTGTGTGTGTGTGTGTGTGCATGTGTGCATGTGTGTGTGTGTGTGTGTGTGTGTGTGTGTGTGTGTGTGTGTGAGAGAGAGAGTCTATGATCTAATCTCGCAAATCGCTAGTCGCAGTGCCAAACTCATGCAGCCAGTAAGCGAAGGAAACCTTTTTTTGTTGTGCCAGCCCACTTTTCATACCGGTACTTACATAGAACCACAGATTTGTTAAATCTAAAAAAATAATATAAACTTTTAGTTTTCCTGGGATTCTTTGGATCATGACTCAATTCCTCATAGGCCATGTAATTTCCGCCTAACTATATTTTCCACCATTTTGCATTTTCCTCATAACACAATTTTTGCTCTTGCTCCTACAGATTTTGTACAAAACCCATAAAAACCGCTGCACATTAGCTCTGTAATATGATTAACATGTATGATAAATAGTTTTGCTTATAAATTGCCAAAATTCATGCCAATTTTGTATCACAATGCAGAGCCATGATTTCACTTGTAACCTGCATAAGGGGAACCACAACACAACAAATGAATGAGAGAATGAGTGAAGGGTGGACTAGGTTTATTTATAACTGACTTACCTACTCTACTATTGATTGGAGGTATTCAAACCACAGACATACCATTGTAGCCATCCAGTGCTCGCAGCACGACCCCTCGACCCACGCGGGCGTACACCTCCTCTTGGGACACATGATGCAGGACACCGTCCAACCGGAAAGACCTAGAGCTTAGCTGGTTGTTCACCGCCATCACTCTGCAGCCTTTCCTCTGGTAGACGTTTAATGTCTGACAGCAGAAGGACAAGAAGACAACGAATAGCAGCATTCATTTCAAAGAGCACTTTGGCTGACAACTTGGATTTGGTCCAATCCATTCCTGTCTTTCCAAGTGACTCACGCAAAGATATTAAAACCACTAACAAATCCAGTCACTTGTTTTACATGAAGTGAAGATACCAAAACATATAGGAATAGATCATGAGGCCGCTGCTTCTTTATAGTTAAAGCTTACTAACTGAGGTGATCAAACAAAATATAACAATTTCAACAGCGGTGTTGCAGCGCATTAAACTTAACTTCACCTGGCTTGATCAAATGTTTTCAGTTATTGTTTCACATTTTTTTTATGTTATCTTCTGAATCCACTTGAAACCATAAGGTAGGCCTTCTGATCTCACCTGTCCATCAGGCAGGTATTCAATGAGATCTTGGGCAAACTTTGCCGTTGGTCTTGTGCGCACAAAGACGCTCACTCCGTTCCCACCAGCCTTCATATCGCCTCTTTCTGCTAAATCATTACAGGCAACATAATACTGTCATTTGTCATTACCTTTCAATTAAATTCAAATGAGCTATATTGGCATGAGAAAACATATGTTTACATTGCAAGCAAAACTAAGAAAATAAATGGGGAAAGTAGGTAGAGTTGGAGGGGTTACAGTATTGTCTTAAAGAGATTTGTCACATTGCAATGTTATACACATGTTTATAGGGTAAAGCTTTTTGAGACAAATAGCAGCAATCTTTAGTCCCTTTTGGGACAATTTCACAATTAGCATTTTCCCAAAAACTAATTACAAAAAAAATGCTCAGATTTAAAATGTGCTTAAATGTAGGGTAAACTGTGATATTGGTTAAAATTTGGTTAAAACAAAAAGGGTATTGTTAGTGTTTGTTCAATAAGAGGGGACTCCCTGTCTCTCCAGCTCTTTAATAAACAGAAAATACATTGTCAGGTACTAAAGGTGACACATTTTCAGCCAATCAAGAGAAAGTAGCCATTTATCAGCTTCATTCATCAGTGTTCCAGTTCCAATTTTGGAGGAATTTTGTCTGCTCATTTCTTTGTGTCATCAGTTACAATTCCACTTGTTTAATATGTATCCTGAGTCTGACTGAGTTCTCTATCCTGATTAGCTATAAAACGTATAGGTATCCTGACCTGAAAATGCTTTTTCTGTTGGAGAGCTGGGGAGTTACTGAACAAACACTCTATAGCAATGAGTAGGCCTACTATCACAATAGGTTTTTAACACTTATTTTAACCAAAGAAAATCACCCTACCTTTAAGGTAGCATAGCAGCTCTGTTTACATGTGCAGTTCAGGAGGTCCCACAACACAATAATGGTTAGCCTATCTGCCTATCATCAACCACACTTATTTGAACGTATAGGGTAGAAGACTATTATTACCTGCACTTTACTCTTTCATAAAAAATGCCATTGCGATTTCATTATTCAGCTTAAATATTAGCGGAGGGGATCAGATATCACCTGACGGCTGACAGCGCCACATCTCCCAATGACTCATCCTTATGTTGACATGTTGTCATGACAATCACGGTGACCTGACCCTTTCTGCAATGTAAATATAAGAACAAACATGCAGTAGCTTAAATTAAGAAGAACAATAATAAGTAAATTAATAAATTGACAGCAGGATGATGCAAAAAGTTGGAATATTGTAGCATATTTACAATTTATAACAAAGTAATAATTATGGATGCGGCCAGCCGGCCACATATGATATCGGTAGTGAGGGATTGGATTGGTTTCCAGGATGCTGATACAGTGTCACTGACAGTACAAAGACAACTGCCCCGTTGTACATCTGCGAAGCTGTGCCCCCTGGCGGCAATACCAGCGAATAACACACACACACACACACACACACACACACACACACACACACGCACGCACACACACGCACACGCACACGCACACTACAGACAGTACAGTACAGCTCCAGTGGTGTCTCTGCTCTCCGTCCAAAGCTAGTTGGTTGGTTACCAGGCAGCCGCTACAAGCACACACACACACACAGGCTGCCAAGTGGCGCCACACTGTGCAAAGGCTCTGAAAGCTGCTCCTCCTGTCCTGTCCTGTCCTCAGTGTCCTGTCTGTCTGTGACTGTCTGTCTGTGGACCGGCGGGTGGTGGTCCGCCGATCGTTAAAGGAGGAGGTGATGATGATCCGTGCATCGATCGATGGAAGACATGACGATGATGATGTGTTAGTGACTTCTTGTTCCCCTATGGGGTTTAGAGGAAGGAACTGGAACTAAGAGGAAGAGGAACAGCCTCGACGTGATGCTAGCTGGCTAGCATGTCTGTGGATCATGGTTTCACTGGTGTAGGACTGTATACTATATATTTTAAACGCCGTATAAGAACCTAATCTATACCCGTCTTCCAGGTAGGGAGGTTATTGTTGTTATAGCTTCTAGTTGTCTTCAGGCGGTTCAACTTAAACCAGATACATCCAGCTCTGCATCTAGAACGTCACTGAGCTAATTGTTAGCTACCATTAAGCTATTTTTAATCATTAATTCTAAACTGCAGGGATGCACGTTGAAGTGCTTATTATTCCGTTATAGCGGATGTTATTAATGCATAGTTCAGATTGTCACGCATAACTGCGTTGCCCAAACATGTAGGCTACTTCTTCTACAATTAAGCTGCACATGGAGGAAAAAAAACCTAGTAGAGAGAGTGTAATGTTTGTTACTAGGCTACATTTATGGTTAATGTGATGGTGGTGTTAACAGGTTATCTTGGCTGCATAGTGGACAACATATTTATTACACGTGACATATGTTAACAGAACACTTAAACAGAAGGGGTTTCGTCAATGGCAACAACAAACATTTATGCTCAAATATGACACATTTTCGACGAAACTTCATGACACCTTAACACGTTTAAACTCTGCGTAGAAACACTGGTGACATTGTTCCCCCGGCGGCGGCTTCTGCTTTTATAGACCCAACTAGATCATGCGTCTCTCGTCCTTTCTGGCCGTGTTCAGGCCTGCTCTGCCCCTCATACTGGGGCTGTCTCTGGGCTGCAGCCTGAGCCTGTTGATGGTGTCCTGGACCCAAGGGGAGGCCGAGGACTCGTGTGGGGATGAGCTGGGGGGCAACGGGAGGGTCTTCCCGGGGGGAGGGGTTGACCCCCTGCACGGGGGGGACTCTAGGGACGGGAATGGAAACGAGCAGGACTTCCAGCCACGCGTCATTCCATATCACAAAGACCCCAACAAGCCTCACAAGAAAGTCATGAGGTGAGTTGGAATAAAAGTCCTCTGTTATTGCACTAACTAATGCACCATGCTGGGGTAGTTTCTACTAGTTTGTTGAGTTGCTGTTGGATGGATAAATCTAGATGGAAACTCTGGGAGTTCATTTTGGGGGTCCTTGATTTTATTTTATTAGTTTGAGAACCACTAACCTAGACTAATATATTACCTGTACACACACAGGTCTTCCTCCATTACTTCAAAACCGTTTCTGTGAGGCCTTGGGGCCAGGGGTGGAGCTGATTTAGGATTGGAGCTGTTCTCCCCTTGCCTCATTCCAGGGTGTCATGATTATGAATGCATTTTTGTTAGTAAACGTACGTATGCTATGAAGCCTTAGCAACATTTTCCACATGAAGGGAAATATTGTGACGTTTGCTGCTGATGCAAGAATTGGACCCAGTAGAGTAGACCCTTTCAGATTAACTTTATTGTCACTTAGGGGGTTAGTGGATTAAGTACTGTGAAAAACCATATGCTCGGAAGCTCCACTACTATAAAAAAAACTAAATTAAATGTCAACCTAAAACCTATAGTTAAAACACTCATACCAACACTAAATACAGGGCACAAATATCTGTGTGAGAGTGCAAGTGCTGAGGGTTATTTCAAAGTCACACTCTTTCATGCTATTTAATTTTAGGCCCAAACTGTACCAATGATTCGCCATGCAAGTCCTTGCAACCGGTTGTGACTTGTGAGTAGTTAACGTGCATGTACTGTATGACTATACTGTTTTGTTGAAGGAGCTGCATTGGTGCGGTTTGGGCCTAAGGGTCTGATCATGGACTGTGGGAAGAGAAAAAAAAGCTTAGCTAAGCTTAGTTTAGCTTTATGGAAGTATAATGGAGACACTTTATAGCAAACTCTTCCTTCCAAAATGTACAGTATAGGCTATGATTTGGTAATCTGTTGTCTCATGCCTCAAGAGTCGAGCCATTGCCTCACCTCAACTCTGCGGCTGCCAATTATAGTTTGTAATTACAAGGTATTTCGGCTAGTATATGCTTGTTTAATAGTTTCAGAGAAAGCATTTAAAGCACTGGCAAATGTAGATCTAACTGAAAATGTGACTAGATTTTCCCTAGCTATTAAAGCATATTTACATTGCCAAAGCAAGTGTCAAAACGCAGCAAAAAGAAAGAAGCAATTTAATAAAAAAAAGGGGAATGTATATGTTTGAGCCTGGGGGTACAGCTACAGCCTTGTCACATTGAGACCGTACACATGTACAGTACATGTTCTATTACAGCTTTTTGAAACCAATAGCGGAAACCTCTCACCGTTCCATGCAACTCTCTTCCCATCCCGTCCTTCCATGCAGGACCCGCTACATCCACACGGAGCTGGGCATCCGGGAGCGCCTGCTGGTGGGCGTGCTGACGTCACGCGCCACCCTCAACACGCTGGCCGTGGCGGTGAACCGCACGGTGGCGCACCACTTCCACCGCACCTTCTTCTTCACGGGCCTGCGCAGCCCCAAGGTGCCGCACGGCATGGCGGTGGTGGCGCACGGCGACGACCGGCCCGTGTGGCTGATGTACGAGACGGTGCGCCACCTCCACCAGCACTACGGCCTGGACTACGACTGGTTCTACCTGGCCCAGGACGACACCTACATGCAGGCAGAGAGGCTGGCCGAGCTGGTGGGTGACTGACTAACTATACTGTACTATACTGTACTATAATGGTTCTACCTGGCCCAGGACGACACCTACATGCAGGCAGAGAGGCTGGCCGAGCTGGTGGTGGGTGACTTATAACTGTAGGGATATGGGAGGCAGTGTATGGAAATGACATGTTACGATGTATCACGGCAAACATTACATTTAACGATATACATCTTCTGAAGCACCTGGACACGTCATGATCAGTGAGAGTATGCTTGCTTTGAGACTTCAAATGTCACGTTTGTTTAAGCACTTGGATCCCCAGCAGCTTCCCTATTCTGGGGGGGGGGGGGGGGGGTCGTTCGCCAAAAATAGTTGTGAAATTGTAGATCTGCTTTTTCTGGCGATTCAATTTGTGTGTGGAGTTAATTAAGAGCGTACCAAATGCGCTCTTTATAGATTTCTTAGTAGAGTAGAGGGTTTAAAGTGGTACTGAATTTGCAGCCCAACAAAAGCTAATATCCTAGTGTATGATGATGATGATGGAGGACAATTTAACGATAAATCAAATCAAAAATCTCTGCGATACGATTTATTGTGAGCGTAATATGATAATAAACTATTATCGCCGTCCCGTCGTCCCTAGGTGGGCCACCTCAGTGCGGGGCAGGACCTGTACATGGGCCGGGCCGAGGAGTTCATCGGCGGAGAGGAGAAGGCCCGGTACTGCCACGGTGGCTACGGCTACCTGCTGTCACGCAGCCTGCTGGCCCGGCTGCAGCCGCACCTGGACACCTGCCGCAACGACATCCTCAGCGTGAGGCCCGACGAGTGGCTGGGCCGCTGCATCATTGACTACCTGGGCCTCAGCTGTGTGGAGGTGCATCAGGTAAAATATGCTGTTGATTAATTGAACTAGAATTTCGCGGGCCTTCGGCCCGCTCATCCTAGCGGCGCGCAGCGCAAATTGGAGGAAGGAAATTGTGAGAGGTAGACAAAGTCACAACATTTAAAATGTTGGTCTCAGTGTATTTTTAATGGAGTCTGAGTGTATTTGTAGGAAAGAATTGTCATGGCTGGTTCTTGCCTTGACAAACATTCGGAGCAGGAGACGTGCGAAAGATGAACAATATATGATTTATTAAATAATAGGCCTATATAAGGAACTAAAAAGAACTGCAGTACTTAACATTATATGGAATGTGTAGTCAGTGAGTCAGTGGTGTAGGTGTAGTGTATGGATGTGTGATACATGGTGTGGTGCATGTGTGGATGGAAAGAACAATCAAACATAAAGGAACGGAGGCATGGAGGCTAATGAAGGGAGTGGAGGCAGCAGGTGTGGCTCCTCTGGATCTCTCTTCTCAACTGGGATGAGTGTGGTATTTATGGCCTCTGGGAGACACCGGGCCCAGGTGCTCTCCCATCAGCCATCGGGCCAATGCCCTACCCAGGCTCACCTACAGGATGAAAGTTAGGCAATAGGCAGGCACATCCACTACTCAGTATGTGTGTGGGGTATCACACTCCCCCCCCCCCTTAAAGTCGTGGTCCCAATAGGAACCATGACTGTCCATTTATCCTACATACATTTACTATACTGTACATGAAATGAATTAACATGTTACATTTTACAATTAAGTGCACTATATTCATCAAATGTATACCTACGGTTAATTAACGAAAATGTCCCACTAATCAAAAGATTTTACATTTTACAATGAAGTGCACTATATCATTTTTAACATGTTGTTAAAGGAACAATTATATTGGGCAGCTGATCCAGAGGAGGGCGTGGAGGAGTGGGGTGATGTGGAAGGGGTGTTTCTGGTTCCAGAGATTGTCATGGTTGAGCTTGTAGAAAAGGAGACAGAAAAGTTTGTCAGTAGAGGCTGCATAATGGGAGAAACATGTCCACCAGGGCAGACGTGAAACAAAGGATAGTGATTTGTTTGATCATAATCATGTTCAGGTTAGCATCAGTTTTATATTATTCAGAAATGACATGTGTAGAAATGACATATGTAGCAATGCAACAGCCTTACGTGAATGGGGATTGTAGGGCCAGGAAGCACAGCGCGAAGCAAGGCTTGAAAAACCACATTGGTAGTATGATGTTCCGGCTGTCTTTCTTTCTGCTTTATGGCATAGGTGAGAGCTTCTGTGGGAGCAAAGGTTGACAAAGTCAAAACATGTAAAATGTTGGTCTCAGTGTATTTTTAATGGAGTCTGAGTGTATTTGTAGGAAAGAATGTTAATGTTAACAGTGAACGCAGTTGTTGTGGAAAGGCCAACTTAGTAAAGGAACACTTATATTGGCCAGCTGATCCAGAGGAGGGCGTGGAGGAGTGGGGTGATGTGGAAGGGGTGTTTCTGGTTCCAGAGATTGTCATGGTTGAGCCTGTAGAAAAGGAGACACAGATAAGGGATGACTCAAGCACAAAATGTGAGTGTTAATGTTAACAGTGAATAGTAAAAGAAGCTGCAGTTTTGGTCAGTAGAGCCTGCATAATGGGAGAAACATGTCCACCAGGGCAGACGTGAAACAAAGGATAGTGATTTGTTTGATCCTAATGATCTTCAGGTTAGCAGCAGTTTTATATTATTCAGAAATGACATGTGTAGAAATGACATATGTAGCAATGCAACAGCCTTACCTCAATGGGGATTGTAGGGCCAGGAAGCACAGCGCGAAGCAAGGCTTGAAAAACCACATTGGTAGTATGATGTTCTGGCTGTCCTTCTTTCTGCTTTATGGCATACGTGAGAGTTTCTGGGTTACCCGTCCTTGAGCTGGCAACATAAAGCTGTCCGTGAGTGAAGACAGGGGACGAAAGCCAGACCCCCACTCTTGTAAGTGTGTGTCCTTGGGATTTGTTGATGGTGGTGGCAAAAGCGGTGCGGACTGGAAACTGCCGTCTGGCCCACACAAAGTAGGAACGTTAATGTTGAGGATCAGCAATGAACTTGATTCTAGGGATCAGGACTTCCTTTTGTGTGGCTGCAATTTTGCATAGCAGCAGTTTGTAATCAACATGTTAAATTGTACAATTAAGTGCACTATATTCATCAAATGTATACCTGAGGTTAATTAACGAAACTGTTCTACTAACCAAAATATTTTACATTTTACAATCAAGTGCACTATGTCATTTTTAACATGTTAGATACACTACTACAATACTTCAAAGTGTAAAACACCCTTAGAGCCCTGGCCTTGCAACACCTGGACCCTCCTCCCCCCCCAACAGTGAACACAGTTGTTGTGGAAAGGCCAACTTAGTAAAGGAACAATTATATTGGGCAGCTGATCCAGAGGAGGGCGTGGAGGAGTGGGGTGATGTGGAAGGGGTGTTTCTGGTTCCAGAGATTGTCATGGTTGAGCCTGTAGAAAAGGAGACACAGAAAAGTTTTGGTCAGTAGAGCCTGCATAATGGGAGAAACATGTCCACCAGGGCAGACGTGAAACAAAGGATAGTGATTTGTTTGATCATAATGATCTTCAGGTTAGCAGCAGTTTTATATTATGTGTAGAAATGACATATGTAGCAATGCAACAGCCTTACCTCAATGGGGATTGTAGGGCCAGGAAGCACAGCGCGAAGCAAGGCTTGAAAAACCACATTGGTAGTATGATGTTCTGGCTGTCCTTCTTTTTGCTTTATGGCATAGGTGAGAGCTTCTGGGTTACCCGTCCTTGAGCTGGCAACATAAAGCTGTCCGTGAGTGAAGACAGGGGACGAAAGCCAGACCCCCACTCTTGTAAGTGTCTGTCCTTGGGATTTGTTGATGGTGGTGGCAAAAACGGTGCGGACTGGAAACTGCCGTCTGGCCCACTCAAAGTAGGAATGTTGAGTATCAGAAATGAACTTGATTCTAGGGATCAGGACTTCCTTTTGTGTGGCTGCAATTTTGCACAGCAGCAGTTTGTTGTTGAGGGTTCTCAGGAAAAACAGTTTGGTGCCATTGCAGAGTCTGAAGTGTGATTTATAGACAATTAAAGGAGTTCAGTGTAAACAATGTTGTCAGTTTTGCCCTCATCATTATTGTCTATTAAAACTTTGACAGCACTGGCTTTCTTTCCCCTAGAGAAGGCTGTGTACAGTTGGCCATGTGCGAACACAGGCTGAGGCAAGTAGATGCCAACTCTGTCATTTTCCTGGCCCTGACCTTTATTTATGGTAACGGCGAAAGCTAACCTGACAGGGAATTGTCGTCTGATGAAGGTAAAGGGAAACTCCTCACCTCTGTCATAGTGCGGGATCCTTGGAAGGAAGATTCTTTCACCTCTGTTTGTCCCTAGTGCAATTTCACACTCAAGTACTTTGTCCATCATCTGCACCAGCACCATTCTGGTGCCGTTCTTGAGAGTGCGGTCGCGACCTGATTGCAAGTTTCTTAGCAGCATGACAGGAGCTCCTAGTTTGAGCTTCAGGTTATGGTCAGGGATTCCAGAGGGTGTTAGTGAGTTGAGGAATTCTATAGGCAGAGAATCCTTGTAGTTGTCCTCTTTAACTGAGTCAGCTGAAAAGTAGATTTTCTCTTGTCCAGGGAACTCAGCTAAGCACCTGTTGTTGATTTCGCGTATGTCCTTGTTTAATGGAGTGTATACAGTGCCTTTAAGAAGGTTGTCTTTGTGGACACAGCCATTGTGCAGGTCAGGAAAGGTGTTTGAAATGAGAGTATCCATATCCTTTACCAAGTGCTGTGGTGGAATGTGGACTTGAATGGCAGTATCTCCATGTGTGATTTTGTCTTCCCCCAAGTCCAGGAGGTAGTTGGCAAACTCCCTCTCAGCTATGTCAGTCCTCATGTTGAAGTGTAGTTTGTGTTCTTTCATGAGAGGATAGAGTGGAGACATTTGGATGCAAGCTCTAACAATTTGGGCTCTGCTTGCTCTCTTGATAACGGGGAGTGTCTGCCTAGGGTCTCCACCTAACAGGACAGTTTTGCCACCCCAAGGTTGGTCAGAATGCATCAGGTCCCTCAGTGTTCTTTCCACGCACTCTACATTGAAGCGGTTAACACTGAAGATCTCGTCCCAAATGATTATGCTGCTTTCTTTGATTAGCTTAGCCAGGGAGGACTCAGCTTTTATGGCACAGACGGAGTCTTCAAAGATAGGGATTGGTATTTTAAATCTTGAATGAGCTGTCCTGCCACCCTCAAGGTTCTGAGCAGCTAAGCCTGTGCTGCCAACACACAGCACAATGCCATTCTGTGCTCTAATGTTGGCTGCAATGACCTTAAATGTAAAGGTTTTGCCATAGCCTGCTGGGGAGTTGAGAATGAATTGTCTTGTGATGGTGTCCTCTTTTGGTGCATTCACTGCCTGATAAACCGCCTGGCAGAGTGCCATCTGTTCCACATTCAGTAGAGGACTAAGCAGCTGTACAATTTCTTCTTGTTCTGTGTTGTTGAATCTTTCTGATGTGAAAATTTGTGTCAGCTTTTCCTGCTCAGTTAGTGGTGTTGGCTGTGGCATGTCCGTGTAGTTGGATAGACGATTTCCCATTTGTGAGAGCTCATCATCCAGTGCAAGTAGTACCTGGTTGTGGATAAATGCCTTGTCTACTGCATCTGTAGGGCACATCTGTGCAGTGGCTTCTGCATGGAGGAAGTCATCACTGAGCTTTTCGAAGAATTCTTCAAAGAGGTGTTTGGGCTGTGATGGGTGACAGTATTGGAGGATGATAGCAAAGGTTTCTCTGAGTTTTCTTGAGGATGCATAACTTGAGACTTCATGCATGGCAGTGATCCATTCTCCATCGTCCTCCAGCAAGCCCATGGCTCGTGCTGTGTCTTTGAAAGTTGTGTAGTGGTTGCCCTCATACACTTTAAGGTCGTCATAGCTTGTTGGTCCCCTGATATGAGCCAGGAGCATTTTTAAGTAGAATCTTTCTCCCTGGAGTACTGATACATTGGACATCCTTCCTATTGTCGTTGGAGTGTGCGTGTGCGTGGATGTTGGAGATCTTTCCTTCCACATGTGGCTGTTTGAATTCCAAGTGTAGTGTTCTGGGATGTCCATGTACAGATGTTGCCTTGCGTGATGGTCACTGACATTTAGCTGGAAGAAGGCCAGTAATGTAGTGGGTTTGGCTGCTGTCAGGGCCTCCTGTGCATGGCCTTCTGTGAAGATGACATTTTGTTGGCCTTCTGTGTGGATAGCGAGACTGAAGACAGCAGGGACTCTGTGCTGGATTTTGTACTCCATTGTTCTCCAGTGTGCGTCATGAGCATCAATTGTCCTGGCATTGATGAATCTGGAAATCTCATCCTTATCTTCAATGGTGACAGTGCCAACATCAACTCCCTTATGGATGTACTTGTAGAGGTACTTGATGGTGTGAAAGGAGCCGACAAATTCAACATTAATGTGGCACTTGTACTTCAGAAGGACCCAGGGGTTGTAAGGCACGACCCATCTGCTGTCGAAGGTAAAGCCGTGCTTGCTAGCAGTGTGACCGTTGATGGGTCTTCTGTACTCTGGGTAGCCATGGCCATTGTGAGGTAGGCGAGTTTCATCACAGTATGCTTTAGGGAATTTCTTGGTACAGATGCCATTGACCATGCAGGGGCTGTTGGGGTTGACTGTTCCACAGGGTCCATGCAGCATTGTTTGAGACACCAGCTCATACAGCTGTGGCTCTGTCTGTGGGTTGGGTATGTCTGCCCTAATGATGTGATCGATGTCATCAACACTCAAGGTCTCATGTAGGAGTAGGAGGATGTGAGCGTGTTTCAGTCCTCTCAACTGTCCCTCAATGGTGTGTACTCTAGCCTTCATGTTCCCAAAGACACCCAACTTAATGTCTTTGAGGAGGTTATCCAAGAACCATTTGAAAACTTTGTTAACAATGTCTGGTCTGTCATTGGGCTGCTGTCCTGGAAAGAGGTTTTGCAGAACACCGTCACTCCGTGGGTTTGCAGTCATGGTGATGAATAAGTCAAAGTTCTTGTATCTGGCTGCTATTGCAAGGGCATCAAGATAGTGCTTGTACAGGTATCTGGGGCTCCCAGTGTGGCTAGCTGGAAGAATGATGCGTTGACCAATGTGGGCAGCCTCAGTCTGTCCTGGCTGGGTTTGTTGAGTAGCCAGGATGTCAGACAGACCTGAATACTGATGTACCCTGTATTTGTCTTGCAGTTCCTTCCTCCTGTAGAAGATCATCCGGCAGCTTTCTATCTTGCTGTACTGATCGCAAAAGTACTCTTGGCCAAGTCTCCCCGACCTCAGTAGAGTGTTGAAGGAGGTAGTTCTGGGATGCATGTGGAATCGGAAGAATTCTTGAAGGCTGACTTTTTGTGTGGTTGAAGTTGCATGAACTTTCATAATGTGATTATCAATGCTGTAGCCGGCATCTCCATGTGGCAAGATTATGGGATAGGCGGTTGGATCATACATAGGATGGAGTGCATTGATTCGTGTTGTTTGTCTCTGATTAGGTGCATTAGCTGCAGTTCTGTAGAGTACAACATCCCTCGGCTGTGTTTGTTCCCCGGGTGCCAGAATAACCACATTAGTCACATCTGGATTAAGATGACGTTTGTGTGCTCCCTGTGAGCTTTTGGCCTTGAACACAATGGTGAAGTCCTCACTTGGGTTGAGGTTGAACATTTCCGCTCCGCTCTTAAAGGACCTGACTAAAGGATTAACTGTTTTCAGGGCATCCTGAATCAAGGTCAAAGTGTCTTCCCTAACTCCATCTCCCCTTGCGTGATGAAGGCGGTTCTTAATTTCATTGTCTTGGTCATAGACAAAGATTTGTGAGTATTTGGGTTTGTGTGTGTTGTCAGGAAAGACTGCTGAGGGAGTGAGGTGGTACATCTGGCCACTCATCTTGAATGGTTGTGGGCCACGTCCTCTGAAGTTCATTTTCGTGCCAGACACAGACTTAGAAGCCATAGAAACCAAGCCATTGTACTGTCTGATGTTGTCAAAGAACTCCCTTGACTGTGGTGACGTTCTGGCAAACAGAGATGTTAGTGCAGGAGGTGGGTCCATGAATGGTTTGAGTTGAATTTGGCCATAACGGCAACAGGCACTGAAGGTTTTTTTTCCAACAGGACCTTTTGACGTCTCCCAGGGGAACATGAGAGCATGGCATGAAATGCAGACCGAGTCCATCCTAGGTGTCTGTAATGGATTGCTGTGTGTAAGTAGTTGAGGTGGTGTCCAGGCTTTTCGGAAGTGTGTTGTCTTTTGTCTGGTCATGCGTGATTGTGGTTCTGTGAAGGTAGATAGGAGAGTATTAATGAGTTATTAGAAGTGATGAGAGTTGTGAAATGTATGCATGTTAGGTCATGGAGTGAATGGTTATCAGCAAAAGTGCAGTACAGGGGTAATGGGAGAAGATGAGTAGTTAGTTACCTGTGGCCAGAGGCGTTTCCAATGAGCGGGTGTGTGTCGTTGTGTGGTGGCTGGCCTCATGATGCTGAGCTGTAAAGGTAGTGGTGAAATGTAAATTGTATGTAGTTATGAGAGCTAATGTTATCATCTGTGGTGCAATAGTTATGTAATAATGCTGCTGTGCATTAATGCAGTCAATTTAAATATTTGTGAAGTTGGTAAAGCACACACATGCAACATGTTATGAACGTGTGATTACCTGTTTCTGGTGCTGTTGCGTGAGTGGAACGCTTCCGTTTGGCGTTGCGTGTATCTGCTGAAAGTGATGTGCGTTTTCTTTGTGGTCTGATGTGTGTTTCTGGGGGTGATGTGGTAGTTGTCCTGTCCTCATGGCTGGGAGCTGAGATGGTAGGGGAGAAACGTAAATTGTATGTTGTTATGATAGCTAATGTTATCATCTGTGGTGCAATAGTTATGTAATAATGCTGCTGTTGCATTAATGCAGTCAATGTAAATATTTGTGAAGTTGGTACTACCATGTGGGTAATGATATTAGTGTGTAGTTACCTGTGGCCAGAGGCGTTTCCAATGAACAGGTATGTGTCCGTGTTTGGTGGCTGTCGTCATGCTGCTGTGCTGAGATGGTAGATGAAAAATGTAGATATTGGGTTATGAGAAGTAATGATAAACTGTATGTCAGTAAAATGTGTTATTGCAGAATGTCAGTAGTGCATACATAATGTAACATAGATGTGTACACACACACACACACACACGCGCACACTGAGCAGGGGGGAGGTGTCACTCTCTGTGTGTCACACGCACACACAGAGCAATGCAATGGGCTGTATAGGAATGAGAAAGCAATAAGCATACATTGACATTGGCAAAGCTGAAGGTGAAATAATGGCATCCCCATGCATCAAATGTCTGTTGTGTAGAAATTCTGAATGTCCATGTAATCTGTGTTTCTGTGGTAAGGCTGCTCCAATTAATTGATGAGTCGTTATGGAGTTGCTGAGTGATTGGCAACTAATGTAGTGATAGATTAATTGAATGGGCCTGAATATATCTGTGTAGGCTGCAACAATGATTTCATAAAGCGTAGTTTAAAATAGTTTTGAACAGGCAACTAATGTAGTGATAGATTAATTGAATGGGCCTGAATAGATAGATAGATAGATTTCTTGATTTTTGTGTCATGCACCAAAGGCGTCCAGCCCACATGGGCTTACAGGACACACCATGTCATTGCATTCAATATTGCATTGTGTACAATAAACAGATATGTTTTGTTGATATTCCCTTTTTTTTTTGTTACACAAACAAAACATTCTGCCTTATTTCCCACGCCCTGCATAAAAAGTCTGGCAAAGCAAAAGTACCTTTCCTAAAACAAAATTCCAGTTTTTCATAGTCCTCCAACCAGAAAAAGTCTGCAAATGTGTTAATGCTTCATATAATGGGCAGTAAAACAAAAGATGATAGATTGAACAGGCAACTAATGTAGTGTTAGATTAATTGAATGGGCCTGAATAGATCTGTGTAGGCTGCAACAATTGGCGTGCTTTGTGTGAATGGCTGTGGTGAGGTTCACTGTAACTTTTTAGACATTCCACAGCGCCAGCGCCATGGGGGAGGGAGGAGGGGCACACACACACACACACACACACACTGGGGCCAGCGTGTAGGCATAGTGTACTGTAGTAAATATAGGCGACTAATAATGTGCATGGAATGGATAGTGCATGAGTGTGCAGGTGCAGGTTCAGCGCACAGGCGCAATTGCGATGTATGGATAAATGAAATTATTAAGCACGCAACATTGAGAAGCATGCAACATGCTGTGTGATTACCTGTTTCGGTTCGCGACACACACACACACACACACACACACACACACAGGGCGATGTATGGATAAATCAAACGAACGATTAAGCAAGAAACATTGAGAAGCATGCAACATGCTGTGTGATTACCTGTTTCGGTTCGCGACACACACACACACACACACACACACACACACACACACACACACACACACACAGGGCGATGTATGGATAAATCAAACGAACGATTAAGCAAGAAACATTGAGAAGCATGCAACATGCTGTGTGATTACCTGTTTCGGTTCGCGACACACACACACACACACACACACAGGGCGATGTATGGATAAATCAAACGAACGATTAAGCAAGAAACATTGAGAAGGATGCAACATGCTGTGTGATTTACCTGTTTGGGTTTGTTTTGCGCGACTGGCTCGCAAAAGTTTGGAGGCACGCGTGTATTTAGAAAGTGCGCTGCGTTTTCTTCGTGGCATATTGTGTTTGTGGGGGGGTGATGGCAGAGTATATTCCAGTCCAGTTGGCGGTGGCAAGCATGAGTCGTTGTTGTTTGTGTCTTTGTTGTTGGTGGAGTGAGTTGCCTACAGTGCAGTCAGAGAGTAGTTCACAGGTCACACACAGGAGCAGTGAAAGGGGGAGGGGACTTGGGATGGCAGTGTAGAGTAGGCACGACATTGAGGGGTAGAAACCATCCCGGGCGCGTGGTTGATCTAACGCGTGTGTCACTGTGAAGGACTGGCCCCATTAAGTGAACGTAGTTGGCGTAGTAGACGCCAACATGACGATTCTGACGTAGGCTGTTGAGGTTGAGCAAGAATAGCGTGTTTCAGAAAAGTAATATTTAAACAGTAAATAAGGCATTTTTGGCGAATGCAATGTAGTCTATGTCTTTTGTGGGAGTGTGCAGGTTTTATTTTGCATAGAGAGATGTGTGGTGGAAGTGTGGCTTGGTCGGAGATAGAGCACGAATGAACGGCCAGGTGCTCATGCACCCCTTTCTATTAGGGTAGCAGGATGCTTAGGGCCACAATGGAATTTTCGAGTTGTTTTCCGATAGCTGCCGATGCTGCCTAAAATGCTGATACCCGTATCGGCGAGTATGTCAGTCTGTACTGTATCTTTGCATCTGCCGTGTGAACGCACCATTAGCCTTAATGTCTGACTGCACCACGTGCTGTTTACATTTCTAACTAATACTAATAAAGTATTCAGTCAATCAATCAATCAAACAAACAGGTGGCAGAAGGGTGTCCTTGTGGTTAAAGTAAAGCCAAAGCACATCCGTTTCTCGAGGTAGACTGCTGCTAATGTGCAAACCTCTATTCTTTCAAAACAACATATTGTTTCCGACCAATACCTATAATAATGTCTTAGGCAAATAGTAGGAAAATGCAGACAGCACAGCATAATGGAGGCTTGACGCTTGAAAGAAACCCACCAGGAGCGCAAGCAGGAGCTCACGGACGCTGATCTTATTCCACTCCATGTTAATGAAAGCAGCCGTTCTCACTGGCCGCACATTCCACTCGTACACATGAAGATTTACTTTCCGCCTCGGTCGGGGGGAAAATGTGCACAGAATTAGTCTGATTACAATTTAGGCATTTAGCAGACGCTCTTAATACAGAGCGACTTACAGTAATCAAGGTAAAGACAAAAATATACATCTAATGCATAGAGACTGTGTAGTGCCTCAGTAACCTAGGATCATAGACCAGACGTCCTGCTGTGGCGAGAACAGTCGCACACAAAGCTCTGCGTGCGAGCGGCGCCTTTTCTGGTCACCATCAATTATGGGTCTTCTTGACAAGTACTGTAAGTAAGCCGTGCTGAGCCATGAGGCGGATAGGGCAGGAGCCTATCTCCTGTTTCTGTGGCGTGGGTACACCCCCTGGACATGACTGACTGACTGACTGACTGATTGAATACTTTATTGGCAGAAATGTACGGTTAAACACACACGTCTAAAAGGATATCACCGACATGCAGTCTTGTTTCCATTCAGGTCCTGGGTATTCAATTCATAATCATGACATGAAAACAAAATTCAAATCATCATTGATGCTACAGGGTTCCCACACATTTTTACCAATGAATTTCCAAAATCTTTCCAGAATATTTAACCCAATATCCAGGCCTATATATCAATCAGTGCAATAATGAGTGTTGTACTCATACTGTATGTGCAATGCCAAAAGAAAGTGCAGCAAAAATAAAGCATAGAATATAAAATGAATGGTATAATTCCATTCCAAATCCTTTGCTTTACCACCTATCCTAATCCTAGGGCACAGGATCTGTTCTTTTTGTCACGTCCGGTACACATTAGGTAATGTTATAGATGTTTTGGAAAATGCTTTTATTAACTAAACTAGAATTTCGCCCCCCTTCGGGGGGCTCAATCCTAGTGTCGTTGCAGCGCAATATGGGAAGAAGGAAATTGCGGGAATTGACAGACTCCACTTCATGTTTCAGCTGTGGTTTTAAACTCAGTAGTGTGCCCTGCACACAGCGCACACTCGCAATTGCAGCTGGAGGGCGACGCGACACACACACACACACACACACACACACACACACACACACACACACACACACACACACACACACACACACACACACACACACACAGAGCGATGTGTGGATAAATCACTGAGATTTGGGAAATGTGTTCAGAAGTACAACGATTAAGCACGCACAGGCAAATGTCAGAAGCATCTGTTTCGGTTTCCAAACAGGAAGTTGTAAATGTGCTTATTAGACGGAGGCAGCGTGATGCTGGCATCTATTGTGATGCCAGCATCACCACATTTCACATAGAAATATAAGCACCCATTTACTCGCTTAGCGGAGACTGTGGGGTGGTAGAGGACATCTCCCCGGACGCGTGGGTATGTCCAGATAGTTGCCTCGCGGAGGCCTCTTTGTCCAGTGTCCATTCTGGGTCTGGAAACGGCACTTTTTTGAGTGTTGACCCCAATAGAAGGTCTGCTGCTCTGAATTTTACACCTCTCCCGCTTAGCGGAGACTGTGGGGTGGTAGAGGACATCTCCCCGGACGCGTGGGTATGTCCAGATAGTTGCCTCGCGGAGCCGTCTTTTGTCCAGTGTCCAGTCTGGGTCCGGAAACGGTAATTTATTTTGCATTGACCCCAGTAGAAGCTCTGCTGCTCTGAATTTTACACCTCTCTCGCTTAGCGGAGACTGTGGGGTGGTAGAGGACATCTCCCCGGACGCGTGGGTATGTCCAGATAGTTGCCTCGCGGAGGCCTCTTTGTCCAGTGTCCATTCTGGGTCTGGAAACGGCACTTTTTTGAGTGTTGACCCCAATAGAAGGTCTGCTGCTCTGAATTTTACACCTCTCCCGCTTAGCGGAGACTGTGGGGTGGTAGAGGACATCTCCCCGGACGCGTGGGTATGTCCAGATAGTTGCCTCGCGGAGGCCTCTTTGTCCAGTGTCCATTCTGGGTCCGGAAACGGTACATTTTTTTGCATTGACCCCAGTAGAAGCTCTGCTGCTGTGAATTTTACACCTCTCCCGCTTAGCGGAGACTGTGGGGTGGTAGAGGACATCTTCCCAAACGCGTGGGTATGTCCAGATAGTTGCCTGGCGGAGCCGTCTTTTGTCCAGTGTCCACTTTATAAAGTCCATGCACTCCAGTGAATAGCATTTATCCATTTAGATAACTTTTTTATGTTATTTAATTACTTATTTTTACACAGAAACATAATGTGTGTCTTTACAATAACTGTAATGTAATAATAATACTAATAATGTAATGTAAAAATTATTTAATTAACGAATTAAATAATCTTATTTTATTCTGAAAGCAACCGGATGTCTTAAATCTGCTAGCTGTCAGACCGGAAGTTCTAAATTTGCTCATAAGACGGAGCCTTAGACGGAGCCAACTCGCAGGCAGTGCGAGAGGCTGGTTACAGGATTCTATAGGTCAGCCGTTTTGGTGTGACACACACGGCTTCCACATTTAGCTTCATACTGGGTGAAAGTGTCCTTCCAAAAATTATTATTTCGCTCGAAATTCTTATTCACAATGACATCGAGTTGAGGTGTTTGTGTTTTAGGGTAATTGTTGCATAAGCGCTATTTCGCACTATTTCTCCCTCCCCTCCCCTGTGTCTGAAGCAGCTAGCATGGAAGCTATATGGATTATGGAAGCTTTCCCTCCGATTGCACACAACCATGCCGTTATCCACGCGTCCATCCGATTGCTTTTAATGTAAATGTCCCATCCACTGAGCAATAGCGATATAAGCGCCTTATTCATTCATTCGATTCATTTGGGTGTGGGGCTGTGCAGTGCTGTGGGCAGCCTTTCTGACGGAGGCTCGGAGCTGCTGCTGCTGACGCTGTTCGAGTCGCATGGAGCAGTATAGAGTAGGCGTGGCGCAGCATTAGAAGGGCGCAGCAAATGCACGACATTGAGGGGTAGAAACCATCCCGGTCGCGTGGTTCATCTAACGCGTGTGTCACTGTGAAGGACTGGCCCCAATAAGTGAACGTAGTTGGCGTAGTAGACGCCAACATGACGATTCTGACGTAGGCTGGTGATGTTGAGCAACAATGGCGTGGTTGACAAAAGTAATATTTATTCAGTAATTAAGACATTTCTTTCAATGAAATGTAGCCTATATGTATTCTGGGAGTGTGCCGAATTTATTTTGCATATAGAGATGTGTGGTGAAAGTGTGGTTGGGTCGGAGAAAGCTGTTGGATAAACGGCCATGTGCTTATGTACCCCTGTCTATTAGGGTAGCAGGATTATTATGATTATTATTATTAGTATTGTTATTGTGATTATTACATGGATTATTGTTGTGATGTGAGCTTGTGGCTGACTCACTATCTAGAAAATAAAAACATGGCACTTCATTTAAAATAGGTTACAGACCCCTGTTATATGCGCTTGTTTTGGGATTCTTTTTAAAGACCTATTTACTTGTTTCTATGAGACATGGCAACGCCAACAGCGCAGCGAAAGGCATCCACGTCTTTCTCTTGTGAAATGCTGAGATTAGAAACGACCATAATTATTTCATTTCTCAACCTTAAAAAAAAAATAAAGACATCTCCATAATCCTTGGGAAGTGTGTGTAGCAAAAGTAGTCGGCATTGTCATGGTTGAAAGTATTCATGCAACACTGACGCTGTAAGCTGTGTGATGCTAACGCGCTAACACCGTTAGCATGGTCTGTGTTGGTCAAAGGAAAAAGGATAGATATGAAACTACTGGCCAAAGTGTCATACAAAACACAACACCTAAAATCGGAATGTGATGGTGACCTATTGAGCACAAACAGACAATCATGATTTGCTTGCTGGACCTATAATTAATTTATGTGCATTACATTTCCACCTCGCACATATAAATGAAAAGCAAGATGGATGCTAACGCGCTAACACCGTTAGCATGTTCTGTGTTGGTCGGAAAAAGGATAGATATGAAACTACTGGCCCAAATAAATGTCATAGAAAACACAACACCTAAAATCGGAATGTGATGGTGACCTATTGAGCACAAACAGACAATCATGATTTGCTTGCTGGACCTATAATTAATTTATGTGCATTACATTTCAACCTCGCACATATAAATCAAGCCACAGTGCAGTCAGAGAGTAGTTCACAGGTCACACACAGGAGCAGTGAAAGGGGGAGGGGCCTTCGGATGGCAGTGTAGAGTAGGCACGACATTGAGGGGTAGAAACCATCCCGGTCGCGTGGTTGATCTAACGCGTGTGTCACTGTGAAGGACTGGCCCCATTAAGTGAACGTAGTTGGCGTAGTAGACGCCAACATGACGATTCTGACGTAGGCTGTTGAGGTTGAGCAAGAATAGCGTGTTTCAGAAAAGTAATATTTAAACAGTAAAGAAGACATTTTTGGCGAATGCAATGTAGTCTATGTCTTTTGTGGGAGTGTGCAGGTTTTATTTTGCATAGAGAGATGTGTGGTGGAAGTGTGGCTTGGTCGGAGATAGAGCACGAATGAACGGCCAGGTGCTCATGTACCCCTGTCTATTAGGGTAGCAGGATGAATAGCCAAAACCAATAGATATACAAATATTGTTTTCAGGACCTTTGATACATTCCAGGAACCTTGATAAATTCCAAACCTTATCCAGGACTGGATTTATTTTTTTAATATCAAAATATTTCCAGGAATTCCAGGAACCCTCCCTGACGATAGCATGTCGTAGGGACCGATCTAACCCTTGAGTGCCAAGCAGGGAGGCACTGGGTCCCGTTTTCTTTGGTATATGACCTGGCTCAGGGGGATCGAACCCAGACCTCCCAGTCTCAGGGCGGACACTCTACACTTCCTTACCAGTACACTAACAGTGACTCAATGTAATGAGTCCCAGGATGCAGGGATGGTCTTTTAGATGAGTCATGGGCCATTTTTACAAATTGCAGCATTTAACTCTAATTTCATTTTATATGGTTATAATTAAATTAAATTTTATTAAAGTGTCAAATCACAACAAGTTTTCTCAAGACACTTTACATATAGAGCATGGTGTGGTTATATTCATGTAGAAAACAGAAGAAGAAACTATCATTATTTATAACTAAAGCTAGCGAAATAAACTAGAACAAAAAACCAGTAGGACAGTAGTGCATCCCGTGGATGCAGAGGTCGTTGTTTTATTGCGTCCCATAACTATAAACTGCGTTTTGGGATGCAAAATGCACCCTGTTTTAATCTCTGCACTAAACTAAACCTCGCTGCCTTCACAGGAGATGACCTATCGCTACTTTGAGCTGGGGAAGAACCCAGACCCGGAGCGTGAGGAGAGCGCACAGTTTAAGAACGCCTTCACCGTGCACCCCGTGTCAGAGCCCAACGTCATGTACCGCCTGCACAAGCGCTTCAGCCAGATCGAGCTGGAGTGGACCTACCGGCAGATAGAGCAGCTGCAGGTGAGAGCTGACAGAAAAACGGGGGAGAGAGATGGGGGAGTGACATGCAGTGAAGGCCGTCGGGATCGGGAGTCGAACCCGCGGCACACTGCCGGCCAAGGTGCCTGGACCGCTGAGCCACGGCTCAGGCCTGTGCTGCCTCTTTTATATTCCAAACTGGTACAGGCGGTTTTGTCTAAACGCTCCCATGTTCTAATTTCTATTTTTCGCACATGTTAGTGTATCACAGTACATTATATAATATAATTTTAATAATTTATATCTAATAGAGTCAGGAAGGAGAGAGAGAGACCCCAGAAGTGTATAGTGTATTTGTTCTCACAATAACTACTGGACAATAATAGTTAGATCGCCTGCTCAAGTGCTTTTTTTTAATACGTAATGGAGCTTGGAATTGTATAGAAGTTCATACATGTTGGAATCTATGAAGGTGATACGGCCGGGCTACACCAGGCTTTTTCGCGCATGTTTTGTGCACGTTTACGCATGCGAACCCCGCGTACACTGAAAAGATGGTGTAGCTTGGCCGTCAGTATGGCTGTTTTCAGTATTTGTGCGATTCTTACTGTATCTGATACGACTGCTAAAGTACAAAATACTCGTCCAAGGATGAGTGCTGCTGCTGCTGCTGCTGCTGCTGGCAAATATTCCATTCTCCTCCTCCACAGTCTGTCTAGAGCTCTGGAAGACATTCCTGACAAAACAAATATTTAGATATGTCAGGCAGGTCAGGGATAGCCTGTTTTGTCCAGGCACAAAGTGAGACATTTCAGTATTGAATGCTTTGAAATGATATCAGCCTTTTGACATCGACGTGGCAGTCACAAATGTAAAGCCTATGATGCGCTGTACTATGTGAATTGTAAAGTAACCGTATTGATTTCACAGACTACTGGAAAATATCTGATTTACCCAGTGCTGTGCAGCCTAGAGTTATTTTTTTAATGGATTTCTTTTGATGAATGAAAATAGGTAAAGGCCTTGTGCAAAACTGATCAGCTCAGAGAATGGTGCAGGGATCAGACGTCTAGAATACAATAACGATAACCTGCACACCGTCTACACCAGTGGTTCTCAAACATTTTAGCCTGTGACGCAAAAGAGAAATGAGATGTTTGCCCAGGACCCAAACTAGTCAAAATAGCAGATCTACAAGCTCACAAGGTGTCGCAACGCGCCACTTTTAGTTTCTTCATGAAATTACAGAAATGTTTAATTTAGTTATTCA
Organism: Protomyctophum bolini; assembly: GCF_963924005.1. Lineage (NCBI taxonomy): Eukaryota > Metazoa > Chordata > Actinopteri > Myctophiformes > Myctophidae > Protomyctophum > Protomyctophum bolini. The sequence continues at coordinate 15,973,029 of NC_137882.1, read as the reverse complement.
TTCATGAAATGTTTAGCTTTTTTGGTAATGTTTGTTTTTTAATGTTTTGAAATAATAATTAAAAACTAAATGTAGGAAACAAAATAAAGGAACCCATAAAAATGTGTTCGCAACCCACACATGGGTCCCATCTACACTACTTGCACAATAAGGACGTTATTTAGGCAATGTTTTGGTCAATAGAACTTCTGGCATCTTGAAGATGCCAGGTCTATTGTGTGTCCATTTTTATTATATTCTAGATAAATGAAAATAAAAATGTACTCCCACATTGCAATGCTTTACCGTTATTATTTTCTTGTGCACCAGATGCAGATCAGCAACCTGAGCGAGTTGACCCCGGAGGGCAAGGCCGGGGCCACGTGGCCCATCGGACTCAACCCTCCCTTCAGGCCCAAGACCCGCTTCGAGGTCATCAACTGGGAGTACTTCACCGAGGAGCACATCTACGCCTGCATCGACGGCGCGCCCAAGTGCGAGCTGCGCGGCGCGGACCGCGCCGACGTCAACTCGGCGCTGGAGATCGCCGTGGAGCGCCTCAACGACCGCTACCAGCCCGTGCTGCGCTTCCGCAAGCGCCGCCTGCTCAACGGCTACCGGCGCTTCGACCCCACGCGCGGCATGGAGTACGTGCTAGACCTGGCGCTGGACGTGTTCACGCAGAAGGGCCACAGCCAGGTGATCGGGAAGCGCGTGAGCCTGCTGCGGCCGCTCAGCGCCATCGAGATCATCCCCATGCCCTACGTGACGGAGGCCACGCGCGTGCAGGTCATCCTGCCCGTGGTGGCCCAGGACCAGGACTACGTGGGCAACTTCCTGGACATGTACGTGATGAACACGCTGGACACGCACGACAACGTGCTGCTCACCTTCCTGTTCATCTACGACCCGTTCGACGCGCAGCGCGTCAGCCAGACGGACGTGTTCGCCGGCGTCAAGGCCATGATCGCCGAGGTGGAGAAGCGCTACGGCGACGTGAAGATCCCCTGGATCAGTGTGAAGACCGAGGTGCCCTCGCAGGTACAGTATGGATCAGTGTGAAGACCGAGGTGCCCTCGCAGGTACAGTATGGATCAGTGTGAAGACCGAGGTGCCCTCGCAGGTACAGTATGGATCAGTGTGAAGACCGAGGTGCCCTCGCAGGTACAGTATGGATCAGTGTGAAGACCGAGGTGCCCTCGCAGGTACAGTATGGATCAGTGTGAAGACCGAGGTGCCCTCGCAGGTACAGTATGGATCAGTGTGAAGACCGAGGTGCCCTCGCAGGTACAGTATGGATCAGTGTGAAGACCGAGGTGCCCTCGCAGGTACAGTATGGATCAGTGTGAAGACCGAGGTGCCCTCGCAGGTACAGTATGGGTGGCACGATAATAATCGCTAATGTCGTTCGTCGTGAATAAAAACAAAATGAAAATTGTCCTCCATAATAAACTGGGATGAATTGGCTTTTGTTGAGCTGCAAATTAACTTAAACCCTCCATTTGATAAAATGGACCTGTAGAGATCGCATTTGGCACGCTCTTATTTCACTCTACACACATCGATTTGCCAAAAATAGCAGCTACAAGCTCACAACGCATTGCAACAACGCGTCGTAAACTTGGAGATTGGCCATTTTTGTCGAATGTTATCGCGTTACTATCGTCAATCGCAATTATCTTTGACTATTCTGTCTCAGATAGATGCGTGTCCCTTCTACATCCCTTTACAGATAGCGAACATCATCATGGAATCAGAGTCGAGAACCAGGGTAGCATTCCAAACTTTACTGTCCTCTTCTTAATATCCAATAATGGTTAATTTGTAAAACTGAAATAAACATGACAAAGTCTTGATCAGAAAACATACTTCAACACAAATGTATAATCAATTACAGCATAGAATAACCTCTGTGCATGTTGACAAAAAGCTACTGTAGTCTAGCATAATGACAAAAGCTACAGTCAGCTTAGCTTAGTATTTTTTACAGCATCAAGAAATGAATTTTAAACTCAACCACACATGAATTACATTATTATTTAAATGCACACTTGTACACAATACAGAAATGCAATTGTAGAATTAAACACTGAAAACTTACAAGCAAAGGCTTTCCAAAGCACAACAGAAGAAAAGGGGGAGAGGAGCTCTGCCTCTGTGTCTGACATGAACAAACTGAAAACTGCATGAGCCTACAAACAAATTAGGGTTTCAGGTGTGCTGGAAACAATTGAGCTGAGCTAACACATCTGAAATTACTAAACACTAATTACTGGCTCTGATACAGCAACTGCCTCTAGGAGGTGCAAAAGACTACATTTTAGAAGGCCACATAATGTGTGCCATGACATTGACAATCGTGACATGTTCTCGCAGGTGAAGCTGATGGACATCATCTCCAAGAAGCACCCGGTGGACACGCTGTTCTTCCTGGCCAGCGTGTGGACCGAGGTCAACGGCGACTTCCTCAACCGCTGCCGCATGAACGCCATCAGCAACTGGCAGGTGTTCTTCCCCATCCACTTCCAGGAGTACAGCCCGGCCGTCATGTACCGCGACCAGCCGCCATCGGCCGCCTCGGCGCCCTTCGCCTCGGAGGCGCTGCGCGACGGCCACTTCGACCGGCACGTCTTCGACGAGGCGTGCTTCTACAACGCCGACTACATGACGGCGCGCACCAAGACCGCCGCCGACATCCTGGACAACGAGGAGCTGCTGGAGAGCATGGACGTGTACGAGATCTTCGTGCGCTACTCGGGGCTGCACGTGTTCCGGGCGGTGGAGCCGGCGCTCGTGCAGAAGTACGTGCGGCGGACGTGCAATCCGCGCTTCAGCGAGGACATCTACCACCGCTGCGTGCTGAGCAACCTGGAGGGCCTGGCGTCGCGCTCGCACCTCGCCATGGCGCTGTTTGAGCAGGAGCAGGCCAACAGCACCTAGGGACGCCTGTGGGTGACCACTAGGGGGGGGGGGACCCAGAACCGCAGGAATCGGAGGAAACCGGATCCAACGTCGAGGAACCAGGTATCTGTTCCATCACGTTCGGAACCGTTCCTGGAACCGTTTTTTATCATACACTGTCAGAGCTGGTTTATGTGGACTGCTATGCAATTACAATACCGGTCACTCTCAAACGTTAATCGTTAAGATTCCGTTAGGATCCCAACCCTAGTGAACACCTGGGGCAACACGGTGCCTTGTCAGTGCATGAACCACAGCTACACTGCCTCGACAGTCATTAAACAGGCAGGGTAATGACAGAATAAATCATCCTTATGGACCTAAAGAGAGCGCTGCCATGTGCAGTGCAGATGCACGATTGTTCCGCGCCGGGTACCGCTGCTGCTTCCAATAAACTCTGTGACTCATATGAACCTTGACCGTAGACGGTCAACACTCCTCCTGTGTATAGTTGACTGTATGGAGTCATGTTACAACTTCTTCCTGCCATATTCTCTCACATAAATCGACACCATTTGGGTAATACTCCCAATTAAGCCTCATGAGAGGTTCTGTCGTGAAGTAAATGAATGGACAAAGACCTTCATTGTGAATCAATATAGCTAATATTTTGTTTCACAGAGAGAGAGAGAGAGAGCTTGAGCCATAAAGTCTTCCTTGGGAAGGTTTTGAATACTGGGATTAAAAAAAAGAAGCCATTGACTGTATTTTGTTTGTTTTGTTTGTTTTTCATGGTATTAAAGAGTGCTGCTCTACTCGGATCAGTGTCCCCCCCATTCATGTTTTACAAAAGGGAAGGGTTGTTGTGAACACAATACCGGTATTGTGTTTGTTTTGTACAGCGTCACACAAAAGTATCCAAAAATAGGGCTTGTAGATCTACTTTTAGCTTTTTTTTCTTTGAATCCTGAACAGTAACAGTTTTGGAGATATGAGGTTTCCACCCGACGGACGATATGAAATACTCCTGAGGACAACAGAGACTCCAAACAGGTGAAGATCGTTGTGGTTGACGTCGTCAACAACAACGTCGTCATGTGGCTGATCATAATATTCAGAGTGGCACATTCGATGTTTCTTTCACCTCTGAGCATTCACTGTGATGCCCCGAGGTAACGAACAGTTTGTTCCCATGTCTCCTCTCGCCCCGTCTACTCGCATTAAGGCAGCCGTTCTCCACCCCTCCCCGGGCCTCCCTGGGATTTGGGCTACATTCTGTAGTGTAGTGTACACACACATGTGTCTTTGGAGAGAGAGAGAGGGGGGGCAGTGGTGGCGCTGAACCCACCACAGGGAGGGTCCTATGCACCTGGCCGAGGTCCAAGGAAGGGTGGGTGGTTATAACCTTCACAGGAGGATGGTTGAGGCAGCCTCAATGAGCCACTTCACAACCTCCCCCTCCCTCTCCCAAGGCACGCCACTGAGAGGTTTTCACTGAAGGCTGACATACTGCCCCCCCCACAACCCCCACTCCCGAGTCCCAACTGCAGCTGAAAGAGTGAAATTTTCCTGACCGAGGTAAGGTCAACTGAAGCCATTACAGCACAGCCGCTATTCTATCAGTAGGAATTCTATTAGCAGTCAATAGTTTGCCGTGGTTCCACAGATAAATATTGTGAAAATAGTCGATCTACAAGCTCCTCGTGTTTGCCTACGTAATATGACGTTTTGGCCAATTTGGTATTCTAAAGGTCTTAAACGACAATACATTGTCACGTACCCTGTATAGATATAGTGATACCCTGTATACCCATAAACTGTATGTTGGTTTGTTTACTGTTGAGTGAGGAAAACAACGTTGCACATTAAGCTAATCATCTGGGGATCCCGACCCACAGGTTGAGAACCACTGCTCTAGATTAGAATGACCTCCACATGTTTTCCTAGCAGTGAATTCACAAATTCCTGAGTTCCATCCACCTCTTTTGGAACATGTTAGTCATGCTGGAAATGTAACCCAGACAAACAGAGAGAGAGAAGTCTGCTCTCTGTTTTAACAATGTGATCTCCTCAGCGTGGAGGTATGTAGCAGTTAACAGGATGCTCTGACTAGACATGTTTTACTGTAGCTCATATGACACCAAACTAATTTGCCTATTGCTACTATACTTTCGGGCAAAATCCTTTATCTCCATATTCTAACTTTAATTTCTTTCGTGAATTAACACCCTACTTACTTGATCATACTACAGCGTCACACAAAAGTATCAAAAGAAGCAGATCTGCAAGCTGTAAATGCGGTGCGAATCAACGTGGTTTGAGCTTGTAGATCTGCTACTTTTGCCATTTTTGAATTATAACCTGAAAAAGTAACAGTTTGGGGATTCGGACATATGAGGTCTCCCCCCGACAGACGAGTTAAAGTTATTGCTACATCATGTAAGTGAATGTTAACATCAAACTGCAGCGCTAAAAAGTGCATAAAAAAGCTGCAAATCAAGATGACAATGTTATTATTTTAAGTGCAGGTAGGACATCTCAGGCGGGCTCGGGCAGGCATTGCTACAAGGAAATTACAATTTCCGTTTGAGCAGTCATGGAAGAAGAACTCATCATTTTTTTTAACTTTAAAGTAAATAAAAGTATCAATACCACAATGTAAAAATGGTCTGGTATTCAAAGTTTGGTATTCAAAATTTGCTTGAGTAAAAGTACAAAGTATTGCATCAAAATGTACTTGAAAGTACCAAAAGTATTAAAGTAAAAGTACATATTAAGGCTGAAGTGGTTAATGGATGTTTTGTAATAATAATCTTAAATCAAAGTAACTGGAAACTAAAGTTTTCAAATAATAGTAGTGGAGTAAAAGTACACTATTTGACTCTGGAAATTATAATGGAGTAGAAGTTAAAAAAAAATATTTAAAATTGTAAGGCTGTAAAGTAGGTTACAGTACTTGAGTAAATGTACTTCCCCTACTGCATTTGAGCTACTTATCCAAAATGGTTTATATAAGTAAATATGCAATAACGACATACCATGTACTTATTGCTTCGGCTCATGTTCTTTACCTGAGCAGAAGAGAATCCACTCCGTTCTGCACCTGCAGGCAGACATCTATCTGTCATCACTGCTCGTCAAATTACCTTCTCATTATGAACTAAAGTCATTTTTAGTTTGAGATCTTGAAAAATAGCAGATCTAAGACCTCATAGCACATCACATAACATGCTGAGCTTGTATATCTGCTATTTTTAGTAACCCACATTTTGAGAACCACTGCTCTAGAAACTAACACCACTGTACCTGACAACATTGCACAACCCAGTTTTTATAGTAAGTGTCTTGAGCTTGTTTAGCCAACCTATTTCATCTGGTCATCATCACTTCACAGGTGATGACACTCAGGCTCATCAAGGCTTCAGGGAGATGAGAGTGGAGTTAAAGGGATAGTTCAGATTTTTTTTAAACTAAGCTGTATGGTTGCAACTGTATTAATTGATTGCCATTGATTGATTGATTCCTGTGGTGGAAGTTCTGCTCTGGTTTTGGTGAGGATGTGTGAGTCAGCAAGTGCCAGAGATTTTGGGTATTGGAATTTGGCTCAGAGAGAGAGCGAGAGAGATAGAAGACACAGAGAGAGAGAGAGAGAGACACACACAGACAACTGGGATAGGTCCAGGGATCATCAATACAGGTATGTCCCTACACAATGTCTGTGGCAAGACATGCCTTGTCCGTGGCAAATTATTTTGTTTTTACATAACTTCATGTTTTGATCATAAGACCATCAGTCTGCAGGTTTTCTTCAGCATATATGTACAGCAGTGATACTCAACCTCAGGCCCGCGGGCCACATCAGGCCCGCGGGACCATTATGACTGGCCCACCAATGAAAATCTAAGCGGAAATGGTAATTGCGGAAATTGCGGAAATTGCTCTTCACTTATAGCTATCTATTTTCAGGTAGATTGTTTTATTTTACTCAGTCAGCCATATCACTACTCATTTTTTTTCATGAAAAAGGTCATAGCTGGGTAATCTATTTTCAGGCAAATTGTGTTTATTGTATTTTATTTTACTCAGCCATAACAATTTATTTTCTGTTAACCAACTTGCTGGCTGGCAGGCAGGCAGACAGCTACTCATAGACAGGCAGACAGACAGACAGCTACTCATGGAGAATTGGACAGGCAGGCAGTCAGACAGCTACTCATAGACAGACAGACAGAGAAAAGGTGCATTCATAACAAAAGACAACGGAGATATCATGGCATTTACAAACTTTGGCAAGCGCTTCTTTATTTACATCCAGGCTGTCTCATAATGTCACAGCTGCAGTTTCAATCATTTTTTCCCTTTTTTATTTTGTAGACTGTAATCACCCAACAAATGTTGCTCTTTTGATATAATGCATACAGTATATCTTCTTGAAGGTGATCGATCCACTGACAGTAAGTGTAAACAGAGGTCTAAGAGCAGTGCCGGTCGGTGCCCACTCTTTGGAAACATGCAGGGAGTTTGGACAAACATCTCAAACAGTATGCCAGGGTTTTTTATAACATGAGTCAATTTTCAGAGAGAATACACCAACGTAGTAGTCCATTACATTAGTCAGATATTTACTATTTCCATTAAAGCCAAACTTATACTTTGTCGCAAGGGTGGTGTTGCACGTCTATCCGAAAAGGTAACAGGATAGGTGGGCACTAGGGACATCTGGGCACCTCCATTTAAAATGTAACAGGATAGGTGGGCACTAGGGACATCTGGGCACCTCCATTTAAAATGTAACAGGATAGGTGGGCACTAGGGACATCTGGGCACCTCCATTTAAAATGTAACAGGATAGGTGGGCACTAGGGACATCTGGGCACCTCCATTTAAAATGTAACAGGATAGGTGGGCACTAGGGACATCTGGGCACCTCCATTTAAAATTTGCACCTCAATGTAAGTTTATACTAAAAAAATAAATATTTGGAAAATGTTTTAAAGTAAAGTATAGACCTACAGTACATGATTAGAAAATGCTTAAACATTCTACAATAGGGTCTAATAGGATAAAAGGATAAAAGTACGAAAATGATGTACCGTACATGTTCACATCCTGTATACTTTTATACCAGAACCAGATGTCCCTCGTGCCCAGCTATCCTGTATCCGTCGAAAATAGAAGACTTTCAAGAAGCCTGTAAAATCAGTGAGTGACCACAGCATGCGAGGAAGTACAATAAATTAGACTTCTCTGTTCCCAATAGTATCTGAAAGTCTCACAAATGAGTCGCAGATTCTAGATTGCGCCACAAGAGGGCGCCAGTGTGCCAGTGATGCTATATAATAATAGGACAACATACGGATGTGAATGAACAAAAGTCAACCTGGGTCAGGTACAGTCTTAGAGTATATACTCTATGGGTACAGTACATAGGCTGGCCTGAGATACTAGAATGACTGAAGCAACTCTTTGCCCTTCTAAGTGAATGAAGCTAAGTCAATGGTTCTCAACCTTTTCAGGCCGTGACACCCCCCAAATAATCATATTTGGACAGGGCACCCCACACCCTGACAAGCCCTTGGAATTCTAGGTGTTGTTGAGGCATTCAATTTAGGTAAGTATTGCGAACATAGCCACACAACGTTTTCATGATTTCCTCTTTCTAATATTATTTGACAATTTGGCCAATGTTTGACCACTTTTTTATAGTATGAATAAACAGTTTGTTGATTACTTTTGATGCACAGTATTTATTTTCTTAGGTATTAAAAAGGTCAATTCACCAGTGGGGATCCCCCCAACAAAAGAGTAATATTTAAAAAAAATCATGTGGGGACCCCACTGGGGGTCCCAGCCCACAGGTTGAGAACCACTGGTCTAAGTAACACACAAAATAATAAACCACACAGCTTTTGAAAAATCACGCTTACAAGTTAGTTTGCTGGTAGGGCATATTGTTTTTGGCAAAAACTATCCAGAAGGCATTTCAAACAACACCATGGAAAAGTGTGGCAAGTCCTGTGCTTGACTAGCCTGGTAAACCCCTCCCCCTTGAATTTCTTTTTTCATTTTGTCCAAAATGAAAATGTTTTCAAGGGGGAGGGGTTTACCAGGCTAGTGCTTGACTGTCACATTGACTTCTATGCCAGCTTTACATTATATTTATACATCATATTTACACACGTACGTACTGCTTTTTTCAATTTTTAACTCATTTCCATGGAGCATGCATAGGTCATCGTTTAATGATCCAATCACTTTTAGTTTAAGGACGACTTCACCCATTATCAACCTATCCATCTTCAAATCATTATTGGTCCTCACTATTAATGCTCACTACAACATTGTGCCATTTTATCATGAGCATTATAGTGAGTCACCAACTGTATGAAGAATAAAGATAGGTTCAAGTAATCCTTTAAATGCTGAGTTCCTAACTCAGCATGATCTCATCCATGACAAATAGTCTCGACAGAGAACCAATAGCACAGTGCAAAGGACCCCAAAAGTTTTTCAGCAACCACACAAAACAAAAAAATGTCTGCTGAATAACTTTCATCAGACATTACAACATATACATACAAGTTGGGTGTCATTCAAAAATAACTCCCAGTTGTTTCGGAGTCAGGGGGAGTTCCCCCCCCCTACTCTCTCTCTGGGTTACAGCATTCATTCTAATCCCCATGGTAGTCAGTCGAATGAGATGGACCTAAAATAAACCAGCCCCCAAACCCAAGAGTACATTAACAGAGGAACATTAACATTCCACTCTCCTACAGATTTAAAACTTAGTGAGTTCCCATACTGCACCATGTAGTCCACTGCCCCCCTTCCCCCCCCCTGCAAAACAACACAGTCATATGCTATACAGTTGGCCCTCTTAAGGGAAAAAAGACATATTTACATTCACATCTCAGTTAAAAAAAATCGTAATATTGTCCCTTCAGCTTCTACATTAGTCATGTGACTTAAGAGTTTCATGTGACTGGCAGCGGTTTCTTTTCTCTTTAGGCCAGACTTGGGTTAGTCAGTCGACGTAACTAATATTTGTAACATTGGTTTGAGCTTTGCTTACTTCCCAGGAAGACCAGTCAATTATGCGTCCTATCTAGGGTTCCCATAACGCCCCCCCCCCCCGTTACATTTAGTTTGACTCAATAAATATTGTGGAAATAGATCATCTATTTTCACAATTTTTGTAATACTTGACAAATATTACAATAATATTTGACAATTTGGCCAATATCTTTAATATAGTTTGTTGGTTACTTTGGACATAGTGATGGTCTTATTATTAGATTATTTGTTCATCTTAGAGGTATTATTTAGGTTTTAACAATCCTTAAATTGTGACTCTAGAAGTATGCAGATACTGTGTAGGTGTCACAGTACCGTTGGAAAACCAGTCAGAATGAAGGTGACTTGAGCCACGAGAGGCACTGCTGGCAAGTGAGTATCCGTTCCGAGCGTTCCGAAGTCACCTTCAGGCGCACCGTCCGAGTTATGTACCGATAAGGGACAGAATCATAAATCATGGCCCCCCTAGTCCTTGTACCTCCAATGTCATTTTTCATTTCCTTTTTTGACGGGGACTGCCCCCCCAAAATAATTTGTAGACCCCCAGTTTGGGAACCATTGCTTTCTGATAGAACAATTACACAACCCATATGGTCCTGTTGCATTAAACCAAATTAGCTGTTCTTCAAATTGTGCCAAACAAATACTGATGGATTAGCCATAACCTCTATTTGAACCCAGGTATGGTTTTGTCCCATTGTCTTTCTCAGTGATCATAATTACTCTGTTGTTAAGCTTTGGTGACACTTTCAAGACATTACAGCTGCTATAAGCAATATTTCTCAACATTTTAATGACATTTCTTTATTATTATTATTATTTGGTTTCAGACGCTCCGAAAAAAGTGACAAATCTAGGGGGCACAATCTGTGTTCAAAGATTTTCCTAGAAGCTTTGTCATTGATTGAAAAAAAATGACTAACCAATCAGGAAGTAGACAGGCAAATCGACCAATGACAAAGCTTCTAGGAAAATATTTGAATGCAGATTGCAGCCCTTAGATGTGTCACAGAGACTAAAGTTTTTGGGAGCATTTTACCCATTGCTGGCTGTCTGAATACCAAAAATAAAAAAATAAAAAAAGGTCATTAAAACTTTGACATAATATTGCTTATAGCAGCTTTAAACTGACACAAATACGGGAACAGCAGGTAAGCTGGTAACTTCAAAAAAGAAAGATTAGTCTTTCAACGTCTTGTCGTGGTAGTACATTGTTGCTGTCAAACATCTTATCTCCATATTCTAACGTTTTGTGTTTGTCCGTAAATTAGGACAAACAGTCCTAAATTAGGACTGCTCTACAACAAGCTGTAAAGTTTGTAGATCTGTTACTTTTGCAGCTTTTGAATTAGAATTCTGAAAAGTGGACACATGACGTTCTCCACCCGATAGAGACGACGTGGCATAGTTTTTCAAGGCCCTTTCACAAAAATACTGTACGATGAAGAGCCAAATAATTATCCTCTCCATTAAAAAAAACACTGTTCTTGGTATATAGTTGAGTGTTTTGTAACTCTTCCAATACTACTGACTACTGACATTAATAGATGCTACGGTAGTTACGATAATACTGCAGTTTGAGCTTTACATTGAGTCATACCTTACGGCGCTGTTTCAAGAATGACTGTAAAAGGAAAATGAGTAATGTCAAGTAGCTAATAATATTAAGACTGAAACAAACACACATTTAGCTGTTCTTCCTTGAACATTTCAAGTCAACTGAAATGAGCAAACCTCCACAATGGGTTTTAATGTGAACTTGACCCGATACTTCATATTATATTCTTCATTCTGCTGGTGTAACACATTTTGTAACACTAGAAACACCCCCAGACAAGCACACATTAAACACACACTGGCACATAAAAAATGCACTCTCCCCCTCCCCCTACACGGTGTGAACTGAGACACAGAGAATTTGGAAAAATACCAAAATGAACACTTTGAGCGTCACCCAAAAAAGAACAGCGAGGGACTGCGGGGGACTGTCAACACATTTGCACAGTGTAAAATGGCCATCGGGTCATAGTAGCCAACTCCGCCTCTATGCACGTATTTACATAGAACAGATCCACTTGTTGGAAAACCAGTTGGTTTTAATTGGGTTGGGATCCGGAACAGGATCCAACATTGAGGAACCAGGAATCGGTTACATCACATTTGAAACAGTTTCTGGAACCGTTTTTGATCACAGCTGGTTCTGTGGACTTCACATCTGCTGTGCAATTACAATACCGGTGGTTCACCACTGGTATTGTAGGACCACATTAACTCAGAGTGTTCAGGTCCATTTGGTTCCATTTGCACACTCTCAGAGTTAGACATGTAAGGGTCCATTTGGATATAGCAGTGGTTTTCAACCCGTTTCATTTCAAGGACCGTTATTTATTCTGCTTTTGCGCCACGGACCACCGTTTGATGACATTTAGCCTCTCAGACCCAAAACAAATGAATATTTGTCGTCGTTGGATAAGATTTTGTCTACAATTCCATGCTTTAGGCAAACGTTTATCAAAATAACAATTCTTCCACATTCTCAAATTGTGTAGACTTCTTGTAAATGAAGTAATGCAGATGTTTAACAATAATGTAACTCTTCTCAAGAGTTAAAAATCTAAAAGGGTCCATTTGGTTACCAACTCTCCATCATTTAGCTGGGGACCACCTAGAACCGCTTCAAGGACCACTGGTAGTCCCTGGACCACTGGTTGAAAACCACTGCCCTATTAGGAATCGTTAACAGGAACCGTTAAGGATTTAGACTGTGAACCGCAATCGTTAAACTCCTAAAAGATCCCAACCCTAATTGACGATGACCTAGGGTCCAAGGGGTGATGAAGAAGGCTGTGTGAAACGTGCTAACGCAGATCAGTCGGCCATGCTGCTAAAATACATGCGGTTTTGGGGATGACGTTCCTCACAGTCCCGCAAAGGAAGAAAAGACACATACACACACACACACACACACACACACATGTGCAGTGGATGCATGTGCGTTGAGATTGACCTATCACGCATATAGATACAGACGTACATACATACATTCGTACACACTGACACAGCTCTCCCAGGCCAGCTACGGGATGGAGGTGGCGGTGGGGGTGTGCTTAGGTGTTTCTGACAGCTAAGGCCTGCTCCAGCTCCTGTCTCCTCTGCTGGATCTGTAGGCACAGTGGAGAAAAGACAACATTAGGCTTGCACATACGTATAGGTAAAAATAATATCCACACACTCGTCATATAGACCCTCTACACACATGTGTAGTCAAACAGGTGCTACTGCACTCTCTGATGGGATATAACCATTCTATTATCTGTACCGACGGACATCTCTCTGACCTATAGTTGAGGAGCATAGGGATATTTAAGCAATATTACACAAGACAAGAGGGTGTGGTTTAACGTGATTATTGCCACGACAGTGATGCGGTCAGGAACGAGACGAGACGAGAACAGTTACCCTCAAAACTAAGAAAATCACTGAAAAAAGATATATTTTTAATGACAGTAGTCACTACGATCACAAATGTCCCAAGAAACTATCTAGCCTAGCCACCGAGTTTGCTGCGCTATGGGAAAACAGAGCAGCTGAATTCTTTGTTTTGATTAGGTGTGGAGTGATGCTCGTTTGAACCACGGCTAGAAGGCTGTTTCAACCAATCAGATTGCTTCCTCGAAACGACCTGTTGTATAATTTGTGCTAATTCGTCTTAAAGCACCACATTTTGCACAGATCTAGCCCAGGGCATGCTCTAATGATTTAGCTAGGGCGGCCCGAGCCGGCGACCTCCGGGGTCACTACAGTGGCCAAATCCATATGGCCACCATTGATGGCCGCGTAGTTGAAATACATTCGTATGAATATATCACACACAGGTATATACGCCACTTACTCTCACAGCGGAAAGAAACATACAGTACATTTGTTTAATTGAACATACATAGTAGCAACATGTGAGGAGAAATACAGGAGGTGTTTTCCTCACCTTGACGTAGAAATAGCGACTGACGGCCTCTTGGGACCATGGCTCATGGTAGAACTCCGCCCTCCTCTCTTCCTCAGGGTTGCCCACCACGTCTGTCATCAGCTACAGCCCCCATGACAGACAGAACGCAGAATTAGAAATAGTAGCAGGGAGGTCAATGCAACGCGCTAAACAATCAGTGGTGTAAAAAGTATTCATTTTATGCTTGGCACACTGAAAATAGTCGATCTACAAGCTCGGCATTACAAATCAGGCATTAAAGGTAGAGTAAGTGATTTCACTTAATTCAAATATCACTTATTTTTTTGTTTTGTTGTGATAATCCTCTCTACTATAGAGTGTGCTGACCATATAAGGAGTTCCTCCCTGTCCCCAGTTAACCCCTGGGGGTCAAAAAACCTTAGGTTTCGTTTTTGACTCTCTATCCTGATTGGACGAAGGCTTAGGTCCCACAGCCAAAAATGAAACCTAAGGTTTTTTGAGTGAAATCACTTACTCTACCTTTAAAATGCCAAGGCCTGCAAGCATACATTTTTGTTGAGTAAATCAACTGTAGATTTAGTTGACTCAAATCTTATTTAGTCAAATAAAACTGGACTAAAAGTTTAAAGGAAAATCGGATGACTAAAACTAAATGACTAAATCACAAATTTCTGTCAAAATCAACACTGGCGTACAGCAGACAAAATCACTGAATGTAGAACTGAATGTACTAAATGGTGCATTTATAGAGCGCTTTTATTCAAAGCACTTTACATAAATTGTGCATTACATTCACCCATTCACACACACATTCATACACCGCTGGCAGAGGAAACGAGGCTTAGGGGTTCAGCCCTGGATCGAACTGGGAACCTCACGGTTCCCATCCGGCCAGTCTAGTCTACTAGGATACATCTGGTAGTTCTAACCTTTAGGTCCCTGCTCTGGGATTTGAGCCAGTCCTGGATGTAGCCCTTAGGATCCCTGGAGAAACTGAGCATGAAGTCCCTCTGGATCTTAAGCTGGTTGATGGACTCGATGGTCTCATGTATCTGAAAGAGACAAACCACTCATATGAACGATGGGACAATATGCAAGGGGCCATTTACAGTAAATGCTGTTCCCCGTCAGTCGAACCCACAGCCGTGCATCACGAGACCGACTCCTACTCAGCCTATGAAAAAAGCAGATCTACAAACCCACCACGTGTGGCCCTTAACTAATGATATATTAATTAAAGATGGAGTGCCGTGATTGTTATACTTTTTCTGTTTTGCATGTGTCTATGGAGTCAACATTACTCTAATAGACCCCCAGGTGTGGTTATAATATTCAAATATGTCTTCCCAGTGTATTTTTGGTTTCTTCCTTAAAGCTGAAAGTCTTTGAGTCAAAAGGCCCAATTGAAATAACACTTTTAGTGACATCATAACCCTAACCCCTCCCACAT
The DNA here is from genome assembly GCF_963924005.1 of Protomyctophum bolini. NCBI lineage: Eukaryota > Metazoa > Chordata > Actinopteri > Myctophiformes > Myctophidae > Protomyctophum > Protomyctophum bolini. The sequence continues at coordinate 15,957,658 of NC_137882.1, read as the reverse complement.
TATCATACAACAACAGCTGTGAGCGAGACTTAAGTTCAGGTGGGTGAAAACCAGGCATACTTAATAAACTGGTGGGTGTGGCCACATAAAAACATAATTTTAACACTTTCTGTACACTTTTTTTTAAATAAATCTTCCTCCTAGTATAATCATAGTACCTGATGATCATGTTTTAGGGGTGGAAAAAAAATCACGGCACCCCATCTTTAAGAGATAATTGTGTTTATGAATTTTCAGATTTGTCTCCCTACAGTAAGTTGTGACCTGTGGCCTTTCCCACAGTGTCCGTGTCCTCAATGGCGTGACATTGTATCATAATTACAGTATGGAATGAGCCAGATCGGTTCCACACCACATTGTCGGCGAATCTGCGCCCCGTCACCTTGTTGTCCAGCGTGGCGATCTCCTGCTGGTTGGCGGTGGACAGGAGGAAGCTGCTCATCTGGCCCTTCAGAGGGTCTTCCACCTCCACGTCAATGTCATAGCAGGCCGTCTTCTTCTGGTCGTTGGGGTCCACGCTGTGGCAGGACGCAGGAACCACAGCGGTTAGTGTTAGGCCTCGCTCACACTGTTGCAACATGCGTACAACATTTGTCTTGTGTCTTGTCCGTGTTTAATGGACCGCCCCCCAATGCATTTCCAATGGAAGTCACATGGTTTGACAAAACATTTTGTTTTGTTCCTGTTCAGTGTATAAATGCACCATCATACGTACTGTATGTATGTATGTATGTATGGCCACGCATGCTCTTTGTGATGAACAACTCATTGATATTTCCTCTTGGCTGACTGCTCTTGGACAATAGCCTAGTCATACCTTTGATCAATAACTTTAAGACGTTTTTGGGGGGGTTTTGTGGCTTTCGCCTTTATTTTTTAATATTTTTTATGGAGGGACAGACAGTAGGCTGACAGGAAATGGGGAGAGAGATGGGGGAGTGACATGCAGTAAAGGCTGTCGGGATCGGGAGTCGAACCCGCGGCACACTGCCAGACTGGATTACCAGCCAAGGTGCCTGGACCACTGAGCCACGGCACAGGCAAGATGTTTTTTTTAATAAGCTTGTGCCAAGCTAATTCATGAAGTCACATCAAATAAACATTGTTTATAGATCTAGTTCCAACCCTGCATTGTGATTGGCTGGCTAAGCGAAGCATTCAAGCCGTGCCAATAACCACAATACAGTAACACCAACGGGTGAAATCACCGTTTGTGGCCCAGTCCAGCTGGCATTGAGTTGCCTATAGCAACGGTAAACAATGGGGAACTGTATTGGCTTGCGAAGGGCTGAAAACAATGCACTATAGTGAAATTGAACACCACTAACCAGTATAAAAAAATATTGTGTGTAACAAGATTGTGTGTGTAACACTCATACACTCAAAATTTGCACACAATTTATAGCAGTGATATACAGTGATTATTATTTAGTAGTGACTGTCTGTCTCCAGACCTTTCTGCAACATGACAGGACACTCGTCTCTAAGTAGGCCATCCGGCCACCCGGGTATCAATTTGGCGGAAATGTCATGTACTGTAACAGATTGTGTTGAGGCGGAAAAAACAACAACAACAACAATGTTGCGTGATATTGGATTTTAGAGAGAAAAATGCCCTTTTGAGCTAGGCAGACACGGAGACAGCTACTAAATCTGAACATGTCAGAATATGTCTCTGTGACTTTGGTGCGGGGACGTACAGTATTGACAACCAACATAAGAGTGATATGAAATGCCTACAGGCGGCTGGCATCTCACAATCAATATGGGGAGGGGGGGGGGGGGGGGGGGGGGCAGTACCATACATTGCTGCAGTATTATTAGACAACACCATATCACTCAACCTTCTATCACAATATCCTACAGCCTAGCACACTGGTTCCCAAACAGTGGTTTGTGACCCATTTGTGGGTCGGATGAAAGAAATGCATAACTGGATTTTATAAAATTCAAAACAAAAGAAATCTAAGAAAAAAACTTTCCACAATCTGTTTATTGAACATTTTTGGTGATCAAGGCACTACTAAGACGTAGTGAAATTTTGAAAAATCTACAAGCTCGCAAACGTAGCGCGAAGCGACGCGCTGTGTGCTTGTAGATCTTCCATTTTCACTAGTTTGGGTGCCGGGCAAATGTCTAATCTCTGTTTTGGGTCTGGACCTGAAAGGGTTGGGAACCACTGGTCTAGTCTTTTGGGTCTGGACCTGAAATGGTTGGGAACCACTGGTCTAGTCTTTTGGGTCTGGACCTGAAAGGGTTGGGAACCACTGGTCTAGTCTTTTGGGTCTGGACCTGAAAGGGTTGGGAACCACTGGTCTAGTCTTTTGGGTCTGGACCTGAAAGGGTTGGGAACCACTGGTCTAGTCTTTTGGGTCTGGACCTGAAAGGGTTGGGAACCACTGGTCTTTTGGGTCTGGACCTGAAAGGGTTGGGAACCACTGGTCTTTGGGGTCTGGACCTGAAAGGGTTGGGAACCACTGGTCTAGCACATATAGTGACAGAAGCAGGTAGACTGTACGCTACCTGATAATATGGTTGATGACAATGGGGTCAGGGGGCAAGAGGAGGTTGGTGAGGCGTTGAGGGATCTCAGAGAACTTCAGCCGAGGGCAGTCAAAGATCTGTAGCAGAGAAACAGAAAAGGCATAATATCATAAATGTAGGGCACAACACTTTATATCCTATGGACTGCTGTCATTCAAAAACTTTTAGCACAGGCTGACTCTTCACATACTAGAGCATGTCTGAAATAAGTGTCAGAGCTGAAATCGACATGTAAATATGAAACATGTAGCTAGGTGTAATGTTAGAGACCACAGAAGTGAATCTTTCAAGCCTGTTTTCTCAACTCGCTGTTTTCTGCAAGACATTATTCTATAAGCCATATCTCCAAAACCGGTGGGTCAAACTGAACAACCAATATGTCAATTTGAAGCTATGATTCCCTGCTTTCATATAACAAAGTTCTAAAAATGGCAGTCCCTCAGTCAAGTTTGGTCACATATAGTCGAGAGAGACTTTCCTGTGGTATCCAACGCCAAGTCACAATGCGTCCAAGATATAACCCGAAAAAATCAGTTGTGTGACAAACTCATTGAGGTTTTAGAAGCGCGATATATCAGTGTGCAGTGTGCTGTTGTTCCATCTATAGTCTTTTGAATAAAAGTCCATTTAGTTTTAGTCATATTTTAGTCACCTGAAATGTTTTAGTTCGACTAAATATAGTTAATTTAGTCGACCAAACGGGGTGCATACTTAGTTTAGACTAGTCATTGGTTAGACATGGGTTAAGGTTAGGTTTAGGTGTGCTACCCCGTGGGAGGTTAGGTTTAGGGTGAGGGTTTGAGATAGGTTGTAGTTGTAGGACTAATGACTGGTCTAACCAATGACTAGTCTAAACCAAAAACTGTCTAAACTAAGTACTGCACCCGACCAAACTCTATTTTGGCAGGCCTTGATGGCATCGTGATGGCTGATTTTTCACATCGGTGGAGGTTGTAAAATCACCTCATTGTGAGCTAACCAAGTATAAAATTACTGGATCTCTTCTCCACTAGTCCCTCCCTAACATTTTTGTCTAGTTTGTATTTATTGACAAAATGGTCGTTTTAGTCATCATAGCTTAGTTTTTATTTATTTGTCATCAGCGGGGGGAAAAAAAAGGCAGTCGACTACGACGAAATCAACGCTGATCCATACCTGCTGGAAGTACTTGTCACAGTTGATGTACTCCTTGTCGTGGGAGTCCTGCAGCTTGTTGGTCTTGACGTACTGCCAGAGGGCCTGGATGATGCAGGATCGGGTCTGGGTGTGGATGCCCAGCAGGCGAGCCAGACGCGGGTCCAGCTTGAACTGGGGTGGCTGTGATTCAGCACAGATTACAAGGATTTAGGACGCTATGATCTCTCGGCAACCTATAGGAACTGATCTCATGGCCTCAATGTACAGGTGTTATTGGGGTTTTTTTTTATCATGGAAAACAAGACAAAAGCATCCGTGTCATTTTAGATTTTAGCTGTATAGCAACGTAGGTTTTTCAGAAAACTCTTAGGATTTAGAACAGTGGTTTAGAACAGTGGTTCTCAAAATAGCAGTATGCAAGCTCACAGTGACGCTGTATATCTGCTAGTTTATTTAAAATATCTTGAAAGAGTTAGATTTGTTTTCAATATATATAATTTTGAATCTTTTAACACAAACCTTCTCTTCTGGGCGTCCCTGGCACTAAACATTTTCAGATGGGGTCCATGGCCAAAAACATATAATTTTGGGGGTGGGGGGGGGGGAGGGTTCTTGGAACAAAAAGGTTTGAGAACTACTGGTTTAGATTAGAAGGCATTTGTAGACTTGGCCTCAGGTCTTAATGGGATAACAGAGCTATTATGCCAGAGAGGTCATGTTTGTGTGAGTGCCAGTGAGAGAGTGTGTGTGGCGCCCCCACCTGGTAGTCCAGCATCAGCAGCAGGGTGCAGCGCACGCTGACATCGCCTGGCCTCTTCACCTGGAAGCCATCCGTCTCCTGGGTGGTGGGGGTGCGGTGCCACTAACATACATCAAATTACAGAAAAGTAAGCTTAACACTACATAGTACATATACAAGAGAGACACACGCGCGCGCACACACACACACACACACACACACACACACACACACACACACACACACACACACACACACACACACACACACACACACACACACACACACACACACACACACACACACACACACACACACACACACACACACACACACACACACACACACACACACACACACACACACACACACACACACACACACACACACACACACACACAAAACATAAAACAAGAAGAAACAAGGTTGGGATCGATGACCATCAGAAAGCAGGGATACTGTAGTTATGAGTCCAATAGTGAAAGATGCACGGTTGCACCATAGCAGCCAGATATACTCAACTATTGTCAAGCACTGCCAGGAATGGCAGTGAAAATCGTTGTCATACATCAATCAGAGCAGGTCAAATTGCCCACTGCAGGCCACACAAATTCTACTAGAAAATGTCAAAGGTTCAAAAACCTATTGTGAAGGGAAACATAATTGGTCTTACAGCAATGAATCAGATGAAAACATGTTATATTTATACAGTAGTTGTTATGAAATTGCAGAGCTTGAGGTCAAGGCAGAGCTGAGAAAGCTGCATTGTTCATGATCAGAATCAGGAACCTTCTCCAGAGTTCTCCAACGAACACTGGAGAATGGTTAAAGCACCCCACATTTGGGGTCTTGGCCCGTACGGACTAAAACGGCAAAGGTTTTGACTACACACTGCTAAACCGACGGGACATGTAGAATTTTTAAGTTTCATGAATTTCCAAAACAGAACATTATATATTGTGTGAATACTGGTATTTTTTTAAACCTTTTAACCAGATAATTAGGGCTCTGTAAAGTAAACGATAGCCTGCCTTGTGTGTTAAGGTATTAAGATAGCAATGCGGTTGAATGAGTGTTGTGGTTTCAGTAGAAAGTTATCACACTGAGAATAACACAATCAGCACAGAACACTTTGCAGACAAAACAAGAGCATGGCTTCTCGAACCGAGAGAGCCTGGGCAAAACTATTAGCGTTTTAGTCACTTTACTCACATAACAACGGCTCTCTACTTTCAATACTTAATGGCACATTAAAAGGTGCTGTATGTGACACTTCTTTGGTTAATGCAGTTCTTCTACCCCAGATTTGAACAAGGTTTCCTGCACAAGACAGTCCTGACATTTTACCGCAGCACGGCAGAACGCGTTCCTATTATGATGGGAAATCATTCAAATACCAAGGCTAGTGAATGCCTTGGCACCTTAAAATGAAACTTGAAATTCTCAGTACAAAACTCCTATTCAGTGAAAGGGCTGTGACACCTCTAGTGTACGGATTTGTCTAAACCTTGAAAAACATTGATGTTTCTGTGGATTTCACAATCTTGAAAGAAACATATTTTTTAACTCCCCATGTGAGATCACAGACCCATAACTGTTCAATTAAATCTGGATTTGAACCCGCGGTTTCCTGCGCAAGTGCTGACATTTTTACCATTGAGCCAATAGAGCCGGCCTGCTTGCTCAGGGGATAAATTGGATCTTGACCATCAGGTCAAAATTTGTCAGATCCTGTTAGGTGAGACACAATACAGACAAAATACAAACACCCCAATTGTATAAATTATTTAATTAACATACTCTACTATACAGAATGGACTAAATTACCGTTTCAGCACTAGCATTTATTGAATAATTAGGTCTTAGGATATAATTCACGCCAGCATTTTTTCCAGTCGAGCTCTTATTTTGAAAAGCCACAGTTCCAGTCTACCGGAAGTAGATTATCCTAGGACGCTCAACGGAGCCGAGATAGTCCTTGTTTACAATATGAATCCAAACCGGGGCACTGGAACGCTCCACATCGCCGGCTCTGTGCCGTCAAAGAAACGCTGTTTTGACCAAAATGCCATCTGGGACGAGGAATAGGAGATACAGGCGATTGAAAGAAACAGATAGAATGGATTATTATGGCGACGACGATCTAAGATGGACGATCCAGTGCTGTGCTAACAACACAGCTAGCTAACCGGCTATAACGTAAGTAGCATTATGGCTCGATCCATCAAATGCACTATAAAGGCGCCATTGCCATTAATCAACGGCAATGGCGTTAAGCGTTAGTATCAAAATTAGGCTTCAATTGGCATTAATCAACGGCAATGGCGCTACACGTATTAAAACTACAGCTGGTGGTGCTCGCCAGTGGTGGAAAGTGAGGTATTTGTACTTTACTTGAGTATTTCCAATACTTGTACTTCTACTCCACTACATATCAGATGCAAATATATTGTACTTTTACTCCACTACTTTTAGTTACTAGTTACTTTTGATAATTTATTACAAAACATACATAACCCAATTCAGCCCTATATACATTTCGCGCCATTTCTGAAAAATCATGAAAATGTGGTGCAAATTTTGAATATATATTCTTTCAGAGTGAACGTTTTTAACTCAAATCTTTGCTTCTGGGCGGGTCCCTGGAACAACATATTTTCAGCACCACTGATACAGGAACATAACGTTTTTCAGAAAACTGTCATGATTTAGAAGACATTTTTGTAAATTTCAATGTCAGGCGTAAATGGGTTAAGTAAAACATTTGAGTACTTTTTCCACCACTGGTGATTGAGGTTATATAGGTCAGGTAAACAAGGTGAATGTGTTCATAGTGGTGTTATGGTGAGATGCTGTTGCTGGCACTCGGCCAGTCACAACTGTGGTATCACTTCATTGGCATGCGTTGCAACGCCGTGTCAGGCCCATTCATGCAGCACATAATAAACCCCACTGATTATTAATTACCGTTAGCTTTGACCTGGAATAAAATCCTGTCCAAGGAAATTAGTAAGAGAACCATCAGATATAAAAGTAAAGATCAGGGTTCTTCAAGGTTTTCTTTTTTTTCAAGGCCAAGGACTCCCTCTGAGAGAGAGATGAAGCAAGGTCCCACACTACATGCAGATTACAGTTATTAAACTTTCTCATAAACTATCAGTGTTGTGTTGGATTCACGTTCATGTGCATTTTCAGACATTCAATCACGTATTAAACCCTCAGCATTTTACTAGTACACCTGACCGTTGCTTCTGTACTTGATCAGCTCTTTTTGTAGAGCTGCTATTTTTGGCTATTATAAAGTTCCCCTCAGAATAGAGATGCTAGTGTTCAAGTGGTTACGGTAAAAACAAAAAACATCCCATCACACAAAGACTTGGCGGCCTCCCCCTGTAGTAACTCTGAGGTCCCAGACCCCCTGTTGAGGTCCCAGACCCCCTGTTGAAGACCCCTGGTCTGACCCCTGGTCTGTGGTAAGCACTCCGTTTGCACGTCCACAGGTCTACTCTCCTGGTGGAACCGATGATGCTTATCGCTATGGATACCATATTACCAATACATTTTCACATCGAACAAACACACCACAGAGGGGTCGATGGCTTAATTGCATGCAAGCACAGCGTTTTTATGAATGGAAATGTCTGTTTTTATATACATTTATTTACTATGTAAAGAACAATCGAGCCATTCAGGTGTGAATGTTAACCAAACATGCATTATGGGACTATTTTCTAAACTGCTTTTAGAAACTGCTTTTTTTGAGCTATTTAAAAATGTTTTTTCAAAGTAGTAAAAAAGGCAAAAAAGGGATAAGGGGTTTAGCAATGAGATAAACAGGGGCCCACAGTGTATGAGAGCAGGGATGTGCCGATGAGAATTTTTTTCTGATATCGATATCCGATATAATTAATTGATGTTATGGCCGATAACCGATATTACCGATCTGGCTTAGGGAAGCCAGATTTTACTTAAATACCTTTATACCGGTATTTAATATTGTGAGCTTGTAGATCTGTTCAAGCTGTTACTTTGGGCTTGTTTATCTGTAAAGACAGACCGATTAATCAGACCGATTAATTAATCGGTCTGATTGATTAATCAAACTGATGCCGATACCCATGTGTTTTCCGATTAATATCCCATCACTATATGAGAGTGGTACCATCAGAAAAGTCAATGGATCAAATTCAAGTCATACACACAAGATGCTTTTGTGTTACACTGTAGTGTGATCAAGTAGTAGGGCGTTAATTTACGAAAAAACACAGTTGTAATATGGAGATAAGGGGTTTCCGCCTGACATACATACAATAGCACTACTAACTAAGTGTCTTTCTGTGTACAAGGAGAGAAAGACAGCGTGGGTGTGTAATGGTACCTCTACCAGGTGGTTGTCAGGACCGTACAGGTCTTTGTCCAGCTCTATCACCAGGCTCTTGAAGAACGAAGAGAACTTCCTCTTTTGTTTCCCAGGCTGTGGAGAGGACAGGGAGAGAGGGAGAGAGAGAGAGAGAGAGAGAGAGAGAGAGAGAGAGAGAGAGAGAGAGAGAGAGAGAGAGAGAGAGAGAGAGAGAGAGAGAGAGAGAGAGAAAGAGAGAGAGAGAGAGAGAAATAGAAAGATGTTCAGTATATTTTTCAGTTAAGCGTATGACTGACTACACACAACCTGCTTGTGTCAAGTAAATCTATTTGTCCGCAGACCTCATCTGAAAAGGTTTTGAGCCAGGGGACCCACAGAAGAGAAGATTTAAAGTCTAAATTATAGAAAGAAAAAAATAAGAAATTAAAGACTGTCACCGATTGACTATATATATCTCGGCCATTTGAAAATAGCAGATCTACAAGCTCACAAGCGCTGCGAACATATTGTGAGCTTGTAGATTGGCTATTTAAAAATATCTTTTATACATTTCGAACTTCTGAAATGGGACATTCTGCATAATGAGTAATTTAATTGGTACTTTTACATTATTTCCTTTTTTTAATACTTTTGTACTTTTACTCAAGTACATTTTGAATTCCGTACTTTTCCTTGTAACAGAGTATTTTTCTACATTGCAGCATTGATACTTTTACTTCAGTAAAACAAGTGAGTACATTTCCCACCACTCTCATTAAGAAACCCCAGGGGACCAATGAGCTCAAGAGACCCAGCAAAAAGACAAGACATTCTCAGGGTCCACTTCCTTAAGAGCTCCACCAGAAATATTTGTGGTTTTTGTTGAAACCTATACGCCTCCAACCACCGCGGGCCCAAATTGATATTCATTAAGGCTGCGGACCCCCATCTGAAAATGTTTTGTGCCAGGGACCTCCAGAAGCAAAGATTTGAGTTAAAAAGTGTCCACTTAAAAAATAATATAACGGTTATGCACATGCATAAAGTTAGCGGCAAATCAAATGGCAAAGTGAGATTAATGTCGAAGGCCAGAAAGTCGTTTTTGCCACTTAGTAGGTGTTCCCGCATAACTTCCAGGTATGATTTTCACGATTTCTTTTTAGCAGATCGACAAGCTCATAGCATGCCTGCTATTTTTGAATTGCCAAATAATAACATGGTTAAAGTGGTTAAAATGGTCCCCGGACCGCACTTTGAGAACCAGTGCCTTAGAGCGCCAGGAGAAATATTTGTGGTCTGTCGAAACCTAAACGCCTCCAACCACCGTGGCGTGGGCTGGCCTGGCGGGATATAGCTTTGGGGCTACACATCGGGAGCATTTGATGTCAGTCTTATACTGTGTTAAAAAAAACACTAGTAGGACCAATCCAAAGCCTTTTACCCCTGTCTGTGCTGCACTGTATAAACCAGTGATTCTCAACCTGTGGATCGGGACCGTCGGGGGTGATTAATTAGCATAATGTGCAACATCATTGTTTTCTCACTCAACAGTAAACAAACCAACATGCAGTGTATGGATATCTGCACATTTCTAAAGTTACACACACTTTAATGACTTTAAAGACATTTTTAATACCAAATTGTCAAATATTACGTAAGAAAGAGGCAAATATTGGGAACAAGCTTAAGTCGTTGTGAGCTTGTAGATCGGATATTTTCACAATGTTTATCTATGGAACAATTCCAATTGCTTGTCAGAATGGGCGGTCCCCAGTTCAAATATGATTATTTTGGGATGGGGGGACGGGGGGACGGGGGTTGCGGCCTGAAAGTTTTGGAACCCTTGGTGTAAACAACGTCACTCGACAGACGTCAGTCATTACGTTTCATTCAGTTGCAGCAGCAGTAGTTTTCCTCCTCTCTGAAGTGGTCTCACCACCAGAGCCATGCGTTGGACTCTCTAGTCTACACCGCTACCAGTACCAACCACACAGGACTGGAGGCCAAACTCAACCCAGAGAAGCTCCCTGACATCAAACAGCGGCACATTTCTTATAACGACTCCGAGTGGAGGGATTATGACCTCATACTTTTCAGGAGGCAATTTTACTAATACACTGGATGTGACGTAACTGGGGGTTAATGTTAAATCATGACCAAAAAAACTAAACTAAACTAAACTAAACTAAACTAAACTAAACTTGCCTCAAGTGCGGGGAGTAATAAAAGTACAGAGAGGAGGGTAACCGATCAATGCAAGCAGAAGCGCCAGTCCTTCAGCAGCAAGGCATGGCATGTCAAACAAAGACATATTACATAATAATATAAAATCGATGCTGTGGATGGCGTGGTGGCACTCACAGCTGAGGAAATGTTATTCAATGCTGTTCATACGGGGGACAATGTGACGAATAAAACAGAGTTGGCTAGCGGCCTTCAACAGTTCACATACTATGCGTACCATAGGTTTATAGATTCATACTACTCATAGTTTGTGCAGTCCGAACAAAGAAAAAATAAATAGAAAAGAGAAAAACATATACCTTAGAGTAGACAGTACTTGGTTTAGACTAGTCATTGGTTAGACCAGTCATTAGTCCTACAACTACAACCTATCTCAAACCCTCACCCTCACCCTAACCTCCCACGGGGCAGCACACCTAAACCTAACCTTAACCCATGTCTAACCAATGACCAATGGCACCCCTATACCGCTATAAGAAGACTAGACTATGGGACTATAGGAATTCTGTCATACCGTCAGTCAGCCACACACGCATGCACGCGGCACGCACGCACAACCGCACAACCGCCGTGCAGCTATTAGCACCTGCTGCGTTCTGCGTCAGGAGTCAGGATCACCATTTTGTTCACCGTGACGGTTGATCCATGACATTAATGCTAATCTAACTTAACTATTGATTAGATTAAAGTGTCAATCAAATGCCATTTTCTCTTTGTCTTGGTAAATTAATTAGGCTATGAGAAATGCATGGCCTGGCATTCATTGTTGGCCTCAGTAACCCAGAGTCTGAACAGTCTGAAAAACGTATGTCGATATAGTTCAAATCTAAAATGACACAGCTTCTTTCCCAGTTTTAATGGGCTAATCGACCTCTGGAAAAACAACAAAAGTATGGGTGATAATAATTATTATATACCGGTAATTTAATATAATATAAAAAAGTGGAAAGGTACGACAACTGGGGGCTATCAAGTCACACTCTGTGTCTCCTCAAGTGCCATTAATATGTATAAAATGATTTAGAAGAGCAAAAAGTCCCGCACATTGTCTTCACTTACAGCAAAAATGAGTTTAACTTAAGTTAACATCAACTCACGTCATCGAGCAACTTCCCCTCTACGCGCAGTTCCCACGATGCAATGCTGCCGTCCGAGTCGTCTGCGTCGGGTTTGGCGGGGTTGAAGGTGTTGGAGATGTACAGCCTCAGCTTTCGTTTCTGCTGCTGACACGAGCATGGAGTAAAGCACAATAAAAATACAATCTCATGACTGAACCGTCTTGGTAGGCCAAGTCCCAGATCTGTGATTTCACGCACTAGTGCTCTGTGTCCTTAACAATTAACAGTATGTATAATGATGAGGCCGAAGACATGGGGAGAGAGTATGTTTTGCACTCCGTCCAGCTAATCTCCGGCACCGTTAACCTTTAACTTTAACCTTTTTAATTTTGGCCTGTTATTCTCTATATTCAGACCGCAGCCATCTTGCCAGCAAGGTGATACATAGGTGACACTTCCCATAGAGAGCCCATTCATCCAAACAGAAAAGTTCTCTCTAATCATATTAAACACCGTCAAAATCACCAACATTGCAGCTGTAGGGAAAGCTTGAATTATCCTCTTTCAATCTGTAAAGTTTTTGTTTAATAAAAATCCACCGTAGACATTTTATGAGCTACTTCCTGTCAAGAAATTCCTCTCAGATGATTATTGAGTATTGAGTATGGAAGCGCTTGTTATCAGTATACGGTAGCAACCTCCTGCTGCTACCTGCATTATGTGCACATTCAAAACAGGTGGTACGCATGGCCCGTTGAGTGATAGTCAACGAGCACTTCCAAACTCCAGCACACACACACACACACACACACACACACACACACACACACACACACACACACACACACACACACACACACACACACACACACACACACACACACACACACACACACACACACACGCAGATTTGCAAGCTCAAAATATGGCGCAAGTTTGAAAGTAACAGTTTTGATTTCCACCTGACAGAGACGATAATATGTACTGTCTATTTTATTCAAAGACATTTATTTCAAAATGAGCCATTCACCTTTTTAAAACAAAATGTGTTCTGGCTTTAAGATAAAACCCTTGGTTTATCATTCATTCAATTATATAGTTACAATAGAGGCACATAGATGGTTGACTGGTTGACCGCCCAACATCACCAGTTTGCTACAGTACAGTATGCCAATAACTTTATTTAGCATTATTTAAATACTGAGCAAAGAATAGCACATATAGCACATTTCTATACATGTACATGTAAATTAAAAGGTCTATTAGATCATCTAGACAACATGTGAGTCGGGATACCTTCATTGGTCTTTTCAGAGCTTCCTGGATGTCCACACGTTTGCGCATGATGGTCTGGTCAAGTTTGCGTTCGAAGGCCAGTAGGTCCATGTAGGCCTGCGACTCTGGGACCAGCTCACGGATCTGAGAGGAGGGGAGACAAGAAGACCATATTACTTTATATCACTGCGACTCGTCATCAGCCATGATACACACATTTGACACAACAAACAAAACAAAACAAAATAAATAACTGTCAATACATACAACACCACGACAAGAGCAATGTCCACAGCTCAGACTCTGAGCCTGAAAAGTAGACTGATGGACAAATGACTATTTCAGTCTAACCTTATTGCATATTGGAATGTCGTATCTCCTTCCTGAAGGCAACAACCTAAATTCCCCATACAGAACATTGAAGTTATGCCAACCTTCGCATACTGTAAGATTTGATCATGTATTGAGATACACAAACTCCGAAACACAAATATAAATTAAGAAATATGTATGTTTCTTTCTTAAAAATAAATAATAATAATAATTTGTCCTTTTTATTTCCTTCATCTTCTCTCATCGATATTCATAACATATTAAAAAAAAGCCGGTTGGCCCCCGTTTCTTTATTCAGATCATAGCACCGCAGACAATCGATATACGGAGAGTTCATGATGGAGTTCAGAAGGAGCAGCAGAGATTCTCCTAGTGTCTCTTTCTTCCTCATCACATGAATATTACATCTCCCTTCTTCTCTGGTAATGTCGAATAAAGCCCGACGCAGAGCGGGGGTATACCGTATATATATATAACTATGCACAATGTTCGGGTCAAGGAACGATTTCACCCCACTGCATCGGTGAGTCCACGCTGCTTCAAGAACAGACCATCCCCTCTGCCCTAACGCCTCACATTCCTCTGCCTCGTGCCTGACCGTGTTTTCAACCCTCCATTCTGCATTTGAGCCACGGACCACAATTTGATGAGATTTAGCCTCTCAGACCCAAAACGTTGAATATTTTGTTATCGTTGGATGAGATTCTGTCCACAATTCCATGCTGTATTGATTTGGTGCCACAGGAGAGATAACAGATCAAAACGAAACATTTTCTACATTCTCTAATTGTGTAGACTTCTTCGTAAATTAAGTAATGCAGATTTAGCAGTTTTGCAGTTTAACAATAATTTAACTCTTGAGAGCGTAAAATGAAACCAAATCATTTTACACTCTCAAGAGTTACAGTAGATAAGCATCTCCATGTGGTTACCAAATCTCCATCATTTAGCTGGGCCACCTAAAACTCCTTCGAGGACCACTGGTGGTCCCTGGACCATGGGTTGAAAACCACTGATTTAAAGCAAGCATAAGTGATTTTCTTTGGTTAAAATAAGTGTTAAATAGCTCGGTATTCTGATAGTAATCATTGCTGTGTTTGTTCAGTAACAGGATTCTCCATTTCTCTCTCCAGCTCTTTATTAAACGGTAAATGCATTTTCACGTTGGGAATACCGATTTGATCGAAACAGGGTAGAGAACTCAGACAGGATGCAGATTAAACAAGTGAAATTGGAAATGATGCCGCAAAGACAATATTGGAACTTGAACACTATGAAAATGAAGCTGATAAATGTCGTCAAAAAAAAATCACTTACCCTACCTAACCTTTAAGAATATCAGTCTAGTAGTGCAAAACACACGGTGACTAGTGGGAGATTATGTTTTTCTTTGCAGAGGCTCCTGTTGTACCGACTCACATACAATATGTATGCACTTGACTAGAGGGAGCAGTCAGCTAGGTCAGGCAGCCATTTGCCGTTCGTACCCCTGGTGCATGTAGGGGTTCAGCGTCTTGCCTCGAGGATATTGAAATATATAATAGATGAACACCGGCTACTGGTTACTGTCTGGGATCAAAGAAGATGTGGCTCGATCTGTTTGTATTTGTAAGCAAGGTAGGCTAGTGCTACTCATGGTAATTATATCTGAAAAATATAATATACATCTTAAACGCCAGTCAATCTAAGCTAAAAAGGGACGGGACCAGAAATAAATTACAATAGTAATGGTTCAAGGTTCAATGATTCTTAGGGTCATCCAAATAACATATTCCAAATTGTGGATGAAATATTTAGTGGATCATGGTAAATTCATGGGTTGGGGTACCATTTGCTTTATGTATCATGTGACGTGTCAAAATAGGGGGTTTTCATGATTCTGAACCCATTCCGGCCCATAGCACTTACCCTACCCCCATAGCACTTTTGTAGACTTAGATAGCATTTGATACAGACTTATAGCATGTTATGTAGACAGCACTATAATTGCATTGTATGTAGTTGTATGTATAGCATAGTATAGTATATATGTGATGACCTCATCACATTTGAGCCTAAGGAGTGTTTTTCGTGCAAAACTAAGAATTGCAATGGATTCAGAATCATGAAAATCCCCTAGTTTGACACGTCACATGCCACTTAAAGCATAATGACATTTTTAAGCCTTATAGGTTGTTAATGGGACCCCAACTTTCAACCCCTGAATTTACCATGATCCACTAATTATTAAATTCACAATTTCTGTTATGTGTTATTTGGATGACCGTAAGGATCATAAAAAAAACCTGAACGATAACTATTGCAATTTATTTGGGGTCAAACGTATTACCGAGACCACAGCAGGGTCCCCAGACCATGGGGGACCTATGCTAGTGCACAGGCTTTGATTTTGAGTATGATTTAATAAAAAGTAGGCATTTCAAGGTGTTCTGTGTACAGGTCCTTGACACTGAAGCATCTTTGTGAGAGGACTAGTGGAGGCAGGCTGCCATTGTGAAGTGTTTACTTTACATACTTGTATGAATGAAAGGTTTTATAGTTTATATTTGAGTACCCGACTGATAAGAGCACCGGCTCCTTTATCATGAACACTTAGTTGAGGCCTTTCATTCCGACACATTGAGTGTTGGAATGAGATAAAAGCTAATGGATGAGAGATGGAGAATTCTTTCTTTGGTGTGACGCACGACAAAATAAATAAATATTAACGTTTTCCGGTCAAATGATATATATATATGTAGAATGTTTCCATTCACATATTGGTTTCCATTCATTTCCATTCGAAGAAATGGCACGAAACACTTTCAGATGGGGCTCTGGTGGAGTTTTAGAACAAATTGGTTTAGAATTCGTAGAATCGGCCTCAGGTCTTAATGGGCTAAATTAACACAGAGTTCACAGTAAATCGTCCTATGATTCAAATTGTTTACACTCTTAAGCACTTTAACATCAGCATCCATATTGCGGGGAAAGCTTTCGCAGGACAGTAGCAGGTCGACAAGCACAACAACGTTGTAAGCTTGGTGATTGGCTATTTTCAGTGAAGGCTATCCCCACAATGACAGAGAACAGAAAAGACACAAGCATATAGAGCCTTGAAAGACACCCGCTCAATAGAAATGGAAACGTAACAATATAATATATAAACTGGTGGCAAATTAAAACAAAAAGTGGGGGATGATGTAAGCAGGCTTGGGTCCAGCAGACATTTCCATACCGACAGTGTCATCCTCAAAGTATCAGAGCCCTGCTTAGTTCTTACCAAACTGGGCAGTGGGCACACACTCACAAAGCAGATCCTCTCTCAACCCACGCTACCTCTGTGTCTCTCTGTCTCAGGGTCTCCCCTCATTGTTACAGCCATGGCATTCTAAAACCTCTATCTTCATCTCTGCAGTCTTTCATCAGTGCTGAGGTGCCGGGCAGACATTCCCTTGTCCCTGAGTCATAATATAGAGTATAGTGGTGCCTCGGCAGCCCTTGCCTGCCCGCCTGCCTGCCTTGCCGCTATCTCCTCCTCCTCGTCTGGGTCGTGTTAGGGGGGATAAGACCCGAAACATACCAGACACTCAAAGGGCTCCGCGGTCCGCAAAGAACCCACAGCCTCAGTACGTGAAGTGAACACCCCTCCCTGCGCTGCACGGCCATGACATGGTGTGGCATAGGGATAGGGGTAAAGAACGAAAGAGATATATATATTTCAGACTGCGACTAAGAAATCGCAGCCTTTTGGTTGTCACACCCTCACCTGTAGCGATGTGGTGATTGCTCCCTGGTGGTGATGATCTGAGCTTTTTTTGGGGCTTTCTTTTTGGCTAAACAAAGCTCCGCTGACTGCCCCATTCCCCTGAATACATCACCATCCCCTGTTCCCAAACAACAGAGCGAGATGCAAGAAAGAAGAAAAGAAAACAACGGGAAAAAAAAACCCACACAAACCGAAACCATCTATTTAGTCGGGGCATCCATTACTCCTCTCTCATTTTGTAAACAGCAAAATAAATCATCTGGCCTTCTGCGCTTTCCCACCGACCGACCGACCGACCCCAGGAGATCAAAAACAGATACCGATTTTCTGCACGACATGCAACAGATCACAACACCACCAAAAGGGGAAAAAAAGAAAACAAAAACATAGATACAAGAAACGGAACAGAAAACAGAAATGTAACAAATCGGCGTCTCACCCGTTGTGGAAGAATCTTGTCTGCCATTTTCCTTCTCTTAGCACTAAAGACAGAGAGAGAGAGGGGGGCAGAAAGACAAGAGAGAAAGAGGAAAAAGAGAGCATGTTACTATGGTGACTGATAGCGTAGCACCCAGGCCATCTGCTAAAATGCTGGGCCACATCCAGCATCAGAGCAGTCCCAGCTGTGTGTGTGTGTGTGTGTGTGTGTGTGTGTGTGTGTGTGTGTGTGTGTGTGTGTGTGTGTGTGTGTGTATGTGTGTGTCTGTGTGTGCACATGTCCACACATGTATGTGTGTTCTAAAATGCGGTGGTATCCCACCTGCAGAGCAAATACCTATAACATCCAAGAAACTGTCATAATGCACGCATCACATGCCCGACATATTCACACACACACACACACACACACACACACACACACACACACACACACACACACACACACAGTCACACACAGTCACACACTCTCTCTCTCTCTCTCTCTCTCTCTCAGCGCCATTGCAGCAGCCAGGACTGGTTGAGTGAGTGATAGCCTCTGGTTTTTTATTACCTCTCTGGAAAGCGGTGTGTTGATTTTCATTCACGAATGCCAAGCGTGTCCTGTGAGGATAGTACCGTTTGTCTGTTGATATGGTGTACGTGTTGTCATACTTACCACGAGAGACTGAGGGAGTGAGGGTGGGCATTATAATAAGAGATACTTGGGGTGCTTAGGGTGACTGCATGTGTCTTTGTGTGAGAAGAGTCTCACACTCGGTGGTGTTATTTAGAAAATCAAAACTAGCTTCTATACTGTTTAAGAAGAGAAATGGAAGCGCTGCAGCAATCAATGGCTCTATGGGGACACAGGTAAACATTATGAACAAAAAAGTTTTTCAAAAGAGAGTCACGAAGACCCTGAAAGTCCTGACGTCACTCTCTCATCGCCTGGGTTGCGAAAGTAGATGGTGCATTTATATAGCGCCTTTATCCAAGGCGCTTTCACATAGATTGTGCATTACATTCACCCATTCACACACCGATGGCGGCGGAAACCATGCAAGGCACCGACCAGCACATCAGGAGCAATTAGGGGTCCAGTGTCTTGCTCAAGGACACTTCGACACTAACTCTTGGGTAGCCCGGGTTTGAACTGGCAACCTTGTGGTTACCATCCGGCCACTGTACCCCTGAGCCACCGCTGCCCCTAAGTAATTGGGTCATCTTAGAATCGTCTCATATAAGAAATGTGTTCCAAAAATAAACAGACTGTCTCTGCGATATTGTCGGGGAGGTGGCTCTGTATCGTTTACGATAGTCAGTCACTCATATTTGATAAAGCCTGTTTCTGGCGAATATGTTACTAATTCAGCGGCAGTAACATTAGCGGTCGTTCGCTGTCAGTTGATTCTTCATTACCATAGGAGTGAAACCACCGGGATCTTTTGGAACACAGTTCTTATTTGACGCAATATAAGAAAAGGCTATGGGGATTCAGAATGGGGGGGAAAAACGCGACCCAGGTGCAGTAGGATGTGTAAATTACGTCAGAGTGCCTTGGATGTATTTTCTTTGCGTGTCTGCAGTCCACACCACTTGGGAGTTCAGCAGTACCCGTACTACTTTGAAAAACGTTTTTGGTCATAGCTTCAGTTACTGTATTTCCTTTCTACGCGTTAAGAAAAGTGACAGACCCGTTAGAAAACAGAGTTAGGTCTGTAAAAGTGTAAGATAACCTATAGAGGCTGTGTTAAGTTCATGCAAATGTTCTACCCGGCAGTGGTGGAAAAAGTACTCAAATCTTTATACTAAAAGTATCAATACTGCAATGTAGAAATAGTAAAAGTCCAGAATTCTAAATGTACTTGAGTAAAAGTACTTAAAGTACCAAAAGTAGAAAGTAAAGTACTCTTTATGCAGAATGAATGTCTCATTTCAAGTTTTCAAATCCTATGAAGTTATCAGGTCTACAAGCTCACAATGAAAATAGCAGGTCTACAAGCTCACAATGTGTCGCATTGTGAGCTTGTTGATCGTCTATTTTCAAAAGGTCAAAATGTATATAGGGCTGAAGTGGGTAATGCATGCAAAAGTACAATATTTGGCTCTGAGATGTAGTGGAGTAAAAGTATTGGAAATTGGAAATACTCAAGTAAGGTACAAATACCTCAAAAATGTACTTAAGTACAGTACTTTCCATGTACTTTCCACCACTGCTACTCGGCTCTATCTATCTAATATCTGATATCAAGATGCTACAGAGCGAGCTCATTCAACAACAGGCCACTCCAAGGCTCTATTAAGTGGTTACAGTAGAAGCATGCCAAATAGTGACACACACACACACACACACACACACACACACACACACACCTACTCTAAAAGGCAAGAAAGGAGTTGGGTTACATTACAAAGAGGAAAAGACAAAAGGGGTCGAACACCCCTGTTAAGAAACAAACATCTACTAGTTCCAAGGTTTTGAGGAAAGGGTATAATGGTTGTAGAATATATAAAGGTTTTCTCCATCATGCCATGCTCCAGTCCAAAGCATGCACTGGCACACATTTAAGGAAAACCTTCAAGGTTTAGGACTTAAACAAAGCTCTGTAAATATTATGTACTGGAGCAGTTCAGGGGAGTGCTGGGGCTTCAAGTGACAAAAAGGGCCAAAGGGTGGCGAGAGGAGTCAAACGTATGAAAACGGACACATGCAGCAGAATAAACTCCTACTTTGATCCGAGCGTGGGATCTGATTGGGGCTCTCTCATGTCCATCTGCCTCGCCGGCATCTCATTGGCTCCGGGGAATCCCACGGGCTTCCTATGAATTGATGGGAGGATTTGAAGGTTCTGCGATTAGTTGAGGGGAATTGTGGGCAGCTCAACGGGCAGCAAGTGCCATGTCAGAGGAGTGTGCACATGAGTTGCCTTTCCGTTTGTCTGTCTGTCTGTGTGCTTGTGTGCTTGTGTGTGTGTGTGTGTGTTCAAGGTTCATTTTATTTGTCATTTACAAGCTTGCACAAAAATGGTATTCAGGACCAGCATTGTATGTATGTGAAAGCAGGGTGTGTGTGTGTGTGTGTGTGTGTGTGTGTGTGTGTGTGTGTGTGTGTGTGTGTGTGTGTGTGTGCGTGCACACCAAGAGGAGAGAGAGAAGGGCCTGCAGACGAGGCAACTGAGTCCGAGGGACACGTTGTAGACATTCAACAGGTTTCTCATAATAATAATCATGCCTTTCTCACACACAGAGACAGACGACACAAATGATAATGGGAACAGTGTGAGTTGTTTGGGCCCACAGACAAACACATAGCAGAGAGCAGACAGAGGAAGACCCAGACAAGCTGTGTGTGCACAATGCTATGGGAATCTGTGTCCTCCTTCATTAAGTAAATGCATCAATACCATGAATGAATAGAAAATTCTCTGTTCAGAGTTTAATATTCCAAGTTTACTTGAGTAAAAGTACAAATGTATTGCCGTCAAATTATACTTAAAGTGCCAACATGTAAAAGTACTCGTTATGCATGTCCCATTTCACAAGTTTTAAAAAATGTATAGAAGTCTTTTGAAAATAGCCGATCTACAAGCTCCCAACGCATCTCATTGTTGTCACACGTTGTGAGCTTGTAGATCAGCAAATTGAAAATGGCCAATTAAGATTAGGGTAGGCCGGAAGAGGTTAATGTATATTTTGAAATCATAATACAAATCTGCACAGTAACTAGTAACTAAAGTTTTCAAGTTTGCCAAATCTTTGTGTGATAAGAAAATTATTATTATATATATTTTTACATTAATCATTGAACCCTAGTATCCCTAGGGTACTCTATAGGCAAAAATAAAAAGATCAGTTATTTTCGTGTGTATTGAATCATTTGACTATACTTTCAACGAAGGAAGCAGCCTAAAAGCACTCAATTTCATATTTTCCCGGACAAAGGCCTTAAAGGGACATTTCACCCCTTTTGCAACCAGATCTTATTTTAATGATGTTTGGGAGACAAGAAACACTTTCCTGGGGTTTTTATATGGGCAATATGTGTTTTTAGATATTTTAGTATTTAAAAGTGTCCATGATGTCATGGACACTGGGCTCACTTACATACTTCCTGGACTACAATTCCCATAATGCTTTGGTGCACTGCTCCTCCTTGTGGATAGGGGGAGGGCTGTCTTACTGAGACAACATGTAGTCCAGGAAGTAAGTGAGCCCAGTGTCCATGATGCGTGACTAATTCCCGTGCCAGTTGCCGTTTCTCTCTATGGAGAATAACATGGGGTCATCTTAAATCGTCTCATATAAGAATTGCGGTCCAAAAATAAACAAACCATGTTGGCGAAATTGTTGGGGAGGTGCAGTGTTGTTTTCGTCGACTAAAACTAAGACGATTTTTTTTTTTCGACTACCTTTTTTCACTGACGAAAACTAAATGAATACTAAGCATGGTGATATAATCCCAAACTATCTAATGCGACTTCATGCAAATTTAAACGCGGGACGCGAAGCAGCCTATTTTTAGTGGCAGCAGCAGCAGCAGCAGCCAGGGGCTGGTGGAGGACAGACAGCGCTGAGAGTCGGGCTGCAGAGCAGAAGGTTTCAATGACACTGCAATCACAGGTGGCCTTGCTGGACGCATTCGGCAGTTGGCTAGAGGTACGAGCGGGACGATCAAGTGCATGGGGGCCCGGGGGGGGGGGGGGGGGGGGGGGTACCGCCTGGCTGGCTGTCAGAGGACAAACACACCTCACGAGTTGAGAGAGAGAGAGAGTCACTTGGGTGTGTCACATTGATCAGGCCCAAAACAAAAGCCAGCCAGCCTCCCCCGCCAGTGTTGCCATGTCTGCTTATTATAAGTAACTTGTTTTGCTGTAAAGTTGCGTGTTGCTTGCCCTATAGCCTTGACGACCTTGCGGGCTTATGCAAAAGACTATTTAGATGGCATGTTATGTTGTAGACAGATGCCAGATAAATGTTTCGACCTGACGTCCTATAGTGTGTAGTTTCAATGTATAGATTTGTACGTGGTGCAACCACTTCATTACGGAGCTTTGTGTGTCCCTGGCTGCCTGGGTCTGTCCGAGCAGAGTCTGTTAGGATGCCTCTCGAGCATCTCCCTAGGGAGGTCCTCGATGCACGTCCCACTGCAGACCAAGGCGCAGTTGGAGGGATTACATCGACTCACTGGCCTTGGAATGCCTCAGGGTCTCCCAGGAGGAAGTTACTAATGTTGCTCTGGAGAGGAATGTCTGGAGCTCTCTGGTGGAGCTGTTGCCCCCACGACCTGACTACGGATAAGCGGTTGAAGATGGATGGATGGATGCTTTATTTATTATTATTTTTAGCTTTTTTGTATTATTACTTGCGCAAGCAGAGCGTGCAAGTACTGCGATACAGTATGAATGTAAGTATGTCGGGGTATGTATGTCCTCTCTTGTTTAAGATTACACAAAAATCTTCCAAATATTCCTTCCAACATTTTATTTCAAGATTTATTTTGAACATATTTTCAAATAGCCCTTGTACATGTATATCGTTGCTGTCGGGAGAGAAAAAAAAAAAAAAAAACTTGATTTTAGTGCTATTGAATGAACACTCAAAGAGTTTCGGACAAAACCTCTTAACTCTATTGGACCCTCAAACTGTTTGCTAAAGCAGCTAACTCCACCACCTCTTCCCCCTCTCATGCAAGTAATTGAAAATATATAAAATCACACCACAACACCAACTTTGATGAGGCAGTATTGCTTTTTTATTATTATTATTTTTCATTTCCTGAAAAATGAATATTTTTAGTTAGGAGTTAGGTGGTTTCTTCCCGACAGCAGAGACATAATGTGATGAATGTGTTCATGTGGCCTATAATAGCATGCAGCCAGCCAGCCTGCCATCCAGCCTGCCAGCCACCCTGCCAGCTGACCCTGGGGGGCTGAGGCCTGCCCGATACAGGACAACATTTCCCCCTGACCTGTTTGACAAGGCTGCTTAATTGTAAGTGGATCAATTGTGCTGTGGAGAGACGGAGAGAGAAGAGAACGCCCGGTGAGAGGAACAGAGGGCCGCTGAGTGATTATATCGATCTCCTCTTCTAATGACTACACCTGCCTCACACTCTTCTCCTTAAAGGCGTGTGTGCGTGCGCGTGCGTGCGTGTGAGAGAGATATGGATAGAGTGAATAATAATAAAAGCCTTAACTATGATATCGCCTCACATTCAAAACAGCTATAGACGTTAAGTGATATTGTTACTATACTTGCCTATCAGGCCATGACTCTTTAGTCGACTGGTAATGTACCACCTATAGCCTACAATATAACTTAAAGTGATAAGTTGGTTAAAACAAAATGTTTGTTTTAATAGGTTAAAGCTAATATATAGTAATCATTGCTAAAGAGTGTGTTCCGTAACACAAGTCTCTCCGCCTGGTGTGTTTTGTGAAACTGAAACTGTTTTTCACAAACAATTAGCATAAATCTAATCAAATCAATGATGATGTTTTGGCAGCTAACTAGTTTAATATTCATGCCAATTGATGCTTTAATCTTTGCTTTTATGAATTTTCCGCAATTCCGCGACCATTGGGGTTTTCTGGGCGATTGAACATTCAATTTAAAGAAGCATTCAGTGATTGGGGTGATTTGGAAAAACCCCCGGTTGTCCCGGTAACAAGATGTGCACATGCACGCTCTGCAGTGGGGACACACACAACAGGCCAACAGCACGTGCACCAAGGCCCGCCACCACTCCATCATGATTGGAGGAAGGCCCCTCTCATCATGATTGGATGAAGGCTGACTAACCCTAGCCAAAAACGAATCCTACGTTTTTTTTTTACCCCAGGGGTTAACTGGGGACAGGTACAGTGCTGGTCAGCACACTCTATAGTAGGGAGGATTATAAATAAATAAAAGATAGATATTTGAATTAAGTGAAATCACTAAATGAACACCCTGAGCAGCATAAACGGAGGTCTCCGTCCTATCAAATAGTAACGCTCGTCGTTCAGGACGGAGATTAATACAAGGACGGAACTTCATTGATATCAAAACCGGCTATTTTAGAAAGTTATATTTTCATCTTTTAATCTTAATAATAATGTATAGGTTTGTAGGTTCAGGATTTGTAGTGCACGCCCCATCTAGTCACACTGACCTGGGGTGCAGTCCGAAGAAAGAGAAAAGAAGAACACAAGAGAAAAAACATATAGGACAACACAAAGAATACTAGACTAGACTAGTATAACAACAACTATAGTCACACTGTCAGTTAGTCACAACAGGACACGCACGCGCACACGCACACGCACACACACACACACACACACACACACACACACACACACACACACTAAGGCTGTCCCCGAACATTCAGGGTTCAAACCTTCGTTCGGGTTGGCACTCGAATCTTACTTAATGGGCTTGAACCATTCGGTTTTTGTTTTTGTTTTCGAAAATATTTCTCGGCGAGAATGTGATATACATAATAAGAGTAGGCCTACTATATGTTCATGTTGTGTTTACATGTTACATGTTTAGATATAGAATATAGAATAATCAGGGGGGCACACAACCGATGCGCCAGTGCGCATACGTTGTCGCAAAATGTTTTCTGCGCGTAGATCAAAGGCATGCAAGGTGCATTTGCGCACCAACAGCTGAGACAGTTATGTAGAGAAATCTGACAGGCATTCAAAAGGAACTCAAATGTGATGTTAATGTCCTGTAAGTAGACTTAGAAATAAAACTAGTGTTGACTAATCATTACATGTTGCTCTTATTTTGAAGAGGAAATGCACAGGAAGCTACTATGACACTTTCCCAAAGTTACGTGCTCAGATGCAACAAAAAAAGAGGAGAATTCCAGACAAGCCGTTGTCTTTACCTTAATCTGATGTTAATATATCCCGGAACGAGTGGTACAGGTGAGAACTTTCATAACTCCGTTCTGCGGCAAGTCCCCTATTTTTGATCACTTGACAATACATTTTTCCTGTAGATATCCGTCTTTCATAATGACAGTGTTTGTGTCCCAAATTGGACGCCGTATAGTGCACGTTTTGCAAGACCTCCCGGAGGTACAAACACCGTGGATAGGATTTTAGTCATTATGAAAGACAGATATCTAGAAAAACCCCACCACTCATGCTCGGAGCTGAGGTAGACTCGGGATGGCGTTATGGCATTTTTCACCTATACCACTCGTTCTAGGATATAATAAAATCAGATTACGGTAAGAAAACGGCTAGTCACGGGAATTCTCCTTTAAGAAGAGGTTGTCTTGTCATGAAAGAAAGACTCACTTTCTGGAACGGTTCTGGCCCGACTGCTGCTGCTGCTGCTGCTGGTTCTGGCCCTGCTGGGAGGGGGCGGGCCTCTTGCGGTTGGGCTCCATCACCGGCGCGGGCAGGCCGGGCCGCACTGCCGGGCTTCCGCCGTATGGCGGCCCGGGGGGGCCCATGGGAGCTCCCTGGTGGGGCATCCTCGCTCCGGATGGCATTCCAGGACGCTATGGAGAGGAGAACAGAGGGGGTCAAACAGTGTTTTTATGTTTTTTTTTCCTCTTTTATCACACGATTTTGTAAACAATTTTTTCACCCAGTCTTATTATCTAATGTAATCCTGGGCTCTACTGGTGAGGTTGCATTAAGGGTTGGGAGAGGGTTAAGGTTAGGTTTAGTGCTGCCCCGTGGGAGGTTATAGGGTTAGGGTGAGATAGGTTGTAGGACT
Organism: Protomyctophum bolini; assembly: GCF_963924005.1. Lineage (NCBI taxonomy): Eukaryota > Metazoa > Chordata > Actinopteri > Myctophiformes > Myctophidae > Protomyctophum > Protomyctophum bolini. The sequence continues at coordinate 15,931,094 of NC_137882.1, read as the reverse complement.
AATGACTGGTCTAACCACTGACTAGTCTAAACTAAGTACTGCACCCAGGAGAGCAACGGACTGACCTCATGCTTCCTTCTGCATGAGGAGTCCAAGCAGCTTCTTTTCACCTGACAGGGGGGAGTTTCCCCGGTTGGACATAGCGCGTGGAAGGAACACGTTATTCCGACCAGTTCCTTTCCTCTCCATCAGGCACTCTGTCTGGCCAGGGGGAGGCAGTTTAGAGACCAGGATTACTGCATGTAATAAAAAAATCACACCCGTGTGAACTGAGTGGTGCAACTACTCTCTCTCTCTCTCATTAGCAGGCAACAGTGTGCACTCTCTCTCTCTCTCTCTCTCTCTCTGTTTCCGGCCATAACAGCGCCACTTTTGCCCCTACTGGTACTCTAAACATAGGTTAAGACAGACATTGCTGTTCCTTGGAGTGGTTGCACCACTCAAAAATAAAACTAGATAAAGTGCCCCTCGGGGCACAGGTCTCCACCAGGCCAGGTCATGACAGGTTGGGGCCTCCTGGTGGCGCTATAATAGGCCAATGTGAAAAGGGTGGGACATATTCCTCAGCCTATAGTAGGAAAGTCTGTGAAAGATTTCACGTAAATTGCATGCTGTGTTCATGATTTGAGGCTTTTTGTTCAAAACGGGCCAATCCTGCAAACTGTGAAAGCCAATGTTAGCCAATTTTGATGGAATATGAAATATCGGACAGATCCGTCTTGAACACATGACTATAGAAACGATTTGCGTGATTTTTGGACAGAATCTGGAGGAGTGATATAAAGAAAAAAATGTGTTTTACAAAAGTCGGCCTCATGGTGGCGCTATAACAGGCAGAGGTTCATCGTTGGCATCCAGGGAGTGTGTGTGCCGGAGATTAGCTGGTAACAGACGGACGGACGCACACACACACACACACACACACGGACATACTCTCTCCCCATACCATGCCTTCGGCCTGGCGGAGACAATAAAATATAGTAACATGTACATGTGCATGTTTTCCCTTCTGATCTTCTGATGATTTTATTGTATTTTATTTTATTTGACGGACGCACGCACGAACACATGCACATACTGTACTGTACACACAAACACACACCAGCGCGCACACGCACACCCCAACAATGTAAAACATTGTCCTAGTCATGCTTACTAACAACTGGGGGGATCAACACCTGTGCTTGTCAGTCCCAAGGCAACAGCTGCTAGAGGCCTCATTGTCTGCAGGAACTGTGCGCACGCACGCACGCACGCAGGTTGTGCACGTTTTGTGCAGAAAATGGGAAGACTGTTTCAAGAGCACTGCAAAAAGCTCACCCAGTGAATGTTTACCAAAAACAGAGCGCTTTGTTTGGGTTCTGCTTTTATGTGAACAGATAAAAAACCTTAATGATGTCACGAGACACATGAAATTGACAGGAAATGAAATAAATAAAATGATTTGACGATCATTGATGGTTTCTTTCTCCTTGGAGACTGGGACACTATAAATATTCTACAAAGGAAGGAATGATGTCGCATTTGAAATTTGTTTTCTGTGAAAGAGATTCTGTTCTTCCCTCTACAAACTCTTCTATAGAGCAGTGCTTTTCATTCCTTTTCATATCACCATTACTTATTCTGCATTTGAGTCACGGACCACCATTTGCTGAGATTTAGCCTTGCAGACCCAAAACGAAAGAATACTGTATGTCCACATTTCCATACTGTGTTGATGTCGGTACCATAGGAGAGATAAGAGGCAAACGTTGATCAAAATGACAATTCTTCTACATTCTCTAATTGTGTAGACTTCTTGAAAATGTACTTAAATTCAGATGTTGAACAACAATTTAACTCTTGAGTGTAAAATTGGACCCGTAGGCCCATTTTGTTTCATTTTACACTCTCAATAGTTAAAGCTCAATAAGGGTCCATTTGGTTACAAACTATCCATCATTTGCTGGGGACCACCTGGAACCCCCTCAAGGACCACTGGTGGTCCTCAGACCACTGGTTGAGCATCACTGTTCTAGAGGCTGCTTTTTCGATCCACTTTATTTATCCACGGCTAAACCTTACCTTGCCCTATGGTTTAACAATTAGCTCTTTTATCACCACCAAATAAAATCAATCAATCAATCAATTAGCTGCAGAAAGTGAAACCCCCAGTGAAAAATGGCTGCAAGACACAGACTGAAGACAACATCTTTATTCATTGATCGTCCACATCGTTGGACCAAAAAGAAAATGGATTTTCAGCCGAGAAAGGTGTTGACTCAAACCATAGCCTTGTATGTGCAGCTGCTAAACTATTACCTTAAACATCCAAGCAAACAGCTGTACACACATAACAGCTGCTTCTTACACTTACAGACCTGCTTTCTTTATTTTTTTTATTTTTTTACACCTATTATTTCCTGCAATTTGGTGAAGTCGTTTTGCCAATTCATTCCTCCCAACACGATGGGGAGTAATGCTGTTGTAACTGACTCACCTGCCAGTGAGGAGCCCCCACTGGGAGGACGTACAGCCTTTGTCCTATACTCTTCCCGCCCACAAGTAACGGCATTTTCCTCTGTATGACTCCTCATGTGTCCTTTTAAAACGCTTTCAGTTCACATCCTTTGTCACAAACTGTGCAACTAAAGGGTGGGTTTTAGAGAGAGATAGAGAGAGAGACAGACCGACAAAGACTGCTCGACAAAGCCAGATGCCAGATTGGAAGCCACAACCTCCACGATGGTGGGCAGACACTTTACCACTGCACCACCCAAACACCTGCAGACCTGCTTACTAATGTTGTTGTTTCTAAACTGCTGATCACCACACACACACACACACACACACACACACACACACACACACACACACTTTTGATTTAATTTAAAACAAATCAAATTAAACAATTCGTAGCCCCTAAAACCAACAACCTGACCGTGACCTTTTCTTAATTGTAAGCCAATTGTAAGCCAAAAAAAGAAAACCTGAATCTTTCTCAACCATGAAAATGTCCCCTTTCCTCACGGGCAGCAGAAAAAGGTCCCCACAAGGTCACAAACGTTTCTAGGTCTCCATAAAAAAGATAGCAAAATGAAAGGTACATAAACACACTGATAGAGACAACATGATCAACAGCATCAGCTGTGATCTTTAGACCAACCACAAGCCACACACACACACACACGCACACACACACACACACACACACACACACACACACACACACACACACACACACACACACACACACACACACACACACACACACACACGACTTCTCAAACAGAGAAAAGGCAAACAGTAAGGGGGAGAGTAGTAGGGACTAGGCACTAGGGAGTGTACATATCGTCTCTGTCGGGTGGAAACCTCATATTATGTAAAAAAAAAAAAAAAGAACTGTTACTTCTCAGGATTTCAAATTAAAAAGTAGCAAGCTCAAGTTTCGAGCTTGCGGATCTGCTTTTGTCATGTGATCTTAGTTCTTAGACACACTCAAAGTTATGGAGATATGATAAGAGGTTCTGACCCTATTATGAAGAAAAGGTAACCGACAACGTATATGGACTTTGACCTTCAATGGGTAAAATAACATAAACACAGTGGCCGCTGTCCAGTCGGGGTGTCATGTGTCCTTTAAAATGACATAAACACAGTG